>NC_142134.1:41081700-41387400 GCF_024610735.1 Ursus americanus
AAACCAGCCTAATACCTCCCACTTCAGAATGCTCACATGAGCATTTGCATATTAACCCAACAAGATTTTAGGCTCATCCTCCCTTCCTAAACAAAGGCATATCTTCTGTTCTCGATTTAGCCCTAAGGTCCAAATGGGTACATGACTATACAACTAATGTGTCAGTTCATCTAATGCAAAAATAATGACTTGATGCTTCTCTTGAATAGTAAAATCAAGTTCACAAAACCATTCATAGAATGGGATACTAGTCTTCTCGTCTGCAATAGAGTGTCTGCTACCACATCTCACCTTCTAATTTTACTTGCAAATGAATGGAACCAGACTACTTATGATTGAATATGTTTTTCTTTGCATACAATGCTTCTAGAAAACAAACAAATCACTATTCCGTTACAGATCTTACACTCAGGGAGGTATGTGGAGATTCTAAAGTATAAATTGTGAATAACAAGATGTTAAGTTAGGATTACTGTGCCTGGGAAAGTTCTGAGGTAGTATTTAATAATCAAATGCACTACTGAATATCATTTGGAATAGGTATGCTTTTTGTTTTTGTTTTTTTTTTAATTTAATGCAATAAGATGAAACTTCTGCTATAGAGTAGGCATGTAACAGCAATGGTTATCATTGACTGAGTGTCCGGCACTGTGCTAAATGCTTTCTGCGTATTACTTCACTTACTTGTCATGATGAAATTATAAAGTAGGCACCACTGTTTTTATAGAAGAGGTACCAAAGCTTAGAGAGACATGCTACTAGTAACAGGTAAATAGGACTGGGACTTAAACCGTGGGCTGCCTGATTGCAAAGCTCATGCCCTTAACTGTTATGCGTCTAATTTTGGTAAATGAACCCATTTTACGAATGAAAGAATGAGTAAGGGTTATATTATAAGTAGAAAGAGAAGGGGAATTGTATACAAGTCACAGAAAAACTGTGGCTTAAACAATGAAGACATCAAATCATTTCCCGTAACAAGAAGGCTGGGCAGATTCCGAGTTAAATAGACCCTTGCTTTTTTTTTTTTTTTAAATGATTTTATTTATTTATTTATTTGAGAGAAAGAGAGTGAGCAAGCAGGGGGAGGAGCAGAGAGAGAGGGACAAGCAGACTCCACACCAAACACAGAGCCCAATGCAGAGCTCGATCCCATGACCCTGAGATCATGACCTGAGCCCAAACCAAGAGCCAGAGGCTCAACCGACTGAGCCACCAAGATGCTCCCAGACTCTTGCTTTTGTGCTCTGTCATCTGCGTCAGCCGTGCCTCTTCCCGACTGCGGCTCTAATGATCTCATATCGTGACACACCAAGACAGAAGAGGTAGAGGCCAAAGAGCCTATATATTTTATAAACTGCTCACCAAGGTAGAAATCTTTTTTAGGCCTTCCTAGCAGATTTTCTCTTATAGCTCAGTTACCAGAACTGGGTCACATAGATGCGTAACCTCTAAACCAAACACAGACAAAGGAGACCAGGGTTGTCACGGCTGCCTTGGGCCAGTGCAATCCTGGCTGCCCATTATAATCACCCAGGAGATTTGTAGAAAACCTGGGCCCCGCTTTCAGAAATTCTTACTTATTTGTCTGGGCTGAGGAATAGGGTGTCAGTTTTAAACAGTTCCCTAGTGATTTTAATATATAGCAGGCTGAGACCCAACGGTTTATGCCCATCTTGATTTTTTGCCTTTGATGGCCATGTAAAAAGTAGAGCTGTTAGCAAGGAAACATAGGAAGACCCCACAGTCCACGGTGGCTATCTGAGGAATTTACAGAAGTAGGTCTAGAAAACGCTCCTGCTAAAGAGCACATCTGAATTCTGTAGAAGGTATCATTCATTTAGGTTGTTAAAAAAAACCCACAGGTCCCAAATGGTGTCACCTAGGCCAGGTCAGCAAACCAAGACTTAATACATAACCTAACTGTAGGCTTAACACCCTCCCTCCCGCCCCCCCCCCCCCACCAGGAATATAACCTTTAACCAGCCAGAAATTTTCTTGTCAGCTCTAATAAGGAATCTGTCACATGGACCCTCCTCATCCCCCAAAGGGAGATGAGGTAATCCACCTACTAAAACTCTTTTGTCCCCAAATGAAGGTGACCTCACATGAAATCTTTTTCCCCCCTATTTGTGACCTCCTTGTCCTGCCTTTGAAAACCTTTCCCTTTCTGTAGCCCTTTGGAGCTCCTCCCCTACCTACTTGCTGGATAGGATGCTGCCTGATTCATTTAATAAAGCCAACTAGATCTCCAAATTTACTTGGTTCAGTTTTGTGTTTTAACAGGTCCTCCATGAATTCAATCCATCAAGCACGTGTTGAGGTTATACTACTGTATTTGCAAGACCCTATGTGTATAAAGTAAAAGCTAAGCAGAGCACAATTTTTCTGAATCTCGTGAGTCAGTTTCCTTTTTTTTTTTTTTTTTTTTAAAGGATTTTACTTATTTACCTGACAGAGACAGAGACAGCCAGCGAGAGAGGGAACACAAGCAGGGGGAGTGCGAGAGGAAGAAGCAGGCTCCGAGCGGAGGAACCCGGTGTGGGACTCGATCCCATCACGCCGGGATCACGCCGGGATCACGCCGGGATCACGCCGGGATCACGCCGGGATCACGCCGGGATCACGCCCTGAGCCGAAGGCAGACGCCCAACCGCTGTGCCACCCAGGCGCCCCGTGAGTCAGTTTCCTTATCGTAATTCCTTCACTCAGTCCCTAGTACCGGGCTGCAGCATCTAGTTAGCGAGCACTTCAGGGGAAGCCGCGTCTCAGGCGCGTTGAGCTCAATCAGTGAACAAAGGAGGCAGAGCCTCTGCCCTAACGGAACTTGGTTTGAGAAGACGGCTGTGCTCTGTTTTGAAGAGGATAGTAAAGAAACAGGAGTGAACTAACAATTCAGGCTTCACCTATTCACTTTTTACTTTTTTAATATAATTTTTATTTTGTTCACTTTTTACTTTTTAAACTCAATGTTTCTTAAGTACTTACACGTGGTAGACGGATACTTGTAAACAGAACGGTCTTGATCCGAGTCATAAAACTTGAGGTCTAAGTAGGAGAGACAAGATACCAAGAATTAAAAAGAGAAATATGCTTCAAATTGCAGTAAATGCCATGAAGAAAACAATAGGCTCTTCTCAGAGAATTATAGGGCAATGTAATTTAAAGAAGATCGGGAAAGGCTGTTTAGAATAAAATGGAGACAAGTATAAAATTCAGATTAGGGCACATCCCTTCAATTTCTTAATTTCTTCTCCACTACCCTTTCTTCTAGCCAAAGAGGCAAATATTTAACTTCTAGAAAGACCCACCATCTTGCATAGCCTAGCGAAATTAATTGAGATGCTGATCTCAGAGGAGCTGCTTTCTTAAGATTGTTGGACAACCAATTTGCTCATAGATGGATGGTTGGGTTGCTTTGTCTTGCTTGCTTTTTCTCCCATTGCCTCCTAATACCTGCTTTCCCCATCTTTTTTCATATTTTCCTCCCCTCTTTCCGTCTACCCCACTGCCTTTTGACTGCTCCCCTATCCTCTTGAAAACACGAATTAGTCCTAAACGCACTCAAGTACTCCACTCACTTCGGAATCGAGGTGAGTGAACGTTACAGCACAGCGCCCCCAAAGTTAGCAAACAGAACTCTCAAACCACGGCATTCATGGCAGCTGTCTTCCCAGGAAGAAAAGCGCGAGTAATCCTGGTTCGTTCAGCGGTACGCATGAGATAACTCTACACTGTAAAGCCTCGTAGTTCCAACTGTGGCCTTTAGAACAGCAGCATTGATGTTACTTGGGATCTTGTCAGAAATGCACAATCTTGTTATGACGAGCTCTGGCTGTGAGAGGTAAGCGATGAATCACTAAATTCTACTCCAGGATTACACTGTATGTTAACTAACTAGAATTTAAATAAAAATTTGAAGAAGAAGAAAAAAGAAATGCAGAATCTTGGACCACACAAAACCTGTTGAATCAGAATCTGCATTTCCGCAAGATCCCGGTTTGTTTCATCTGTACATTAAAGTGTGAAAAGCACAGGTGCAGAGAATCCCAAAGCAGATGAACTATGAGGATTCCTAATCTTACTTCTTTGGCACTGCTCTGTTACATAGTCAACCCGGTATAGCTATTTTCACTTTCTCAGTACTTTTTAACCTAGTTATTCTTTAAATGATCATTTTCAGTATTTTGTTTAGAAATTCGGTGTTCCTTTCTGTCTGTTCCTTCTGGCAAACCATAGCATAGATCTTTAAGGTCCAGAAAACTGGGGCTGGTGGAAGTCATCCATTGCTTTTTCCTGCTGGTGGAGCTATTAGACAGTGTTCTGTCCTTGGATGTGGTGTGTGTTTATATCCATATCATTCCTGTTATTCTAGAGAAAATGAAAGGCCAGCACTTGGAGAGGGAGTTTAGTGTCCTGTGGAGTAT
This sequence comes from Ursus americanus, assembly GCF_024610735.1. Lineage (NCBI taxonomy): Eukaryota > Metazoa > Chordata > Mammalia > Carnivora > Ursidae > Ursus > Ursus americanus. The sequence goes on from NC_142134.1 coordinate 41,086,128, forward strand.
CAGCTCTGTTCGTACTTGGCTTGGACCTTGATCAAGTCACTGGATTTCTTTTGGCCCCAGATTGTTACCTATAAATGTTCAGGTTTTATTGTGTATCAATAAAGATGCACACATACAAATCTGATTTAAACTTTAAGTTAAATGTTGCACTGATACAAAATAAGATTTATAAGGTATATGTAAGGGATAAAGAATCATGATACAATAAAATCCATGTACCCACTGCCCAGTTTAAGAATATTTTAATATGCCTTTAAAATCCTATGTGTACCTGGTTGCCTGGGTGGTTCAGTAGGTTAAACATCTGCCTTTGGTTCCGGTCACGATCTCAGGGTCCTGGGATTGAGCCCCATGTCGGGCTCCCTCCTCAGTGGGGAGCCAGCTTCTCCCTCTGCCTGCTGCTCCCCCTGCTCGTGCTCGCTATCTCAAATAAATAAAATCTTAAAAAAAAAAAATCCCTATGTGTACCTGCCAGATACGAACCATTCCCATCCTGCCCCTTAATCACCTCTCCAGAATTTGCCATCGTTCCCTTGTTTTTCTTATTTTACGATATTTGCGACTTAAACCACATAGTGTTTACTTTTGAAGGTTTTTGAATTCTATATTAATAGAATCATATTGTGTTCATTCTTCTGTGACTTTTTTTCATCCGACATTATTTTCCTGGTACTTATCTACACTGTTGTGTGTAGCTAAAACTCACTTATTTTCACTACCATTTTCCTTCTAAAAAAGTTTTTTTTTTCCATTTTTTTACTTTAATTCAATTAATTAACATATAATGTATTATTGGTTTCAGAGGTAGAAGTCAGTGATTCATCAGTCTTTTATGATACTCAGTACTCATTATATCATGTGCTCTCCTTAATGTCCATTACCGTTACCCCACCCCTCCACCTCCCTCTCATCCAGCACCCCTCAGTTTGTTTCCCATGATTAAGAATCTCTTATGTTTTGTCTCCCTCTCTGGGTTCGTCTCATTTTATTTTTTCCTTTCTTCAAAGTTTGTTTTTTTTTTTTTAAGATTTATTTGAGAGAGAGTGACAAAGAGTGAGCACATGAGTGGGGGGAGAAGCAGAGGGAGAGAATCTCAAGCAGACTCCCCCCTGAGTGCAGAGCCCAACATGGGCCTCAATCTCACAGCACTGAAGTTATGACCTGAGCCGAAATCAAGAGTTGGAAGCTTAACCAATTGAGCCACCCAGGAACCCCAAGAAGTACTTTTAATATTTCTTGCAAAAAGCAAGTCTATTGGCAACAAATTCTCCCAATTTTTGCTCATCTGAGAAAGTCTTCATCTCTCCTTGACTTTTGAAGGATAATTTCACAGGGTATAGAATTCTAGGTGGGTGGGTTTTTTTCTCTCAACACTTTAAATATTTCACTCCACTCTCTTCTTGCTGGCCTGGTTTCTGAGAAGTTGAATGTAATCTTTTTTTTTTTTAAGATTTTATTTATTTGACAGAGAGAGACAGTCAGCAAGAGAGGAACACAAGCAGGGGAGTGGGAGAGGAAGAAGCAGACTCCCAGCAGAGCAGAGAGCCTGATACGGGGCCCGATCCCAGGACCCTGGGATCATGACCTGAGCCGAAGGCAGACGCTTAACGACTGAGCCACCCAGATGCCCTATCTGAGAAGTTGAATGTAATTCTTATCTTTGTTCCTCTTGAAGTCTTTTTTTTTTTTTACTCTGGCTTCTTTCAGAATTTTTTTTCATCTTTCATTTTCTGAGGCTTGAAAATGATATGTGTAGGTGTAGTTTTTTGGGCATTCATCCTGCTTGTTGTTTTTTGGAGCAGCTTTCTGGATCTGTGGTTTGGTGTCAGACGCTAACTCGGAATTTCTCAATCATTTCAAATATTTCTTCAGTTCCTTTCTCTCTTCTCCTTCTGGTATTCCCATTACACGCATGTTATACCTTTTGTAGTCGTTCCAGTCCTTAGATATTCTGTTGTTTTTTTCCCCCTACTAGTCTTTGTTCTCTTTACTTTTTAGGTTTGAGATATACTCAAGCTCAGAGATTCCTTCCTCGGCTGTGTCCCGTCTACTAATAAGCCCATCAAGGGCATTCTTCATTTCTGTTACAGTGCTTTTGATAACTGATTTCCTTTGGGGTTTCTTGAAAGAATTTCCGTCTCTGCTTACGTTGCCCATTTGTTCTTGCATGCGCTCTACTTTATCCATTAGAGCACTTACCTTATTAATTATAGTTATTTTAAACTGTTGCTCTGATAATTCCAAAAAGCCTGTCATATCTGAGTCTTGTTCTGATGCTTGCTTTATCTCTTCAAATCGTGTTTTTTTGCCTTTATTATGTCTTCTAATTTTTTCCTTGATAGCCAGATGTGATGTGCTAGGTAAAAGGCCATTAGTAATGTGGGGGTGGGGTGTGGGGGGAGAGGAACTATATAGTCCTATGAATAGGTCTTTTAGTAAGCCTATACCTCCAGGCACAACTTTACCTGTGCTTTTCAGTCCTCCTTCCTCCTTTATGTGGGAAAAGATGACATAGAATGGACTGAAGTTGGGTATTTCTCTTCCTCCATGTTGGCTAGAGCCAACTGGGTACTTCCCTTCTCCCAGTTCACTTAGGCTCTGGTTAAATAGTTTCTCCTGTGAGCACAATTTGTCAGGAGTAGAATACTCTGCCATATTTCAGAATGGATCCTTTCTTCATCCCCCCGCCGGAAGCACAAGGGGATTTTTCTCTGACATTCACTGGTAGAACTACAGGAGGTAAAACTCTCAAATATGCAAGAGACTCCCAATGACTGGGAGTTATATCTCAGACTTAACCCCCACTCAGCCTCAAGCAATTTGTCAATTACAGTTCAGTTTTTCCTACCTGGACACTGGTTCCTGTGGATGTTTCAGCTTGTGGGTTTCTGGTCCAGTAAGTCGTGCTTCTCTGTATTCTCCTGTTGGGTCTCTCCCATTATGGCCGTGGTTCGCCCTGTGACCTCACTACTCTTACAGATCTAAGAGTTGATTTTCAGGTTGTTCAGCTTTTCACTTGTTAGAATGGAGAGGTGACTTCCAAGTTTCTTGTGCACAGGACTGGAAATTGGAAATCTGTACTGAATCTTTAAATTTGAGAATAACTGATATTTCTACTGTGTTATGTGTTCTTATCTAGACACATGGAATAGTCCTCCACTTATTTAGGCCTTCTTTAATATCTTTCAATAGTTTTATCATTTTCTTCCCAAAGGTCTTATATATCTTGTTTTATTAGCTCAGGCTGCCATAATAAAATGCCATAGATTGAGTGGGCTAACAGAAATTTATTTTCTCAGTTTTGGAGGCTAGAAGTCCAAGATGAGGGTGCCAGTGTGGTTGGACTCTTGTGAGCTCTCTTTCTGGCCTACAGACGGTTGCCTTTTTGTGGTGTCCTCACGTGGCAGGCGAAGAGCTCTGGTGTATTCCTATAAGGTCACCAGTTCTGTTGGATCAGGGCTCTATCCTTATGACCTCCTTTAACTGTAATCACACCCTTAAAGGCCTTATCTCTAAGACAGTCACACTGTTGGGGTTGGTGGTGGTTACGGGTTCCACATATGAATTTTGATAAGGCACAATTCAGTCCTTAGTACAATGTTTTGTTAGATTTTGTCCTAAATACTAAATATTTTTGATGCTATTATAAACGGTTTTATTCTTATTACACTTTTAAGTGTTTTGTGATAAATGTAATTAATTTTTGTACATTGCTTTGGTAAGAATTTGCTTTTATAAAAAATAGCATATAAGAGATCTAAGAATGATATCAAATCTTCCAGGATTTTTCCTTATAAATTTTTTTTGAGAATTTCTTTATTTCAAATTCATTGCCACACAGAGTCTCATAATTCTCAAAATCTAAGTTTACAACTGATCATCACAAGATCCTTTATCCATATACACATTAGTTAGAGGAGAAAAAAATTCTGTACAATATTTTAGTAGTTACATGATTTGTAGGCAGTAGTGAATTAGTGAAAACTGAAGAACTCCCAATGCCTTACACACAGGATAACCATTGTCAAATACAAGAAACTAGGCAATAAAAGAAAACTTTCTGTTCGGTCATAGAAAAATGCCAAAGGCATTTTATGATGAGAGAAATGTTTTAAGTTAGTTCACAACCTATTGGGCAAATAAAACTGCTACATAAATTGGTACTTTTGCTCTTGAATATTTGTAGTATGGTATTACCCATTTATCTGACATTTAATAATACATAAAGTTTTAAGTCTGGGTTTCTCAGAACAGTTACTTGACAATTTTGAATAATGTCTGGTGTACTCAGAGTGCTTTTTTCATTTATCTTTTCTTCTTTCAGAAGTTTTAAAAATTTTTAAACATTTAAATGATACATTTATTGGAGTTGTACCTTTTCTACCACAATGGATTAAGTAAACTTGTCAAAAGTATGGTTTTGTCACTTTCTGGGACACTTAATTTGCTGTTTTTCCTTTCAATGCCTGTTAGCACATGTGGCCAAGTGACCACCTGCAACAGCTAGGTCTCATGTTATTAGTTACACAGATAAGGAAAGTTGTATATAACCATTCCTCCTACTCACTCTGTTGACTTAAAGCAACAGGGGCTCCCTAGCACCTAAATCTTTGCTTTCCTTTTCATATATATATACATGTATATATGTATATACATAAAACAGTAGACACTTCTTTCATTTATCTCTTCTTTTTTAGTGGGACTGTGCAATGCTGGAACAATAATCTAGAATGTCCTGAATAGTGAATTCCATTGTAACACCAGATCCAGGATAACAGCGAGCTATCAAACCTTCAAAGTGCTTGTACTGACGTATAAACTCATCTTGCATAGAGTGCCACACGACCTATTATAAAAATGAAAACAAAAGTCATTAAATTATGAATGGAAATATATAATCAAGTATGTAGAAATAATGTCAAGATACAGTCTAAGATTTTAGCAGAGTGTAATGGTTAAGAATGTGCATCTTTGCTCCTTCTACTTACAAGATATGTGACCTTAAGTAGGTTACATCACTGCTCTGGGCCTCAAGTTCCTCATCTGTAAACAGGGTAGTAACAATGATACCTTCCTCATAAGTTTCTTGTGAAGATTAAATGAGTGCATGTATGTAAGGTGCTTAGTACAGTGTTTGACATGGTAAGCACTCAATACGTTTTAGCTATTATTATATCTATTACAATATCCAATAGAGATGTGTATATGCACAATTATACATGGAACTAAGACTAGTAATTAAATGAAATGCAGCAGTTAATGCTTAAATTTCATTCCAGATGAAAGTTTCAACATTTATATAAAATTGATGATACGAAACATTGCCTGATGCCATGAAGGATACCAAGATGAGACAGATGGATTATATATAATCCAAGGATTTATGATTTAGCACATGGAAACTACTCAGTAGACAACTACCGAGGCAGAATCTGACATATACAGTGACATACTAGCTAATACTAACAGGGGCCATTTATTGCTGCTTACTCTGTATGAGCACAGTACAAGGTGCTTTATATAGGTATTACCCTATTAAGTCTCATGACTACCTGGTGAGTGTGGGTGCTCTGACCATGATCATTATCCAACAGATGAGGGAATGTTTTCTTCCAGGATTTTTCCTTATAAACCCTTAATCTTATAAACCCTAAATTCCTGTCACCTTAAGTCTGTTTACTAAACAGTATTACACGTCTTGCTTTACATCTTTTAGCTCATGGTATTTCTTCTATCTGCCACTCCTCTCACTTTATCTGTAACCATCTGACTTTCAGAGGCAAACACAAATGCAACAGCCCTCATAAAGGTGTTGACAACGCTGAAGTCAGAATGACTCTCACTCATCTCTGGGCCTTTCAGTACAGTTTATAAACAATAGTGGCCTAATTTGGGGTTTAAATCTGGCTCTACCATCCATTAGCTGTGGTCTCTTGGTCACGTTACTCCACCTCTCTAAGCTTTGATTTTCTCATCTATAAAATGGCAGTGACAATAATAGTAGTGTCCACTATATGAGAGAGGTATTATTTCCACTTTTCAAATAAGAAAATTGAGGCTCAGAGAGGTTAAGTGACTTGCCCAAAGTCATGCAGCTTAATCTGGAGCCAGATTATGAACCTGTTTCTAACTCTGGCTCCCATGCTCTGTACTATACTCTATATACAGTACTCACTGTACTATACTCTATTCCATTTAGTTATTCCCCTCAAGTGTAAAAAACAAACAAACAAAAAAGCCTAAAAAAATCTGCCCCACCCCCCAAAAGCAAAACAACTAATGCCTCAAAACAATAAAGCAGAAATATAAAATAAACAGGAATAGCCATATAAACATATTCTAAATATTATTCCTTTTATTATTCCAACTCATTAGTCTGGTCTGTACTTTATGGTACTTTATGGAAATATCCTCCTGCACTAAAATTAGAAAAATCTGTAGGCTTTTTAGAGGACTCTTCTGGAGAAAACTAATATATGTAAAGATGTACAATCTAGGATAGTTAATAGAACTAAGCATACCTGAAGTAAGTTTTCCTCTTCGCATAAATGTTTATCAACCTTCTTGTAGAGGTTATCTAGACCTTTTTTCACTTCCTTTCCAGGATACTCTTTAATGACTTTACGTAGTTCTTGTTTGTTAAATGCAAGTTGATAGCTTACTTCCTCCTCTCTTATACCCTGTGCTACTCGAGCTTCCACACCTTCAAAGAAATGCTTCAAGGAAATGAAAAAAGATGTGGTATATATACACAAAGGAATATTACTCAGCCATCAACAAAAAAATGAAATCTCGCCATTTGCAACAATGTGGACGGAGCTAGAGAGTATTCTGCTAAGTGAAATAAGTCAGTCAGAGACAAACACCATATGACTTCACTCATATGTGGAACTGAAGAAACAAATGAATGGGGGGGGGGGGAGAAAAGAAGCAAACCATAAAAGACTTTTTTTTTTTAAGATTTTATTTCTTTATTTGACAGAGAGAGAGAGAGCGGGCGCACGAGCACACAAACGGAGGGAGAGCCAAGCAGAGGCAGAGGGAGAAGCAGACTCCCACCTAGCAGGAAGCCCAATCTGGAACTCGATCCCAGGGTCCCAGGATCATGACCTGAGCTGAAGGCAGACGCTTACCTGACTGAGCGACCCAGGCGCCCCCACCATAAGAGACTCAACTACAGAGAACACACTGAGGGTTGCTGAAGGCGAGATGGGTGGGAGGATGGGCTAAAGGGGTGATGGGTATTAAAGAGGGCACTTGCTGTGATAAGCACTGGGTGTTGTATGTAAGTAATGAATCACTAATTCTACACCTAAAACTAATATTACACTGTATGTTAACTGGAATTTAAATAAAAACTTGAAACTACAAAAAAAACCACAACCCACTAAAATAAAAACGTAAAAAAAAAAAGAAATAATGGATAAGCACTGCTTTTATTATCACTTAAATTAAAAAACCCTACTTATAAAACAGTATTTATTCATTATGTTAAATTCAGAAGTATAAAGGATAAAATAACAATCTGCTACTATTCCACTACTCAGAGATAACCACTGTTAACACTTTAAATTTCCTTCTAGTCTTTTTTTTTTTTAAGATTCTGTTTTTTTAAGTAGTCTCTACAGCCAAAGTGGGGCTTGAACTCATAACCCCAAGATCAAGAGTCATATGCTCTACTGACTAAGCCAGCCAGGCGCCTCTCCTTCTAGTCTTTTGATGTGAGTACATAAATGAGATTATAACACTGTATGTTGTATTTTCCATGTAATATTTCAATGTTTTTCCCAAAGTATAAATTTTAATGGCTGCATATTATTCTATCTAATGACTGAACTACAATTTCTAATTCAGTCCTCCAGTATTAGATATTTAACATTTTTCACTTTTTTTCAGAGTTGGCAAAATCTACTCAGATTAAAAGAAATTTATTATAAACACAGTTGTCATAAATATCTTTCATACATAACTATCTACCCACATTACTGATTACTTTTCAGCACAAATTTCTATGACTACAATTCCTCAGCTGAGAAGTATAGTTATAGTAATCTCTGAAGATTCTTCAGATACATTAATTGCTTCCCAGGAAAGTTCAATTGATTTATATTTCTGTCAACACTACAAGAGACTGCTATTTAACATATTATCATCAGTATTAACACAATTTAAAGAAATTGTTGCATTTTGATGAGTGAAAAAGATTTTTTTGTTTCATAATTCTTTGGCTATAAATGAAGTTAATCTGCTTTCCTATGCTTCATAGTACATTCAGAAACTTTGCCCATTTATACATTGGGATCTTAGTGTTTTCTTACTCATTTTAAAAAGGTATTTTATATTTTATATTACTGACTACTGGATTGTTACAAATATTCATCTCTGGTTGTCTGTGAACTATATTTGTTTTTTAAATATGCAGTTTTATTGACTGGCATGCCTTTGCTTGAGCACTATACAATATGATCTAATATTGAAAAGCCAACCCCCTCTCATTATTTTTCTCTAAAATATTGTTGGCAATTACTATTTGTTCTTCATTAAATTACTATTATTATGTTTTTGCTAATAATTGTTTTGACAAGTCTATTCCTGGTGCTTTTAAATTTTCATTTCTACATAAACTTTTAATTGGTTATTATGACATACAGGAAATACATAGATTTTTTATATATTTATTTTGAATCTTGCTACTTTATCATAGATCAGTAATTTCAACCTATTATACATAGGTAATTATAATCTTGACCCTCCTTTCTTTTTCTTTAGAGAGAGAGAGAGAGCATATGCGTGCGAGCAGGGTGGGGAGGGGCCGAGGGAGAGGGAGAGACAATCTTAAGTAGGCTCTACTCTCAGTATAGACCCTGATGCCGATGTCGGGGCTTGACCTCATAACCCTGAGATCATGACCTGAGCTGAAATCAAGAGTCGGATGCTTAACTGACTGAGCCACCCAGGTAACCCGCTGACTCTCCTTTCTGTATCTTTTATGTTTCAGGTCTTATTGCATTGGCTAGAGCTTCCATAACAATATTAAATATTAAAGGATCTAGCAATGTTTCTGCTTTAAATTTGATTTCACAGGGAATGGCTCTGATGTTGCTGTTAAGTATCACATAAGATTTAGGTCTGAGACAGAATTTTTACCCTAAAGGAATATCTGTTCCTAAGTTTCAGAAGGAATTGGTTCTGTATTTGACTAAATATCTTTTAAGTGTTTGCTGTTGACAACAGATATATATTTTTTTAAGATAGATTCATTCAATCATTCATTCATTCAGTGCACAGAGGGAGGGGCAGAGGGAGAGAATCCTCAAGCAGACTCCTGCTGAGTGCAGAGCCTGATGCAGGGCTTGACCTCACAACCCCTGAGATCATGAGCTGAGCTGAACCCAAAAGTCAGAGGCTCAACCCACTGAGCCATCCAGCTGCCCCAAAACCATCCTTTCTTAATTTTAATGATCAAATATTCTCTGGGGAATGAGTCAGTTCAGGAAAGGAAAGGAAAGGAAAGGAAAGGAAAGAAAAAGACAATGAAAAAAACAATTTTTGGTTTTCCTTTTATCTTGATAAAGTTTTCAAAATCTTCATCTGAACTAAGGTTAAAGATCAGCCATTTGTGAGGTATGAAATAGGAGAGTCTGGTATAATGGAAAAGCCTAATCTAGGGTTCATCCCTCAGCTTTGCTACTTGCCAGTTACTGTAACTTCAAGCAAGTTCATTTACTTTCAGTTTCTTCATTTGTAAAATGGGTTGATACTACCTTACCCCACATCATTGTTTACAACAATTAAAAGAAATAACATACAGAGCATCTAGCAGTGTCTTAGTAACTGGAACCTTGGATAACTGGGTCAGTCCCTCCTTCCTTATCCTTCACATCAATACATGAGCAAATTAGGATGAATGTCTTGTTGTTTTTCAAATGTAAACATATGTATAGAGGTTTAAAATCAGGAAAACAATACTGAATGAAAATATACTTACATTTAGTTTTTCAAGAGGTTGTCCTAAAGAGTAAATGACATAAGACTGAAGGTGATCTGTGTATTTTTGCTTGGCTTCTTTTTTTTCAGCTTCTAGACATGAGATTTTCAAACGAGAAAGTGTTGCAAAAATATGGTGAAAATTTTCCATCATAACTACATCCCTGGGGGTCTTCTGGCTTTCATTTGCTACTTTCTCCACTAAAAGAAAAAAAAAAAATAACATCCTGATGTGAGTATTATCATATATAGCTATAAAAATATTTACACAATTTTTTTTCATTTGTAAGTTTAAGAAGTAAGCACAGCTCTGCACTTAAGACATTCTGAAGGGTCTTCATATCCACCTAGCCCTAACAAAAAAAATCACTCTAAAATAGTTATATATACATATAAATCCATATATATGTATATATATATGGAAATGCAGTATATAATAAAGGTGGCTTTTCAGATCAGTGGGGGAAATGATGAATTACTCAAAATGTGTTAGAGGACAACCAGCTGGTCCTTTTTTTTTTTTTTTAAAGATTTTATTTATTTATTCGACAGAGATAGAGACAGCCAGCGAGAGAGGGAACACAAGCAGGGGGAGTGGGAGAGGAAGAAGCAGGCTCATAGCAGAGGAGCCTGATGTGGGGCTTGATCCCATAACGCCAGGATCACGCCCTGAGCCGAAGGCAGACGCTTAACCACTGTGCCACCCAGGCGCCCCAACCAGCTGGTCCTTTTGAACACACTAATAAACCTGGATTCCTAATTCCCATTTTCAGCTGAACAAATTCTAAATTGCTCAAGTACCTAAAAATGTAAAAAGCAAATAAACAAATATAATCACAAGTACTAAGGAAAATAAAGCTAATTAAAAAAATAATGTTGTGATAGCATGACCTTTTTACAGAAGGTCCAAAACTTAGAAATCATAAAGGGAGAGACAGATAAATCTGACAAGAAATTTCAAAGCTCTTGCATGGTAAAAAAGAATACCATAAACAAAATCAATTTTAGCCTATTAGGTTGACAAAGAATAAAAAGACTGATAATACTTACTAATATTCAGCATTAATGAGATGTGATGAAAACTTTCACCAACTGCTCAGAACACTTAACTGGTATAACCTTTCTGTGAGACAGTTTGGCAAAGGCCTTGAGATATATGCAAACCTTTTGACCTGGTAATTCCATTTCTAGTAATTTACTCCACAGAAATTATTGGACATGAATAAAAGAATATATGCAAAAAACTGGAAACAAACTAAATGCTTATTAATAGGAAATCTGATAATGATACATGGAATACTATGCAATCATTAAAAATGATTACAGTTATAATATAAATTGACAAGGAAAGACATTAGAATTATGGAGTAGCAGGTTCCAAAACAGAGTATAAGGTATGATAAAAACTTACATTCAAGAACACACATACACATAATATGCACATACATATAAAGGAGAAATATTGAAAAGTTTGGACAGATAAAAATTAAATGTTATCTCTGCCTGATGAAACTACAAATTATTTTTATTTTTTTCTTGATTTTTAAAATCTGTTTTTAGACTTTTGGGGGTGTATAATGAGCATATATTAAGCAAAGCTATTTTGAATTAAAAAAAAATTTTTTTTTTAAAGTAGGCTCTATACCCAGCATGGAGCCTAACCTGGAGGTTTAAACTCATGACCCTGAGATAGAGACCTGAATTGAGCTGAGATCAAGGGTTGGAGGCTTAACCAACTAATCCATCCAGGAGCCCCAAAGCTACCTTGAATTTCAAAAGAAATATCAACCATACAAACATTCAATCATGTAATTTATCTATCTTTCTCTAGAACTGTTTCCACTGAAAATGTGATATGTAATTGGTAAGATGATTCTACTTCCTGTCAATTGTTTTAGCTTTTAAAATTCCTGAATATATGCAATCAGATCATTTATTTCAAACTAAATGGTACATCATACTGTTTCTGTAACTTAATTGTAGGATCTGACACAGGAAGACAGTTTAGCATTAATCTACCTTTTGTGACAGATACGAAAACTGAGGCCTAAAGAAGTAAACTGATTTGCTTACTGTTACACAGATATCACTGCCTATCACTCCCTGAAGACTCTTGCTAAAATGCAAATGTAAAATCTCATTTTTAAATTTTTTAAAAAGATTGTTTTGTGATTAAAAAAGGAATTCCAATTTTGCATAGTGATAATCCCATATGAACCCTAAAATAGAAGTGGTGCCTGATGAATATGAATGGGTTTTATATGTACTGCTTCTTCTTTTTTCAGGTTCGAGAAATACCTACTTTCAGAAAACTTCAATAAGACTATAGAATATGGAAAATAATGAACATTATCTATCCCCCAAATTGAGTGCCCATAAATAGTGAAAACGACCAACCAAAAAATTCCTTAGTACATAACAAAAGCTTACCATTAACAAATACTCCTCTGATAAGTTTAGTATATGCTTTATCTAGATCTCCACGACGCTCAGCATTTTTAAAGATTGATTCTGCGAGTCCAGCAAATTCTTCAAATTCAGCAACAAATGGAAGAATTCCTACTTTACTCTTCTTTGAGATTTTTACTTCTTCCATTTGCCTTATTTGGTTACTCTACAGTTAGGCAGAAAACAACGGAGAGAAATAGCCAAGCAACTTAGAAACAACATATAATCATAAGCAAATGTATATACCATAGAGGAAGGACACAATTTAGTACCTAGAACATTTTGGATGTTTACTAATTACAGATTACTATAACAGGAAACACTATTTTTATAGATTAAAAAGTACACACATATATATTTTTATTGTTGGGGGGGGAGAGAGAGAGAGAGAAAGAAAGTGGGCGAGGAGCAGAGGGAGAGAGAGAATCTTAAGCAGGCTCCACGCCCAGTGCAGAGCGAGATGTGGGACTCAATCTCACAACCCTGAGGTCATGACCTGAGCCAAAATCAAGAGTCGGAAGCTTTAACCAACTGAGCCACGCAGGTGCTCAAAAGTACACATGTTTTAAGAAAATAAAATAGAAGAAAAAAGCCAAATTATTTAAAACAAGATATAATCAAACTCTGTACAGCTCAAGTTTTTGTTCAAAGGGAAAACAAGCAATAAACAATTCTATCATTCACGAAAGGTAAGTATAATGCGACTGCTCATTTTGACGTGGAGTAGATACCAGAGCACACACAGGATTTCTCTAGGTTATTTCTAGTTGGTGGTCATGTGGCCAAGTTTGAGAATCACAGTCCTTTCCCATTCTCATTAGCCTAAAACTTGTGTTTGGCTAGACCAGTTCTTTAATTTCTGGATATGAGAACAGAGAGGGAGAACAGGCATTTCTACAATGGATTTATACTATCTAGTTTGCCATGTATCTATCATGTACTTGTTCTACTTATTCTCTACTTGTTTCAGCAAAGTGCTTGTGTATGATGGTGACAGAGTACAAAAGGGATGTCTTATATGGACAAAACCTAGACATTTGGGTTCAAAAAGATCCATGAATTCAATTTGGTTCTGTGTACTTCTCAGAGGATCTAGATAAAAATTACACCGCCAAATACTGTAGACATTTTTACCTCTACCTAAAATTTCATAAATGTTTTTGGGGTGTAACTTGAAAATCCTATGACATGTGGCTTAGAAAAGTAATTATCTGTAGGCTACACACCTTAGTATTAGAAAGTCCTGTGGCGTACTGTCAACCATTTGATATTATCTTTCCTACCACAGAATACCCATTTTATTGGACTTCGCTTTAATTGCACTTCACAGATACTGCATTTTTTTTTTTTTTTTTTTACAAATTGAAGGTTTGTGGCAATCCTGTATTGGCAAGTCTGTCAGTACCACTTTTCTAACAGCATTCGCGCATTTCATGCCTCTGTGTCACACTGTGGTAACTGGCAATATTTCAAACTTTTCCATTATTACTATATTTGTTATGGTGATCTGTGATCAGTAATCTTTTGTTTGGGGTGCCACAAATCATGCCCTTATAAGATGGCAAACTGAATCAATAAATGTGTGTATTCTGACTGCTCCATCAACCAGCCATTCCCCCATCTCTCTCCCTCTCCTTAGGTCCAGACACAGTTTTATTCCCTGAGACACAATATTGACATGAGGCCAATTAAGTGTTCAAGTGAAAGGAAGGGTCTCATGTCTCACTTTAAATCAATAGCTAAAAATAATTAAGTTTAGTGAGAAAGGCGTGTTAAAAGCTGACAGGCCAAAAGCTAGGCCTCTTGCACCAAACAGCCAAGTTGTGAAGGCACAGGAAAAGTTTTTTAAGGAAACTAAAAGTGCTACTCCAGTGAACACACAAATGATAAGAAAGCAAAACAGCCTTCTTGCTGATATGGAGAAAGTTTTAGTAGTCAGGATAGAAGATCAAACCAGCCACAACGTTCCCTTAAGCCAAAGCCTAATCCAGAGCAAGCCCCTAACTCTTATTCTGTAAAGACTGAGAGAGGTGAGGAAGGTACAGAAGAAAAGTGTGAAGCTAGCAAAGGTTGGTTCATGAGGTTTAAGGAAAGAAGCCATCTCCATAAAATAAAGTACGAAATAAAGCAGCAAGTACAGACGGAGAAGCTGCAGCAAGTTCCCCAGAAGATCCAGCCAAGATCACTCATAAGGTGGCCACACTAAACAACGGATTTTCATGTAGACAGAACAGCTTTCTGTTGGAAGAAGATGCCATCTAAGACTTGCATAGCTAGAGAGATATCAATGCCTGGCTTCAAAGCCTCAGGGGACAGACCGACTCACTTGTTATGGGCTAATGCATCTGGTGACTTCAAGTTGAAGCCAATGCTCATTTACCATTCCAAAATCCTAGGGCCTTTAAGAATTATGCTAAATTTACTCTGCTTGTGCTCTATAAATAGAACAAAACCTGGATGACAGCTCATCTGTTTACAACATGATTTACTATTTTAAGCTCACTGCTGAGACCTACTATTCAGAAAAAAATACTTCTTTCAAAATATGACTGCTTATTGACAATGCACCTGGTCACCTAAGAGCTCTGATGGAGATGGGCAATGAGATTAATGCTGTTTACGTGTCTGCTAACACAACATCCATTCTGCAGCCCATGGATCAAGGAGTCATTTCAACTTTCAAGTTTTATTATTTAAGAAAAATATTTTGTGAGGCTAAGCTGCCATAAATAGTGATTCCTCCGATGTATCTGGGCAAAATAAAGTGAAAACCTTCTGGAAAGGATTAACCATTCTAGATGCCATTAAGAACATTTGTGCTTCATGGGAAGAGGTCAAAAGTATAACATGAACAGGATTCTAACCCTCACGGAGGACTCTGAGGAGCTCAAGACTTCACTGGAGGAAGTAACTGCAGATGTGGTAGAAACGGTGAGAGAACTAGAATTAGGAGTAGAGCCTGAAGATGGGACTGAATTGCTATAATCTCATGATAAAACTGTAATAGAAGAGGAGTTGCTTCTTAGGGATGAGTCAAGAAAGTGTTTTCTTGAGATGGAACCTACTCCATCTGTGAAGTAGCCGTGAAGATGCTGTGAAGACTGTTGAAATGACAACAGATTGAGAACGTTACATAAACTTAGTTGACAAAGCAGCGGCAGGGTTTGAGAGAACTGTCTCCAATTTTGAAAGAAGTTCCACTGTGGGTACGATAGTATCGCACAGCTTTGCACGCTATAGAGAAACTGTGAAAAGAAGAGTTGATTTATGGGGCAAACTACTTTGTTGTCTTATTTTAAGAAACGGCCACAGCCACCCCAACCTTCAGCAACCACCACCCTGATCAGCAGCAGCCATAAACATGGAATCAAGACCTTCCGTCCACAAAAAGATTAGAACTCGCTGAAAGCTCAGATGATGGTTAGCATTTCTTAGCAGTAAAGTATTTTTAAATTAAGTTATGAACATTGTTTTTTAGACATTAATGCTATTGAACACTAAGAGACTATAGTGTAATATAGTAATATGTACTGGAAAACCAAAAAATTCATCTGAATTCATTTTATTTCAATAACTTGCTTTATTGTGATACTCGCTTTATTGCGGGAGCCTGGACCAACTGAGTCTGCGGTATCTTTGAGGTACCCCTGTATTCCACTTCATCGGTATTGATGATTGTGACAAGTAAAAATGGATGCAGCAGAGAGGGGAGTGTAAGACTGCAGGTGCTGGAACCAGACTGTCTGGGTATGAATACTAATTCCATCATTTCTTACCGTTGACCTGGGCAAAGTAACACAACCTCTCAGAGAGTCTACCTTCTGTAGGTGGGAGGAGGTCGTGAAGATTAGATGAGATAATGTGTGCAAGGTGCTTAGATCAGTGCCTGGTACACAGTAAGCATTAATTTATGAATGCTGCTCTATGGTGGTTAGTAAGCTTCAGAAGATTTTTGTTCAGGTGGCATTTAAAGGCATAGGATATAATTATAGCCTGAATATACTTAAACATTAACTGGAAATATTCTAAATGACAACTGTCTTTTCTGGCATTAGAACTGGTAGAACAGAAACAACGCATTTGTTTAAAAAAAGAGCCATTAGGAGGTACCTGGGTGGCTCAATCAGTTAAGCAACTGTTCCTTGGTTTCCGCTCAGGTCATGATCTCAGGGTTGTGAGACTCAGCCCTGAGTTGGGCTCTGCACTGGATGTGGAACCTGCTTGAGATTCTCTTTCTCCCTCTGCCCCTTCCCTCCAGCTCACACGCACGTGCACGCTTTCTCTCTCTCTCTCTCTCTCTCTCAAAGCAAAGCCATCAATGAACTAAATCTTACAAAAAATAAATTTCTCTCAAGCTCTGGGGCACCTGGGTAGAAGCGTCTGCCTTTGGCTCAGGTCATGATCCCAGCATCCTGGGATCGAGCCCCACATCGGGCTCCCTGCTCGGAGGGGAGCCTGCTTCTCCCTCTCCAACTCCCCTCTGCTTGTGTTCCCTCTCTCACTGTCTCTCGCTGTCAAATAAATAAATAAATAAATAAAATCTTTAAAAAAATTTCTCTCAAGCTCAATGCATACATTATTTGCAGCTGACTGCTCGACATGGAGGTTATTCAATGATTAAGATTACAACTTGGATGAGAGGCACACATCGCTATATTACTTATCCATCCTTCCTGTCCATGGCAATTTAACCAAATCATATCATTCTCAAAGGTTTAAGAGCACAAGTCCATATCACCATAGTGTGAAGAATCCTGAAAAGAAAATTGAGTGCAGGTAAGAATGTTTGGGACTGCGGAGCCTAGCTTGGTAGTACTTGATATGTCACTTACTTTCTAACTTTAGTTTTAGCTCAGGCGAGGCTAGCTTTTTCAGTCCTGTTCTTTGAAGAACAGCAGATACTCTGAGCTTGGCCATGAGATGAAAGAGCCAAACTCAGGTGCTATTTGTTCCATTTTCTGCAGCCATCTGACATTCATGCTTTTGGCTCAATACAAACAGGCCCATTTATTACCTTTTCAAGGTATGCCTTAGGTCCTAATCTTGTCCCAAATACCAAAACATAATACTTACTGAGTACATACTATCCACCAGACACTGTGAGAAGATAGGAGTTACAGTAAGAGACAGAGATGTCCCGTTAGTGACAACAGATAGATCCTTTGGAAATACACGTAATTTTATAAGAAAATATTGAGTTTATACCTTTGTCTAAGTTAATCTTACTTTGTTTTTCTATTCTGCCTTGAGAATAACATGAACGTTCTTTAATAAACTATTATTAATGACTACCACTGGCAGCAGTAAGAGCACCACCACCTTTATGAGCCGTCAGTTACTAAGGTCTGATTTCTGTGCCAGACAGTGTGCTAATAAGCACTTCATCTGAATCCACATCTATATTTACCTGACACTACATCCTATGCTTTTAACAATTATGTTCGGTTGGATTGACAGGTTTACACAGCGTTGTATTTTACTAATAAAAGGAACAAAGCCTTCATAGTCTGGAAATGTAGTGTCCTCATGATTTATGTCACACGGGACTCATTATCTTAGCCGCTAGCAGCTCTTCCTTTTCCCTTTGGCTCTCAGCTTGCAGTCAGACCCTCTAGGTTTAGCATCACCACTGGAGAAGGTGGGAGAAAGAAGAGGATAAGCCTTAAGAGGTCAAATTTCATAGTATTTCAAATACCAAGTGAAGTCATGTGGTAAGGAAAGAGGATTAACAAGCTTATTGAGGTGACATTTAAGTTTCTATAGTGAAAGTAGATTGCCTTTATACTTTAAAAACCCAATAAATATTATTTTTCAAAAATGATGTAGATTTTAATTGCCCTTAATATTTCTATCTCCTATTATTTTATGGATATTCGAGAGCTGGATATAACTTAGAAGTTACATAGTAGAAATATTCAAATGACAGACATCCACTTTTACATACTAACCACATTAATAAAATGAACCTCTATTTTAGAACCTGGCCCAGCCCAATTCATACCTACAAGCTTACCAAAACCTAGCAGACAGAAATAAAATTGCTAATGATTTTTCTTTCCTATTAGAAGGAAGAACATAATGATTGCTGGAAGTTATTATAAGAACAATGTATTCTCTCTCTTCTTTAAAGACTTTTTAAAAAAGATTTATTTATTTATTTTGTGGGGGGAGGGCAGAGGGGGAGGGAGAGGGACAAACAGGCTCACACTGAGCACAGAGCCTGATGGTGGGGCTCCAACTCAGCACCCTGAGATCATGACCTGAGTGGAAAGCAAGAGTTGGACGGTTAACGGACTGCATCACTCGGGCACCCCAAAGAACAATGTATTCTTAAAACAAAACAGTATGATTATTAATTAAAGTTATTAAATTAGTAAACTAATAAACCTAATTAAATAATTTAAACAATCAATTAAAATAATCCAATCATTAATTTTCTTATTAGAACATATTTTAAAAAGAACAACATTAAATCCAAATGATAGTTTCAATTGTTTTATGTGATCTCTGGTCACTGATCAGTTAACTGAGATTTCGTTACCTAGTGGATCTCTCAAGCAGCTGCTGCCTCTATGCCGCTCACTCCAGAACTTGCCAAGATTCACAAACCGTGTAGAAGGGAAACTAGCTGGCACAGTAGCATCCAGCTAACTCCGCTCCTATGAATTGCAGCTAACACTCTGCTTCAGGCTTTGAGAGATGTGAAGAGTAGATCACACGATAGAAAACTGGAAATTTCTTGACTTAAATACATTTACCTGTTTTTTGCCATGATTAGAATTCTAAGTTATTAAAAAAAAAAACACAACTTACAATGCATTTGTCAAAGTTCCTTTTGACAGTCACCAAAACATTTCCCAATGTAGTACTCAGAAAAGAAGCAGGGTCCACATTCTGTGCGGTCCACACATGATGACTCATTTTGACAAGCATGTAAAGGGAGTTAAAGCTATCAATTTTGTCTCCTAATGCAATTAGGTTGTTCAGTTCTGGCTCGATGCAGCGAAATATTTTAATCATCATCTGACGGATCATATCTTTCCTGTTCAGAAAACATAAAAAATATAGGAATTTATTACAGGTTTCGTGTCTTGATCTTTAACTTTAATCCACTGCATATATACGAAATGACTAAAATTTTACATTTCAATGAAAAATGTCCAAATATGATGACCTAATTATTCTACAGGAGTTTCCAACATAAAAATATTTTTTTCAACATAAGAATGTTTTTTGAAGTTGAGTTTTATTGCTCAAAATATAACTTCATGTCATTTGTAAAGCTGGATCCTGAAATGTGCTTTGTAATTGCTAAGAAATACCGTGCGATTCAAATGCTACTTCTTACCAGCAAACATTCAACTGATGGCACTTTTTTGTGATTACTAGAGCCAGAAAGAGCTGAAGGGTCAGACAACAGGACGCATTTTAACTCAGTAAGACGTCTGAGAAGACACTGGGCACACATGTCAGTGCTCTAAGTGCTGTCACATTACCAGAATCATCTGGCTCCTCACTGAACAGCACTCCTCGAGGCTCAATGTTAAGTGCCCCCCTCCCCAGATAAATGACAGATAGTAACAAACACATACTCAGATGAGACAGGCGGTGGCACACCAGCATTATGTTGCCGGGAAAATATTCCTCCATCTAGGTCCTCTGCTTCAGTCTGCAAAAATTATTCAGGTACTTTACATAATAAAAGACCAACAATTTGACTAGTTTATATAGCAAAAGCCTGCTCAGTCTTAAAATTCCTAGGAGAGAATACATTATGAAAAATGATTTTTAAAGGTAGTACTACTGATAAAACTATATAATTTAGTATGTTGTTTAAGAATGGTTATGAAATGTTTTAGATTTTATCTGAGATTTTATCTGAGAATTATTGTGGGCTGAGAAGATGTGCTCGTGTGTATGCACGTGAGGGGAAAGCAGGGACAGAGAAGGTACAGGAGGCTCAGAGGGGGTGTAGGAATGGGGGGCAGCTCAAAAAATCAGAAACAACTTTTAAGAAAGAATTTTAAAAATTAAAGAAATTGCATCAATCGTTTAAAACTCTGGCATTTAAAAAATGCTATTAAAAATTCTTAGAGAGGCTAACAAATAAATTTACTATCATTACCACCTATAACAACAAATTCATTTTATGATTGCTTTTTATATGTTGGTTCTGTTTTTTAAGATGACCTTATTTTTTTTCAAGTAAGTTTTATGCCCAACATGGGGCCCAAATTCATGGCCCCGAGATCAAGAGACGCATGCTCTATCAACTGAGCCACCCAGGCACCCAAGATGACCTTAATTTAAAAATCATTTTATTTCCATTGTGCTTTTAAGTTTTTCAAAATACTGCAGCAGTCTCTCATTTTATTTCCTTACATTTATGCCACCTGAGGCATGCTGAACAGGCATTACTATATTCATTGTACAGATAAGGAAAACTGGGGATTAAAGAATTGGTTTAAGGTCTCATAGCTAGTTAGTAACAAAGGCATAGGAAAAGTTCAGTTTTGGAGCTTCTTTATTTCTTTCTTTCTTTCTTTGCTAGGCCATGGTATATATACTCAAATATCTTTTTCTTTTGAAAATTATATTTTTTCTTGGTGACTACTAAAATGCTAAAATTTCTTTTTTAATAATATTTTTTTACAAAGTAAATTCAGACATTTCCCCCTTACTAATTTAGAGGATATTTAGGTCTAAGACAATCTGGAGTATTAAATTAGATGCTCAGACTCCAACTATCACTGTTTTTATTATCTTGTGGTATGACAAAAATTACTGAAAAAAATCCTTACATCGTAAATTTTTTCTTTTTCTGTTCTGATATTGAAATTGTGACAATACATTAATTAGGTTAATTATACTACAGATTATAAATATCAGCCAATAAATAAATGCGAGCCATACCATAGTTCCAGGCATACTCTGATGTTGCTGTAGTTTGAAAAATTTACTTATGAAGTCCTGTTCTGCCAGACACAAGGGCTCCAGTTCACTTAATACCTGTTCGAAGATCTGAAGAAAACAAAAATGAACTGCACCAAATGCTTTAAAAATCTTCTACATTTAATTTACTTTTCTGTAGGGATCACAGATGCTTTACGTATAATCGCAATAAAATCCCAAAAGAAACTATTCCAAGATTGGCAGGATGATGTAGCAGTATCAAGGCATAACAGAGCCAGACATACCTAAAATAAAACTCATAGTAATTATTCACTTGAAATCTAGAAAGAGGAACAGAGATAAAGTTTTTAAACTTAATGCATTGCAGAGAACACTTAGCTTCACAAAAGCTGTTATTTCCTCTTTACTTTGTAGTTGGCTCAAAGAACTTAGAGATGCAAGCTCTTAATGATTTATAATAAATATTAATAAGGCTGTATATCAATGAACTGATAATACACATTTCAGTTGCCATTTGACTAGTATTTTTTTCAGATTCAGAATCCGAAAGTAAAGTATGGTTAATTCAGAGAGCCAACATAGCCCAAATCCTTGAACACACTTAAAGCAGTAACAAACTGCTATTAGAAAACTAATGTTACAGTTTAAGACATACTTGTTATCTTATTTTACCTTATCAAATTTGGTCCTGTCGGCAACATCGAGATCAGAGGCAGACATGTTTCCCATATCCAACAAAGAAGATGACTGAGATCTGCGATTCCCTGAACTCTGAACGCTGAGTTTATTTAGACTAGAAGTAGATCCAGTTAATTTCCCAGAACTTCCATGAAGACCTAAGAAATAATAAAACTTTGAAAGTTGTGACCTTCATGAATAAAAGACCCATAGCGTAAATGAGGGCTGTCTTCATCTTCAGTGCTCTTATCAGTCATTGCACAAGTCTACCGCATGGGGCGGGCTGGAGAGTGTCCTGCTCTCTCACTAACATTTGTGTCCTATTCCTGAGTATATTGTAGAGTAGCGAAAACTACACAGATCTACAGAATAGGACTGAAAGGGGTCTTAAAGATCACATAATCTATCCCCTGCCCAGTACCACCAAAGTTGCCTGATATTTCTAGATTGAGGCAGATGAAGATTTCCTTCCTACTCAAAAGACATAGATATGGATGAAGGCCAATAACTCCTTAGTGTACTAGCTAACATGACTTTTTTATTTTTTAATGACTTATTTTTATTTCTGAAGAAAAAAAGGCCATATCCCAATATTACTCGCCTCTACATAACCGAAAATATTGGGTTGAACCACAGGAAACTGCCAATACTCGATCATTCTTGCCCTACAAAAAGTCAATTACATATGCTTCAATTTAACACATTCCTGAACCCAGAAACTCTGCTTTTACACTAAGTGAACTGATTAACTACAGCTCTTTAAAAACTAAACAGAATGAAGAGAAAAAAAAAACACGCCTGAAAACTTGTTATACTTAAAATACAACTAAAATATAATACATCATGAGCTACAAAATATGTGACATCTTTGAGGGAAAATGAGAAAACTGTGGCTGGACAATATTCTACATCTATCAAGGAATTAAAGGCTTCCATTTTTACAAGAAAATGTAATATTTTTATTCAGAATTAAATATAAACAACAAATAACTTTTTTAATCTTCTAAAACATTTCTCACTTAACGTATATTATTTGTTGATGGTCAGAAGGGACAGATGAAGATATAATAGGGAAAATTAAAGATAAACTTTGGTTTCATTATGCAAAATCTGACCATATCTATAAGAATTTTTATGGTTTCTTTCTTTTTTTTTTTTTTTTAAGAATTTTTGTAGTTTCTAGGGGCGCCTGGGTGGCACAGCGGTTGGGCGTCTGCCTTCGGCTCGGGGCGTGATCCCGGCGT
The DNA here is from genome assembly GCF_024610735.1 of Ursus americanus. Taxonomy (NCBI): domain Eukaryota; kingdom Metazoa; phylum Chordata; class Mammalia; order Carnivora; family Ursidae; genus Ursus; species Ursus americanus. The sequence continues at coordinate 41,109,398 of NC_142134.1, forward strand.
TACGGAATCGAGCCCCACATCAGGCTCTTCCGCTATGAGTCTGCTTCTTCCTCTCCCACTTCCCCTGCTTGTATTCCCTCTCTCGCTGGCTGTCTCTATCTCTGTCGAATAAATAAATAAAATCTTTAAAAAAAAAAAAAAAAGAATTTTTATAGTTTCTAAACACAGCCTGGAAAGAGAAGTTTAATGGTTAAGCCTCTCCATAAATTTCTGACTACCCACCATAGATTTTGAATTACATTTCTTGAATGTAGCCATACCACTACCATCATGTTGGTTTCCTTTCATCGAACCTGGCAACTCAGAGCAATCAGTTTTTTTTGGCATAACTTTTTTCAAGACAAAAAACTAATTTCTAGACATTAAAAAACATGGATTGAGAATACCTACTAATACACTAAGCATACTCACTCTCTGTTTCCTGTTTGACAGCACTTTCTTTTCGAGGCAGTGTAGCTGTGATGGATTAGGTTGCAAGCATCAAAGACAAAGACAAGTTAATAAACTGCAATTTGCACAAACCATGCACAAGAGGAAGTTAAAGCTCTAGTTTAAAAGACACATGCAAAGAACCATGAGCATCAAGTAACAAGAGGTGCAACATATGTTTAGTTGGTCAGCTACTGTTCGACAAATTCTGAGAGAAAAAACTTTACTAGTCTTTTTGTTTTTACTCAAATATTCAGGTAAAAATATCCGTACTTGTCAGCCCCTCCCCCAACACTGTTAAATGATTTTTTTTTTTAAGTTTATGGAGCTAGTGTGCTTAAAATTTAAAAGACTACATTTTTAAGTTTTGGTTTCTGGGAAAAAAAACAGTTCAAGTAAAAGTGTTTTTTAAATTTTTTAAGTTATTTTATTTTATTTCAATCATAATAAGTGTACTCTTTAATCCCCAACCCCTATCTCACCCATCCCCCCCCACCAGCCCTCTGGTAACCATCAGTTTGTTCTCTATAGTTAAGTGTCTATTTCTTGATTTGTCTCTTTTTTCCCTTTGCTCGTTCATTTTGTTTATTAAATTCCACATATGAGTGAGATCATATGGTTGAGTAGAAGTTTAATAAAGTGGAAATTTATTAGAATGAAGTTGTAGACTTAGACATTAAGCACATCAACAATCTTGATCCCTGAAAACTCGTGAGAGGAGTGAACAATGTTTTACTACATTCGATAAAAAATTATACATGAGTGGGGCTTTGAAATCATTTCAAAATATCAAGCCAAACTACTTAGTAACTGGCTTTATGAACACCTAGAATGGAAAGTATATATCAAGATACTAATTATCAGGAGATGGGTGGATGGAAGGCTAAAGCCAAAGGAACAGGCTTAATATAGGAATCTGAGCTCTTTTGGGGCCATTTGGCATTTTATTCTAAAACTTCTCTCTATATAATATTCATTAGATCAATTGTAGAGATCATCTTGTGAAACATTCTAAACTCAAATTAGAAGTGAATGTGAAAGGCAAAGAAAGAAATTACAGAATGAAAGAGAAAATTAAAGAATATAACTATAACCTGGAAACATTTTAAAAACAGAGAACAATGTATCAAATTGTCACTATCCTTACCAAACTTCGAGGCAAAAGCCCAGGTAAAAGCTACTGACTTATCATACCAGGGATATGTATATCTTCGCAGGCCTAGCTATGTGAAGCTCAAGGGAGTATGAAACACCAAGGCTAGAGATTAAAGTGATAAGCAGGAATTGTGCTGGAGCTATTAGCTGACCAATCTGAATGGTACCTTCTGGTGGCTTTAAGGTATCACTATACTAAGTTCACCAGTTTCAGAACAAGGCCTGACACTTCATACACTTATTTTTAGTACCCAATAAGGAATACAGAGTTACCAGTAGTGCCAATTAATTATAATTTGGGGCTCATCAAAGCCTATATTATTTATCAGCAACAAACAATATTTGGGCAACCTATTCTTTTTTTTTTTAAGCAGGCTCCACGCTGGGCATGAAGCTCAACATGGGGCTTGAACTCACGATCCTGAGATGAAGACCTGAGTTGAGATCAAGAGTTGGATGCCTAACCTACTGAGCCACCCAGGCACCCCTTCAGGTAACCTTTTAAGTATCTTTAAATAATCCCCATTAGACTGTAAACTTCATGAGGTAGGGTCTTTGCTTATTGCTGCATTCTCAGTACCTAGCAGTGCTTACTACATAATAAATAATTAGTATTTATTAAATGAATTTTCTAGCCAGCACTGAATTCAGTCTTATATTCAAAACTCCTTTTGGAATCAAGATTCTTAGTTTAGTGGAGAAACACATAATGAAAAATAATTTTGACATACCACTTTTAAGATTTTGGAATATTAAATACAAGGGAGGCAGTAATTATATAAATGCATATGTTAAGGGACTGAAATAATGTGTATGTGTGTTATCTTAGCTATAGAAAGAAAAAATAGGTGATTTTAAAAATAATTTCTAAATTTCCTTTACCTGCCATTTCATTAAGTACATTTGTAGAACACAAGGGGAAAAAAACCCCACCAAAATATCATTCTTGGGGAGGGGGAGGGAATTCCATGCCTCTGAGTTTATCAAAGTAAAAACTATTAATTAAAAAGGCCAGTTAGCTACATAAAGACCTTACCACAAAAAAAGGTGTTTGCTGGTATTTCAACATTATTCTGAATTACTTGAGCTAAAGTGATGTTAAAGTTGAGTCAAAGTATTTAAAAAGAGAGTAGTCCCCTAAATCTCTATGACTATATCGACTATACATTTCCTTTTGTAAAGTACATTCAATATGACTTTCTATTCTTATTAGCATCTATGACCCAGAATTTTCAGAGCAAGTAAAAAACAAAAAAATTTAAATTTTATTTATAATTACTTCATTTTGATTCACGGACAAGTTATCTTTCCAAAATTTCAGGTTTCTATTTTAATTACATTACTTTTAAAAGTTGATTTAAACACAATTTGAATGACTGAAAAGATATTTAAAAAATTTTTCATTCTACCTTATTTAGAATTTAAGTCATCTGTATTTAACTTGTCCTCTGAATTCTGTTCATTATTTAGTTTTTCTTCTCTTGTAGCTGATGACATCAAAATAACTGAAACTGTGGTTTTCTGGTGCCATCAACCATCACAAATTACTCTCTTGTTATTTTTTGATACATAAGAAGAAATGTGATTTTAATACTATAAAAGTGCCTTCTAAACTTATTTTAAAAATATTTTAAACAAGATAATTTAAGAACTTTCTAAGAGGAAGAAAAAGAAAAAAAATTTAATTTTCAGGTTAATGCAATGATACCATTAAAATACTGTTGTACTTGTTTTAAATTCCATTTTTGGTATGTCATTTACCTCAATGTGAATCTTAGGCTTGATAAACTATTATGATACTGGGATTAATGACCTCCTAAGGAGATAATTTTAGAAAGATTTCCTTTTTATCTCCAGTTTCATATTCTGTAGAAGAGTTCTCTCAAAACAAAATGGTTCACTAACAAGTGGTGACAAATATACTAAATGAAAACATTAAACATGTAACTGAATTAATATGCTGCTTACTAAAAAAAAAAAAAGCATAACATACCCACAGTGAAACATTAACAAGGATATAAACACACTGCTGTTTAAGAACAATTAACCTTTAGGATGAGTTAGCATTTCTGTTTCCAAAAGCCTATGGTCCCAAGATACTTATCAGTATCTTTACCTCAATGTAACATATGTGTACATAAATTCATTTCAACAGTCTGGACTAGTATAATCAATATATTAGTGTTGAATTCAACAACAACAACAACAACAACAACAGTGAATTACTAAATAATTACCCACTAAAGACAGTCTTCTCTGTCCTAAAGGAAAAGAATGGAAAGATGTGCTATCAATTTCAGTCCTGTTTCCTGATTTCCAGAAATTGCTTAGGGCATAGGCTCCTTTCAACAAGCAAATGCTAAACTCATTATTCTAAAGGGGAACTACGCAGACACACTGAGGAGTACACATTGTAGCCATTTAAGGCCAGGTTTTGACTTGAATAGGCACAGAACTCCATCCAAAAGGAACTCCAGAGATGGGTACATGCAAGAGCAGAATGTGGCCTCGGCAAATCACCTTCCTCATAACTTGATACTTTCACTGGTTATCTTTTCAAATCATGTTTCTGTCCACTTAACATACGTAGAAGCAACAAAAAATAAGATGCTTCAAAAATAACTCTTTGGAAAAATAAGGTATAATCACAGGAGAAATTTGGGTGACATTTTTACAGCCCCTTTGGGGGGGGGGAAGGAAACAAAAAATTACTTTTTGATTCAAAATAGCCAGTGAGAAGTAAGAAGCCAGGAATTACTTTCATTTCCCTGTAGAGAGCAATGACTTAAGAGATCAATGACTTGCCACCAACTGCTGCAAAAGGCCTTTTAGGAAGCTGGAAACAACTCTCAATATGTCTCTTAGCCTAATACCTTCTCTACCATATTGTACTTCATTTTCTGGTCAACTGCTTTTCCTGCGAATAGATGCTTTCATTTACGGCACGAATACACAACTGCTGTCAGGTCCATATACTACAGCACTTTAGTAAAAGTCATATATTTACAGATGTAAATATTTGTTCTGTGAAGTAACTCTAAATCAAACCAACACATCAGCCTTACTTTTTCATCAATTCTACTGTATCTTCTTCCACCCTGCTCTAAAAAGTCTTAGAATTATTCGTCGTAAATAAGGCCACTTTTAATAGAAAACAATGAACTGGGGTGTCTAAGCTTACCAAACTTCTTGCTTTCTTTAGTTGTGCCAGTCATCTTGATCTTTGCAACTTCAAAGAAATCTTTAATTTCTCTCTCATATAGTCGTGATAAATAATCCATGTAATTCTTAAAATAAAAGTAACAGGTACTTCTTATTAATAAAACAAATATTAACAATTCAGTCCCCCCAAATCCTTCGTGCTTGCTTTAAATTTTCTGTACTAAAATTCTGATGTATTTCATAGGAAATAAAAAGTCGGCTGTTTTCTGTCTTAAAAAAAAAATTGAACAGGCATCAAAACAGCAATTTACAAAAATATGAAGTTGAACATAATCACACATTTTCATTTTTATGTATTATCTTTCATATATTTTAAATAGAGTTGCAATCATACTGTACAGGATATTTAGGTCAGAGCAATCATGCTTGTCCAGTCTCACACTTTACTGACTATACGGTGTTATGCTTTGTTGATGTACCACAATTCAGCAAATCAATCCCCTAGCAGAGGCCACTGAAGTGGTTTCAGTGTTTTGCTATGATAGACAATGTTACAATAACCTTTCATCTTCAATGAATTGTTCTCTTGGAATAATTTCCTAAGGGTGGAAATACAGGGCCAAAGAATATGGGAATCTTTATAACTGTTCCTACATACTGCCATGTTGCTTTTAAAAACAATCATACCAACAGACAGTGTCAATGGCAACAAAGGAGCACATTCAGTTTCAGTGTCCCCTGTCAACTTAGGGTATTAAGTAATGTATTATCGGGGCGCCTGGGTGGCACAGCGGTTAAAGCGTCTGCCTTCGGCTCAGGGCGTGATCCCGGCGTTCCGGGTTCGAGCCCCACGTCAGGCTCCTCCTCTATGAGCCTGCTTCTTCCTCTCCCACTCCCCCTGCTTGTGTTCCCTCTCTCGCTGGCTGTCTCTATCTCTGTCGAATAAATAAATAAAAAATCTTTAAAAAAAATCAAAATAGGTTATTTTCAATAATCTTTCAATAAGCCTAGGGTACTTAGGTATACCAAGATAAGTGATTTTCAATAAGAATTTAATTAGAATTCGTATATCTTTACAGTTTTCACAATTTTTTTTTTTAAAGATTTTATTTATTCGACAGAGATAGAGACAGCCTATTTCATCCTATTTCATTGGGCTGTCTCACTTTTTCAATGTCTCATTTTTGCAAGTTTAAATTCTCATAAAAATACTGATCATTGCAAATCAGTAAATAGTTGACAAATAAGAAATTAATTTCACACTATTTGTGAAATCTTCATCAGTGGTTTCTACTCAAATCATTCAACATAGCAGACTGCATTCCAATACCCAAATTGTTTAAAGTGCACATTACTATCCAAGCAATTTAAACAATTTCAAAACAGCTCCTTCGGTATCTAGAAAATAGTGACATGAGCAGACTACTGAAAATCACTCCCTTTTCCAATGCAACTTGAATGACTGGATACCTTTTTTCCAGCTACGTAACAGAACTCATTGGTGGGAAAGGCCACAGACAGGTGTAACCATCAGTTCATTCATTAACCAAATTCTGAAGAATGTCTCTTATGAGGTACCTCTTAGCACCTTGTATACAGCACCTGACATTTAACTATCATGAGTTTAAATATTGACTCAGGCAGTCTTTTCAACTTTACATTGTGCTGACTGTACAGTCTTACCAAGATCTCTGTATTTTACTTTTTCTTTACACAAATGGGTAAATTCCACAAATGTAGAACTGAGGTTGAGAGAAGACGTCTGGGTAATCTTCAAGACTGACCATCAACCTCGGGAGATTACTGGGAGAGAAAAGCTCATTTCCTCCCCTAGCATGGGTGGACCTTCTCGATTATTAGCTGCCCTACATGAATAACCCAGAGCCACAGACAGGGGTTGTAGTCCTGGGGAGGAAGGAATCTGGGCAATTGAGCTATTTCCCTGAGCTCTAATTATGTACACTAAAAAACTGGGCTTTGCTAGATTCAGCCCTAAGCAGAGCTAGGGCAGTGCCTAGTGATTCTTATACCTTGAAGAACGGAAAAAGGCTTTTCTTTTTGCTGCCAGAAAGCATGAAAGCTGCATATACCCAACCAAGTGCAAACAGTATCTGCATTTAATTATTTCTCACTGAAGAAGCACTATTTAATCTGTTTCCTTCTTTCTTTCTTTCCTTCTTTTATTTCTTCTTTTTAATAAAATTCCCATTTTTGATAACTTCAGCAACCAAATTAGATTATGAGGTAAAATACATAGTCTGTCAAAAGTTCAAACCACGGGATCGAGTAACATTCCTGGGAAATAAGTCAATTTCATTTAAAAAGCTCATTAATATTGTCAATCAAAACTATACTGTGAGCAGAGAATGATTCCATAAATCATTGCTAGGTTGGCTATCATTCTGTTTCTTCACTTAAATTACATTCATGAATACTGCATTATATATAAAGATAGGGCAATAATACTCACTGAGAACACAATTAGGCAAAAAGCTTATTGATTACTTTACTTATTTGAATATTCACTAGGGGACAAAGCACTTGTTGGCACAAAACTCTTAAGGAGATACAATAATGTTTAATTATTCAAAATAATCCTCCTAAAACTTCAAAAGGCAAAGAATTCCAGTACTGTAAATATTTTTCCTTAAGATAGCTCCAAATCAGAATTCTGTTGAATGAAAACAAAACAAAACAAAATATAACACAACAGTAGAGTTGCAGAACACTTAAAAGACTAATTCTGAGGAACAAAAGTAATCTTACCTAAAATAGCTGGCCAGATAAGAAGTATATAAATACCTCAGGATACTTATATTCTTTTTGAAAAGCATTTTTAAAATTATACTTTAAAAATATTATCTATTTTACCAAGGTTTATGTCCCCTTCCTTATGATCTCAGCTTAGAAGTAAAGGAAGCCAGATCTTACTTTAAGTGGGCAAAGGCACTTTGAAGAAAAAACACATAAAGACTGATATGTAAGAATGTCCTTGTGCCAAATGTGTTCCTATCGATACACTGATAGGAATGTAAAACCTGCTTTTTTTCTTATCGTCATAGTTCTCACAAATTTCTACCTAATCTATCTTCTCATGAAGCATGAACCTAACACTAGAGGAAGCTGTAATAATTATTTCAGTAAGTATGAAGATAAAATGGGTTCATGTACAAACAAGGAAGAATAATCTTCATTATAAAACACTCTGAAAGAGAGCACCACTTTTTGAATAAAACTAGGAAAAACTCTGACTAGCAAAACTAGCAAAAAATAAGATGATTTAGCTATGTAAATTCTGTTAGGACCTTTTCGGCATAAGCACATGGTTTGAGGGGAAGAGCTTTTATATTAACAATCTCAATATTTTTGTTTTCACTCCAAGAAACAAAACACATTACTCTTTCCAATTTGAGAATATCTTTTAAGATCATATTGTCCACATAATTAAATTATTACTAATTATTAAAATAACTTATGCATTACTTAGATTTTTTATTTTTAAACTCTAAATTAAACTCTAAAAACTTAAAAGATTTACATGTTTTTCAGGGTATTTCAGAATTTTAAGTAAACTGCTCTTATATCTGATATATAAATATAGCTGTTTATATACTGGAATTAGGTAGCAATTCTTCAGCTCCCTAAGTGACATGGTCAATTCCAATACTAAAGGTCATAGCAGAAATGCCAGAAAAGTATTGTACCCATGGCTTCCTGCCACAATGGCCATTTATTAAAGCTAAATCAGACCATGTCATTCTACTGCTCAAAGCCCACCAAAACCCCCTCCCCCATCTCCTTCACAGTAAAAGCCAAGTCCTTACCATGGTACACAGTCCCTTCCAGATCTGCTCTACCCCACCCCTACTTTACCTCTCCTACCTTCCTTCTAAGGTCCTGTCCCTGGTCCTCTGTGCTCCAACCACAGTGCCTTCCTTGCTGCTCTCTCCGTACGCCAGGCATGCTCTTGCCATAGAACACCTGTACTGTGCCTGGAAAGCTTTCCCCAAGAAACTCCCACTGCTCACCCACCCTTTTTTTTTTCTTAAGATTTTAAGTACTCTCTTGGGGCGCCTGGGTGGCACAGCGATTAAGCATCTGCCTTCGGCTCAGGGCGTGATTCCAGAGTTATGGGATCGAGTCCCACATCAGGCTCCTCTGCTATGAGCCTGCTTCTTCCTCTCCCACTCCCCCTGCTTGTGTTCCCTCTCTTGCTGGCTGTCTCTATCTCTGTCGAATAAATAAATAAAATCTTGAAAAAAAAAAAAAGATTTTAAGTACTCTCTACACCCAAAACGAAGTTCGAACTCAACCCTGAGATCAAAAGTCGAATGTTCTACCGACTAAGCCAGGCAGACACCCCTCATCCTTGCTCATTTTAAAAATCTACGCTCTGGTGCATTATTTGAAACTATAGTCTTCCCCCAGTCCCAGCGTTCCCTGCTTTATTTTTTCCAGACACTCAGCAGTACCCTCTAACATACTATACAACTGACTTTTTTGTCAGTCTTTCTCCAACAAAACATGCGCTGTGAGAAGGCAAACATTTGTCCATTTCCTTCGGTGCTGTATCTCTAGCACTTACTTAGAACATAACAGGTGCTCAACTCATATATGAATGAATGACTCATCTTCTCCAATTGCTGATGTTTCTGGGACTGCTCCTCTAATCCCCAAGCCTAGAAAGTTTGGCATCATCCTGTCCCTTCCATCACTGAAGTCTCTCTTTTGGTGTCTATTCTCTACTCCTACCACTATCTTCCTGGTTCAGATTTCATTTCATCTGAATTATTATATTAGGTTCTTAATGAATTTGCCTCATCTAGTTTTTTCCCATGTATGAGGAATGCTGTTAGGGCTCATGGCTCTTCTTTTTCAACATAATTTCTCGCTGCTCCAGAATATGAAATTTCTGCTTCATAGGTTTGCATTCTCCATTGTCCTGATGAAAGGGCATATTTTCCCACCTCTGTCTGTACATCTTGCCGTTCATCCCTGGAATGCCATTTCTCTTTTTTTCTGATTTATCTAATCCCATTCATGATTTAAAACTTAAGTCAAGTCCAATTTCTGCCCTGAAGCTTTCCCCCACGGCTTTAGGACATGGATTTCTCTTTTCTAAACTGCCATACATGTAAACCCATTTTCAGTTTAGCACTTAATGTTTTGCTGATTGTTTTAAGTATAATTGTTCTTCTCACTCAGATGTAAGGCTCTTTAGAAGAGGGACTTGTTTGTTAGGTCCCGTGTGCCTAGAATAGTGAAATGCTTGCTTAATAAAGAGGCACTCTGCACTTGCTTAATCGAACAGGTTATCAATTCTTTGAGAGCAAATACCTCACTTATACGTATATCTTCTAGTCTCTATTTCTATATTGCATATAAAGAAACTTAGGAAATAATTACTGCATTTAACTAAACTGAAAGATGCTTAAGGCCACAGTACAGCCTATTACTATATCAAACCGAAGTTTGAAATTTAGCTCTTCTTTACCCAAGTAAATAAAATAAGTGTTCTGCCTGGTTAATGAGCACTCAGAAATTCAATTAGTTTCTGCTTCGCTAAGAATGTACTACAGTACTTCAAACGTCACTTGGGGAACTGAATACATGATGTCTTGATTCTAGAAGATTATGTTCCATACTCAGTGAGTAATTGATATCAAACTCATACCTTTGTTAGTCCCTCGTATTTTCCATAATCTGTACTCTTTAGCCACTCCATCAACTTGGCATATCGAAGCAAGTCTCTATGAAACGGATGATGATTGGGTAAAGCCAGTTCAACAGAGTGCTGAGCAAGAGTTGAACTCTGATCATGACCCTAGAGTGAGTAAATAAGTAAATAAATGCATTGACAGTGAAAGAAACATGTAATTGAAAATTCTAAACAACGACCACATGTAGCCAACGAAAAGCAAAAAAAGATAGAGAAGTATAAAAACTGAGTACTTACTTATCTTCTTTTATGATCCTGTGTAAATCTACCAAACACCATCACCATAAAATAATCATAAACATGCAAGAACAGCCCTCTGGGTTAAATCAACTACCCACCTCATCTTCTAAAGGAGTTGACAATGAATGTTTTAATCAAACCTGTCTCTCCCATACCATTTTACTATTTATTAAGCAAATATACCTCATGATGCAACTGTACTGAGAAACACATCAAATAGGGAAGTCATTCAAAACAAATTGTCTACATCTATGGTATTTTTACTATTAGAGTCTACGATATTTAAAACAACAGATAAGGACATAAAGGATATAAAATTTTAGAACTAGGAGGCACCACAGATGATGATATCCTGGGCTTTCCTGGATAATACTTAGTAGTAGTGTAATTTTAGTTTTTTTAGTAATTTGTTAATTAACTACACATGATTTTATTTTAAAACCTTGACAAGGCTTTTATGTAAATAAATTAATAAGTTATCAGTCAGTCTTAGATGATGCATCCTGACTTTTGATTTGAAAAATATGGGCCTGGAAGATTATCTGTTCCAATGACCTTATTTTCTAGAAGAAATGGAAACTTAAAGGATTAAGTGATTTGCTCAGGTCATGCTGGAAGGAAGAACTGGAACCTTAGTCATGTGAGTCTCACTTCCATTTCCTTTTAAAAACATATGTAACAAAATCATTTATTTTAACCAGACTCAAAAATTGCAAATGCCTACTAGTTACTGGTATCTAAAAAACAAGCAAACAAACACACACAATAAAAATCTTCCCAGCCCTCTTTGGTAACAATCTAGCTCTCTCTGCTACTTGGTCAATATTTGTGATGAACTCAAAGCCAGTGTCTAAGAGATGAGGAGTTGAAAGATTAAAGGAGTGGATTCCCCTTGAAAATGTAAGTTCCCAAGAAAAAGGAAAAGGAAAAACAAGACGGATTTATTTGATGTCAGTCTGACTCAATCTAATTTGCTTAGTCAGAAGTTATTTGTTAGCATTCTGTTAAAATGATACAGTGATTGAGTTTTGGTGCTGGTTAATTCATTTCCTAGTAAAGTTACCTAAACCTAATTATATGTGTATTATACTAGCTGCCATAAATTATCTTTTAAATATCCCGAATTTAAATTCTTTTATTTAGTTTTATTTTTTAAAGATTTTACTTATTTATTTAGAGCGCACAAGGTGAAGGGCAGAGGGAGAGGGAGGGAGAGAGAATCTCAAGCAGACTCTGTGCTGAGTGCAAAGCCCAATGTGGGGCTCGACTTCAAGACCCTGAGATCATGACCTGAGCTGAAATCAGAGTCAGCTGTTTAACCAAGTGAGCAATCCAGGTGCTCCTATATTTAAATTCTTTTAATTTAAAAGAGGTTTCTTTCCTTTATCTAATTTATATGCTTTACTATATACACAGAATAAGAACTTAGTGGTTATGGATTTTTTAAATAATTTCTTTTAACTACAGAGTATTCACAAAAAATTTCTGGTCTAAGGCAATGAAGAATTCTCTAGCAATTGAGAAGTACCTTTAGAGCAAGAAAGACAGAAGTATAAAACATGCCAAGTACTAAAACACTCATTATTTGAGTTCCTTCTTCATTAAAGCTTTCAAATCAGCCTGTTGGATAATTTTCTTCTTGTAAGATTATATCCCCAATTTAAAATGGATATAAAAGGAAAAATAAGGACCCATTATATAGAAATTCCATATAAAATTAGGCAGAACTATCAATATATTTCTAAGATTAAGGGTTACTTAAGATTAAGAATACTGATATTACTTAAGATTACTGATACCTACTTAGGAAATTGGAACAGAGATAGCAGAAAAGTATCAGAAAACTCAACTGACCAAAATAAGCAGCAGAAAGGGCGAGGCCACACAAGTTCACAACTATTATAGATGCTATATACAAGGTCTACTGTATAGATAGGTCCACAATCCCTTTCTTCAACTCTAAAATACAAAAAGCTCTAAAACCTTCATTTAAATTTGGTGCCAAATCTATTTTAATGGCAAAACTTGACCTGAATTGACATGAGGCTATTTATAGTGTCTATTTATAGTGTCATATATATTTATATATGAATGACTATTCATATTTTTTGCTGTAGGAACATTGTGCTCTTAATCACAGGGCCCTGCTCCAAACCATCCTGGAGTGGTTATAGAATATATATGTACTATATTACTTTACTAAAATCTGAAAAATTCTAAAAACATAGCTGACCCCAAGAGTTTTGGATAGGGGAGCATGGACCTATGTGAACATTCTTTTTTGGATGGCTGACTAAATATAAAACAATCACATCTTCCAAAAGAATCACTGTGGACTAAGAGCTACATGTTGAAAAATGCAACTATTCTATATATTTGGAATGCCTGGTCACCAACATGTTTTCTGTGAGGTAAAGACTAATAATAAATATGAACAAAATTAATCATTTTAAATAAAACAGTTATTACCACTGGATTATACTTCATCTCTCATTACAGTTGCCAAAGGTTAATTTTTAAAATTCTTTATTAATAATATTAGACATCTTTTATCATCCCAAACAATCTGTCTCATTAATTCTCAATGATTCAAGACTCAAAATTATTGTTTATGTTCTTCTTCAATTGTTTACTCGGCCCATTACATGTTACACTATATTACTTAATTTAGTGTCAGAAAAGTTCTTCAAATAAAAACCTTCTCCTCCCCTAAAAATGGAAGAACTAATTATTGTTTGTAGAGGAATTTACAGTTTATAAAGCTCTTTCACATGTTACTATTCAAAGCTTTCTTTTGCAAACAGCATTTTAAGATCATTATACCTGAAAAATTGCCTTCTAATATGAAAACATCATTGCCTTCAAACCATTACAATTAAGATAGATTAAATGTGATTAGTGCTAACAGATTTAATTTTAGAGAAACTGTTCTAAAATCATTATAGAAAATAGGAAAATTACATATTTAAACTGTTTAATTCAATCACTAATACAAGTTATGGGCACTTCTAGAACTCTCATGTGCACACAACTTTATTCTTTATATATCAAAAAAATTAAGACATTGTTTAGTTTCTTATTATATCTTAACTATAGGAAACAATTGGGGGGGATGGGGGTGATGGGGATTAAGGAGGGCACTTGATGGAATGGGCACTGGGTGTTATATGCAACTGATGAATCACTAAATTCTACCTCTGAAGCTAATAATATACTATATGTTAATTAAATTGAATTTAAGTTAAAAAAAGTTTATTATAAATAATAATAAATTAATAACAGTAACAATTTACTGAATGCCTGTTGTCGTCCTGGGTGTGCTCTCTGTCTCTTTCTATATATATAAATTCTAATGTTCACAATAACCTTGTAAACTACTTTCCTCCTCATTTAAGAAATAGCAAAGCTCGGGTGCCTGGGTGGCTCGGTTGGTTAAGTGTCCAACTCTTGGTTTTGGCTGGGGTCGTGATCTTGCAGTCATGGGACTGAGTCCTGTGCTGAGCTCTGTGTTCAGCATGGAGTCTGCTTCAGATTCTCTCTCCCTCTCCCTCCCAGCCATACACACTCTCTTTCTCTCAATCAAATCAATGAATCAATCAGTCCTTTAAAAAAATAGCAAAACTCTATTATTAACATAATTAAAAATGTTATAGTAGGTTTTGTCAAATTAATCTAAGACAGACACATTTTCTACAAACTTAGTACATTATAAATTTTCCTTAGTGTATATATTACTAGAATTTGTGGCACAAAGGGGTTAATTAACTTGCTGAAGGTCACCCAGCTAGGAGGTAGCAGAGTCAGGGTTTTGAATCCAGGAAGTTTGGCTCCACCGTCGTACTCTTAACCACTGTAACTGATTTTCAAACAGAAATTATACACTCATTTCAAATGTTGAATAAATTCTCAAAATCTGAGAATTCTTTCTTTCTGTGTTATGGCATGTTTATTTTTGTTTTCTTAAAGAAAAAAGAAAGTCTGAGCAAAGTTCCAACAAACATCACAAAAACTGATCTTAAATGATCATAAGTCTTTCAAAGCTTTTAATTACAGACATTTAACCTGTATTTAGGAAACTGTGAAACATGCTTAAGGAAACAATTTTTGTGAAATGAACTGAATATTGGCAGTATATTTTACAGGCTTTATTTTACCATGTGATGTTTCTATAAATATATGTTGAAAGAAAAATTCCCAAGCTTAAGCATATAGCAAAACCCCCACAATTTCAGTTTTTCCCGGTTGTAGTTTTAGTTGGGTGCATAGTCAGTTCTTATCGTATTGCAAAAGACCATGTACAGAATTATGAGGTCTCTGCAGGACCCAAGGGGGACAAAAAACGCAGAGAAGAGTTATCCTTTCAAGCCGAATCTTCCAAAAGACAACCAAAATAATTTTTTAAATACATACACTTTATGCAAGTACTTCCTCAATTTCATTAGCCTTAATTTGACTGCCTGTTTTCAGTATCAGAATCCTAATTAGCGTAAATGACCTGAATCTCTAGTTCAGTATCTTCTTAGATATACAAACCCCTTGTAAATGTAAAAATTATAGGTAAGAGTCTACAATTTCAATGGAAGATGAGTGTGTAAGATCATCTAAAAGAGTCAAAAGAATCCAATCAATTGTTAAAAACATTACTCTATTATGTGTATATATAGTAAGAAGTGAATATTAAATAAAAATGCATTTCACGTTTTCATTAAAATATAGCTATGTGGAAGTACTACTATGAAAGCTCTATCAGAGGTAGCATGCTCTGGATCAGTGATTCCCAAATGCGAAGATGTTTTTTTACTGGCCTACGGCACTAAGAAACAAATAAAATGACGGCAGAGTTTCTCATAAAGGGAAATGTGCTTAATTTGGAAGTCTGAAGTTATATTCTTTTCTTTTAGTGCCAAGATAAAAAGATAGTGAAAGGATTTCTTTTTTAAAGTTTTTATTTGGTAAAGTAAAAAACTGGTGACTTAGTAAGTCTCCAAATTCTATTTCTTTTAATTTTACGGATGTGTGAATTTTAAAAAGACTGGGAATCAGTGCTCTTAAATTACTGGTATGTTGTGATCAATAGATTATTTCCACTGTATTCTTCTGTACAGTAGTTACACATGTTGAATATACATACATTTGCCAAAAACTGCATTGCAGACTCTGTTCAAGTCTTCATATCCACGATGCTATACTTGACTACCTAAAATCTCAGTAAACTCACTTTTCATTAAAACTTTTTAGCACTTGTACATATATATATAAACTATGTATATGTAGTCATACAATTAACAATTTCATATATGCATTGCTGTAGAGCTTTAAATACATTAGTCTTAATGTCTCTTTAGAAGCATCTGGACTATAAGAGCCATTTCCTATTCTTACATATGGAAACAACAAGTATTCAAGAGGCACACAATGAAAATCTGCTAAGATACATACTATAATATGGTAATCAATTTTCCCAGCTCATTTGTTCCACAACTAGGACTAGAAATACCCATGTTCCCCAACTCTTTTGCTAAGTGACCTGATGCACTGAATTCAACACACAGAAAAATCTCTTTTCTGTATTTCGGACACCCTCCTCCACTTTCTTCAGCACATCCTAGGTCATTGCAACATTCTGGTTTTTCAACATGCATCACTCACATGTAACAATACATATTAGACTTTCAGAACTGGAAGCATTCATAGTAAACAAAGCCGTTAGTTTACAAAGCAAGGAAGCAAAATCATAATAATCATAATTAATACTGCATGTTACAACAAACAATGAAGGGTGCAGAAAGAGCTGTTTACCTACAGTAACATTCTAACATATCCAACATTTCCAATGCCATCTAGAAATGTGGATAACATCACTATCAACAATGTCATTTTTAAAAACCACGGAACTGGGGAGAAATAAATATTAAAATACTAATGTAAGAAAAATGTGATGAGTATTTCCTGTGTGACTTCTAGATCTACTTTCTTCGTGCTACTTTTCGGGTCAAGTGAAACATTAAGAGAGTCTTCCCCAATGTCTCCCTTGCACCCTTAGTTATATGGTCTTCCTTTATGCTCACATGTGTGACCGCTACAATAACATTTACCCTTCCTGAGTATATCTACCTCCTTCCCATAGACCGTGAGCTGCTTGAGGACAGGATCAGCTTCTCACCTATCTCAAGTAAATGTCTGGTATGCATCCCAATCACCCGGTAAAAGTTTCTAAATAAACGAAGGAGCAGAGAGTGAAAGAATGACAGGAAGAGAGGCAAGCAGGAGATGAAATGCCTTTCTGGCCAAATTAAACTTTTTCCTCTGGGACATTAAAAAACTGCTATAAATATGGTTAACGGGCAGCTTAAGTCAGTAAAGTTATAATCTATAAAGATTCTGCTGCTGTTAATTTAGCAAACTTTATAGGAAAAAAAAAGAATCAGAGAAGCTTGAGCCAAATTTAATGTACTCACAGGCACCGAAAGAAAGTAGGACCTGTTATAGAGCTGAAGGAGGGCCTGAGTAAACTAATCGGAAATAAAATAGAGTAAATACAATTGTTTTCAAATACTGCAAAGTGAAAACAAGGTAAGAATCCAATGTTTCAGACAGTATTTCTTGAGGAACAGAATTTCTCTCAATTTTTTTTTTGTCCAATAACCCTAATAAGAGATGAAAAACATAAGAAACCTAATCTATTACTCCAGATTAAAATGCCTTCTATTCAAATCCCTCTAAGGTACTCTTAATATTATTAATATTAATATTAACATTATTGCCACAACCTTAATTATAACCTCCTTTTCCATATAAAAATGTAGATAAAGGGTTTATATAAAATTAAATCCAATGGAATTTACAACTCAGCTATAGTCATTTTTCTCATATATAAAAATATATACAGCCAATGAAACATATATAACACTTGAGTCAAGTCCTGGTTCTTACCTTAAAATACTGAGAAGTAAAATAGGCCAAGCAGCAAATATGTAACAAGTTTGGACTTACTTTTATAAATAAGAACATATAAATGGTATGTGTAATAAGTAAGCATAGTTATTTATTTGATTTCTAGAATCAGAGAGTTTTAGCTGAAAGGAACCAGATGGTCTACCTCAGGAGGCAGTTGAGGCCCAACACACATCTATGAGCAAATACTTAAAAATCTTATTTAAAAATCTCAAATAAACATGTGAATAAACATATGAAAGAATTTACTGTGATCCCAATTAAATACATTACAATTTCTGTGGAAATATATATATAAAAGCTACAGAAACATGCCAGTTTTGTTAATGAAATAAAATTACCTGTTGAACAAAAACATTGTTGAGGTGACTGGCCAGTCTCCGTGCAAACTGTTCTCGCAAATCACTGAAACGCTGCTGCTGCTGTTTCACTGCCAAGAGCATGTCATGGCCTAAAACCAGAATATTTCTTGACTGATTTAATAGGTAAGAAGATTTCTCCGACCTTCAATGAATACATTTATAACAGTATCCATAGTTCTGTTTTGAAGAACCCAAAGTTTTACTGGTTTATTCATTTGCTTTATAAAAGAAAGGTGAGCAAGAGAAAAAAACAGTATAGCACAGCAGTTCTCCAAGGGTGGTCCTGCCTCAGCATTATCTGGGAACCGCTGGACATGTGGATACTGGAGCTTTGGCCCAGACCTACTGAATCTGGGGCTGCGGCCTGGCAATATGTGTTTTAACAAACCCTCTCCATGATTCCGAGCAAACTCAAGTTTTGGAACCATTGGCCTAACAAAACCTCATGTTCTCTGGTCTAATCAAAGCATCGACTCTGTGCTCGGTTTTGTAGACAGTACTAGAGAAAAATCATGGTGTTAACTAGAGTCACTGCTGATCAATCACAGGAACTAAAATAGAAAAGTTCTTAGTGCCAACAGAAACATGATTGGAAAGACGTGAAACTGGTCTGAGGAGCTAATACTACAGTCACCCTAAACCACTTGCCCCATGTACTTCTTGTTAAAAGCTTTATACCAAGTTACAGGCTTAGTCTCAGATTCTTGGTCAGATTTTATCATTTCTAATGAACATACCTGGACGAAGAGCTACATTCATGCACTGCAGAAGGGCATCAGCGGCATTGGTGCAGGCCTCAATGCCTCTAGAAGAAGCAAGATCACCCTCCTGAAGGGCCTTTATATGACCTTTGGCCAAGTCCATGTGGTTCTGGAATATATATAAATATACCATTTGCACATGTAATTTTGGGACATTTACAGTTAAGATGCTACTCAATCCTATCATAACGTCTTTGGAATTATGTGAAATCTTACTCTCACAAGAAAATGAGAAAATGTTTACAAATGGGTGTTATATATCATATTATATTTTTCTGTTTTTGTTGGTGGTAGCAATTTACCAACATACTTACCACAAGAAATTCTATTTCAGACAGGAGTTTTACATTATTAGTGTTACTGAGATGAATTAGGTGGTTGCTTTCAGAGATCTGATCCATTTGTTCTTTTACACTTTGGAGCATTTCCTCGTAACTGCTCAGTTTCAACTCAATCTGATCCACCTCCTTTAGAGCCTCATCCAGCAACTTCATCAGGATGTTCACTTGCTTCTCAGAGGCCATGATTGATTGGATGTTGGCCTACAACATGAAAAACAAAAGTAACTCTTCGTATTATTTAGATGTATAAAAGTAGTGTTCAGATGAAATATTGCTAAATCCCTTTGACAGCCGAGTAACAAAGACTGGTAAGCATCTACACATTTATTTTAGTTCATCACTTTATGTTTATGTTCCCCTTTTACACAGTATTTCAGGAAGATACACTGGCCTCTCTATCAAGGTTAGAGACCATGCCTCAGTATTTCATATTTCCCCAGATTGTACAAGTAGGGTTCTGCCCCACAATGTATCATCAGTGTCGATATATTCCCATTTCTGACACTTCCAATTCTACCAGCTATAAAAATCTTCTATACTTAATATTGTTGTAAAATGCCAAAAAAAAAAAAAAAGCATAATTACCTGTGCAATACCTTAATAAAGAGGGTAGCAGTGAGATCAGTCTTTGAAGGATACACTGAACTAATTTATAACTGTAGTACAACTGATACTTACATGATGTGGAAGAGCCACGACCGTAAGACCACATGGCCACAGACTATATATCCATAAGATAGCGCCTTCTATTGTCTTCTTTCTTTTCTCTTTCATTTGCAACTACTGTACATTTTTTTCCAGGCAAAGTGGGAACAAGCCACCATCCCCTTATCATTGTTTTCTAAGCGATTCTGACTAATGATTCTAAGTTTCCTGAAATATGGAAGCTGTCAAATCCAAAATAAAACTGGCAAGCAATGTGATAACTTGTAACATACAAGGAAATATTCATTAGAAAAGAAAATATAAACCACTAAGCCACACTAAGAAGGCAGGTAACAGGGTATGAGGAAAAAACTTGCATCAGGAACGAAAAGAATCAAGGACAGTTGCTGCAGTAATTTCACACGTATTTTATATGCTATTCGTAATAACTCAACTGTAAGTGTAGCCCAACTGTAAGAGTCAGCAGGACTCTGGGCCACTGAATAGATCTCTCAAGTAGCAGACGTGGGGCTCGACCTTGACCAGGACAATTTCCACTGTTAACATCTTGAAGTTTCTTCTAGGCTTAGCTTCCAGTGAGTTTTATAAACTTGTAAACTTGAACTATTTGTGTAATCTCTGGGCCTGAGTTCAACCTCATAAATTCTGTACCTTTCATGTATAAAATGCCAAAATTTTTTAAGTCTTTAAAATATTCCTCATTCTCTGAGGGTTTTTCTTAAATGCTTTTTTGTCTAAACAAAACAAAAAACACCACATGTTCTTGTTCTAGATTTTTCTCACATTAGTGGTGTTATTTTTAGCTATGTCTTTTAGCTTTTTACTTTCTAAAGATGTGCATTGAGTTTACAGACTTAGAAACTGTGCATACAAATTAAAAAGAGCTATCTCAAACATTTTAGCAGGGGAGCCAAACATCCTTTTCCTCTGGCTCCTTGTTTTCACTACATTTATTCTGTTCCATTTGGGTAAATGATTCACTTATTTCAAACTAATTTTTCTATTTCTAATTTGTACCTTTTTTTTTTCCCCCAAAACCACAAAAATGCTATTCTTTTGCAGCGAATTACTCTGCAGTGTTTCAGAGGCTGGGGGGAAGCAGCCCCAAGTTGGTTTCTGGTCGGCTACTTTTTACTTCCATCGCTTTGTGTCAAAAACCCCCCCAAATCCCCAACCTCAGCCAACCGCCTTCACTGGCCTAATTAACAGGAATGGTTCTGTCTTTCGAACAAGAGCAGTGAGAGATAAGGCATCTCGTAACGTGCTTCCGGAGGGAGATGGCTATAATTACACTATAAAGGCTTAGGTGCTGAGGCAGCAAAATCTGAACATCACCAGTCTTCTCAAGCCACCACACATTGTTCATTTACAGATTATAAAAAGGTCTTACCCCATCCAGCACCTGCAGCTCTCTGGACAACCTTTCTGCAAAGGCCTCAGCATTAGAGATTGCACATTCACAGCCTTCCATCATTATTTCAATATCCTGCTCTTCTCTTGCATTTAACTCTTGGTATACATCTACGACTTCTTCATCACCTCCTGTCACACTCTGATTTTCTCCACTTGGAACAGACTCTTAAAGAGGGTAAAAATTAAAAATAAAGTAGTAAAAAAGTAGGAAGGACAATAACACGGTACTTATAGTCAGTTATAAGCACAGGTCACATTTAGTGGCTGAAAAATAGGAAAGAATGATTCAAAATATTAAAAAAACCTTATTTTTATGAAAAACTGCATAAGTTAATACATTTATTGTAACATTTATTATAACAAATACAAATACATGCAGTCTAATTCACTCACTTTTAAGTGTTAAAACAGGCTTTCCAACAATTTCCCAAAACATAAACTACAAAAACAAATACAAAACCAGAAACAAGACACGTGGAAAGAAGCCTACTAATCTTTTTTTCCTATGGTGGTTGTTGCTCTAATAAAACAATGAGTATGAATTTAGGACACATAAATAATTTGCTTTCCTTTTTTTCCCCAGGTAACATTTTTCCTTTGTTCTTTTTTTGTCCTTGTTATGGTTTTTTTTTCCAAATAACTTTTAGTTGATATGAAAAATGTAGTCACAATTTACTTTGGGTATTGAAAATATTACATGAAATTTCCATTTCTTTGTTTAAAACAATTTCATATGCATTGATAAAATTTCTAAAGATCAGGTATAAAGGTTTTCTCAACAAGTCTACAATAACAAGAGCAACAATAACATGGCTGTTTGAAATTGCAAAAGTTTAACTGGTCTTCATGCTTCTTAACAAAGGACCAACAGGTCAAATGTAAGGTGTCTTCTGGATAAATGTTTCAATTCCATGTTTTGAGAAAATACACTTAGCTTGTGGGATTTTATATAAAGCTTGAGGTTAGGAGAGGTAAAGTGAAAAAAAAAATAATTTTTACCCCTAACTAAAACTTTCAATAAAGTTATTGATTTTCATAAACTTAATGGGACACTACTTAAATCACAACCTCTGGACACTTTAAATATTCATTATTTTGTATGCAAATGAAATATTTACATTCAGCATGACTTGACATATGTTAATTTGTTCTAGGAAAAAAATAACTAACTCAAAGTAATAAATGACTTACTCTTAAGAATGATAATTAGGCAGATTTAGATAATGTCCCAGAAAAACAAAAAGAGGGGAATAAAACTTTTGGTACAGGCAATTACAGATTACAGTATATAAATAGTTCTTTAGACAGGCATCACCTAGTTCCCTGTCCTTTGAACGAGTCCATTTTAGCTCACTGTGGAGATGTCAAATGTCACATCTGACAGTTTATTAGCCACTAGGGGGCAGGGACTGCTCAAATCATTCTGTACAGCTCCTTACACAAGCAGATATTTAAAATAAATAAATATTTTAAACGATCATAACTGCTTCAGAAGTATTTTCTCTTCCATGAAACAGTCCTTTGTAAGTCAATAATGAATCCTATCGTTAATTTTATTACTATATGGATTTTGTGGTAACAAACTTGTCCCTATGCACAATTTCATAAAATATGCAACCAACAGTACATAACAATGGCAAGTAATAAAAAATATATGGAATAGAATAAAAAGAAAAGGTGTTACGCACCTTCTGTAACTTTAGGCAGTTCTGGAGAGTAAAAAGGTATGAAAAAAGCAGAGGAAAGTAAGCAAAGAATATTAGCTGGGTAGAAAAGTATACAGGTTTAAAATTTTTAAATACTACCCATATTTCATTTGAACTTTTGGTACATCAAAGTTTAAAAGACAACGTCCAAATCAAGTACCAAGTGGAAAGATCCACAGAAACTAAATTTCCAGAGTTAATTTTCTTATTCTTTTTCTGACAATGACTAAAAATACATTTATCTTTCCATTTTTTCTTTTAAGAAACAGCACTGACTAGTCCTTGGAGAAAACTGGGAAACAGATCACTTCCTGAGAATTATTTTTAGGTCAGCTCTGACTCATGCATTTAGTCTAGTTATTTTCACTCAAGGCCCCAAAACTTTACCCAGACACTCCCTCATAATAGATTAGTCATAAAACACTGTTAAAAAGGACGAGATTGAAACAATTTTAAAAAAACACACGAGATATCTGTTCAAGCTGGCTAAATTAAGGATTCAAGCCAAAGATTTCTTTTTTAAAATCTGGTTATAAGAATGAAAAAGAAAAAGTCAAACAAAAACTTGACTCTACTTCAACTGCTAACAAAATCCTCCTTTAAAAACCTTAAAAGCCTTCTGCTGAGAAACTTCACTTACTGGCGTAAACATTCAATTGTCACTAACAAAAACCTCTAAAGTTGCCACTGTTAGCATTCATAGTGAAGTCTTACTTGGATGATTACTTCTCTCTTAAAAGTAGATGGTGATAATTTCTTATTTGTTTTTTAACATCACCCAAAACTTAGACACATTTATTGTTTTTTTAATGGGAATCAACGGCTATGATTTCAAAATCCATTAAAACAAGTTTACAGACATTAAGGAAACTATTCTCTGGACTCCACTAAACAGTTATTGATTTATATAGAAAACGATTTTCATAATGAGATCCTTAAGGATCTTCACAGTATTCCTAAAATTGATCTGAATTAGGGGTAACTTTTATAAACATGAAAATGTCTACACTTTGCTTTAGGCCTTAAAAAATTAAATGTCTTTCTTTTTTTTTAAGTTAGACACTTCATTTAAAAAAGACAGCAATATTCTTCTCACTGATTATGGTAATATTTCTTAATGAGGGAAGCTAGGTAGGGTATGTATTTTCTAATACCGTTGGTTCAATGAAATGTATTGGTCTAAAACATATTGTAGGCAACGAATAACAACCAGAGATACACAATATTTAAAAACAGAATAGCAATCATGCCCTCATCAAAACATTCAACCCTGAAAAGGCAAAAAAATAAATAAAATAAAATAAAAGCCGTTCAGGGGCGCCTGGGTGGCACAGCGGTTAAGCGTCTGCCTTCGGCTCAGGGCGTGATCCCGGCGTTCTGGGATCGAGCCCCACATCAGGCTCCTCCGCTATGAGCCTGCTTCCTCCTCTCCCACTCCCCCTGCTTGTGTTCCCTCTCTCGCTGGCTGTCTCTATCTCTGTCGAATAAATAAAATCTTTAAAAAAAAAAATAAATAAATAAATAAATAAATAAAAGCCGTTCAAAACACAAATTAAACCACTATTCAAGGCATGAAAAATTATCATCAATTTCTTGAAGGTCATTCCCTCAACATACTCAGTTGCCAAGATACCGGGGTCTAATGTTGGTCAGATCACAGCCCCGAGGGCTCCTACACAAGGGCTGCACTGAGGGGAGTAGCACAGGGCCTGACAGATGTGACTTGCCTCTCCAGTTTTAAGCATCAAACTTAAAACCAATAATGGGCTTAATACTTACTAAGTATTGGGAAGGAATACTATATTTGAGGGAAATATCCACAGGCAAACAGAAAAGGAGTAAGTAAAACAGAATACCGAAAGGACAGAGGCAAATGGCTAAGTAAATGAATAGCTGGAAGCATCTGAAACGGCCATTTTTATAGGTCAAAATGGTTGAATATTGGTTATTTCAGATGTTTTAACCGAACAGAATGAGGCTCCTATTTTAAAATGCTAATATACAACTTAGGACAAATCTAAGTTTTCTTTCTAATATATATTATTTGGAATAAATCTGTTTTTTTATTAATAAAGAGAAGCAACAACTCTATTCATCTGCATACTAGCTGTTATTTCAACTGCTTTCTTTGAGATAAAGAATACAACACAAATTGTATCCACACGGCATACAGAACCATTTTCTTACAATGTTTATGCCTTTATGAAAGAAATTTTAAAAGAATAAAATCTCATTGTATATTTTTAATAAATAACAATAGTTTTCGTCTTGTAACACAAAATAATCCACAGTAACAACCCTGAAGATATACTGACCAAAAATATCCTATTTAACTTCATGTCTAAGGATTTTATCCTGATAATATAATAAGAGCTAATATTTATTGAGTACTTACTAAACACCTGGCATCGTTCTCATCACTTTCATATACTAAGTAATTTAATCCTCACAACAACCCTATGGAGTAGATACTACTAATTATCTCTATTTCTGAGATAAAGAAAACTGAAACATAGAATAATCCAAGGTCACATAACTGGTAAGTGACAAAGCCAGGATTTGAACCCAAGTAGTCTGACTCAAGTTCTGTTCTTAACCACTATACCTACACTCTGCACAAAAATATAACTACACGGATATTCATGTCAAAATTATTTAAAATAAGCAAAGATTGGAAATTAAAATAAATGATTAGTTAAATAAATCAAGGTATATTCATATGATGAAATACTATGGTACCACTAAAAATAATGTTGGGATAAGTATTTAATAACATGAAAAATGTTCATTATAAGAAAAATGTTCATTATAAGGAAAAGTATGTTAGAAAACAATGTGAATTTATTTTAAGAAAGTATTTAAATATGCATAGGAAAAAGATGAGAAGACTATCTAACAAAACATCAACAGCAGTTATCTCTGAGGATTAAGTTTATAAGTGATTTTTATTTATTTAAAGTATCAATTTCTATACCAAACAAGTATCACTTCTGCAATAAGAAAAATTATTTTTCAAGTCCTTTGCAATATAAGGTAAATCAGTGTGCTAATCATTCTGAATAATGTCAAGTTATATATTCACTTGTAGGTATATTTGATTTTACATAAGCATTTTTATTTAACTTTACCTTCCAAGAGCTGTGAACTAACATTGACAAAATCAATTTTCTTCCGGAGATATCGCTGATTCAATTTCCAAATGCATGAAATAAATGCATTCTTTTCAGCAGTGCTGCTGGCAACCCATTTATATATTTTTTCAAAATGTAAATCAAATTCAGGATTTTCCTGAAATAAAATATGCAAAAGATACTGTTTTTGATCATATCTTTTTCATTATTATAAAGTCTATATTTCAATAGAATGAAAAGAAGTTGAAGCTGTTCTTAAAAGAAAATCACCATTAAAAATCAGCTAAGTGACTTACACAGAATGGTTCAGAGAATTCAATTTGTAGGAAAAACCTTGTTTTCTTCCGAAAAGAAGCTGGATAAAAAAACAACAAAATGTTTTGGTAATTTCCTCGTATGACCCTTTTCGTATGACCCTTTAGTATATGAGTAGAAGTATAGGATGTCTAGGTAAAAGCTTTGTGGCCGGACTTCCTAGTTAAGATGACAAGTCTCCAGTTTTGATGTGGACCTAATTTTTCTTTTTAAATTGCCTATGGGATTTTAGAGCTACACCTATTCTTTGATGATAATGCACTATTATTCATAGTGATCTGACACTAACTCCTTAGTAAAGAATATGTCTTCTAATTATAACATATGAGAAAAAATACAGTCTACATCCTAGTGTGGTTTCCAAGAGCAAATGAGGTGAAAGCAGGAACGGACTGAAAACAGAGAATAATCAAAGGTGCCTCAAAAATAAAAAAGGCTGGCTAGCCTTGAAGTTCTTTCGAATGACAAAGAAGCTCAACCTGTGGGAGAAGTGCAGTACGCTGTCTCTTAAGCCACCTTGCAGCCGTGATTTCATACCAGGCTAATATTTCCCACGTGAATGTAGAATCACTTGACTGTTATCTAAAACATGAAAATATATGGATGTATGCTTTTCTTCACATCTGAGGAATTAAAAATAGATTCAAATGTTCTTAATGTCCTACAGAAGGCTAACAATATATCCGATTCATTCAAAGTGTCATTTGGTGAGAAAAATGTAAATAAATGCCCTAAAGGTAAGGGAGATGATACCAGACTTTTGTGAAGGGTTGGGATAATTGAGGAATCAGGATTTGACCTGGTATAACAATCACATTACAGTAGCATGGATCTACTAATTATAATTAGCTCAATAAGCAGAACTGAAACATCAAAAGATTAAAAATCTGCATTTCCAATAAAAAGGTAATTGCATTATTACTTATAAAAAAAATCTAAGGGTATTGGCAACTAATCTAAAACTTGATGGGAAATGATCTCTTCCCTGGGAATATTTCCCATAATGCCAAAAAGAAGCTGAGTGCTCCAGTGGCAACACTCACACAAATCAATGTGTGACACTAAATGGCTAATGTTAGGCTATGTATAAAAATTTTATGTTTTACATCCATATATAGTGTGCACACGCCAAGGTGCTTACATAAAGTGAAAAAAAAAAGCATCCATTAAGAAAGTCAGCAATGAGGCATCAGCTGTGAGAAGGCATTCAAATAAGCATCAGCAACGTTAGTGAATTATGCAAGTCAATGGGGTTATAAAGTGCAAAACTATTGAAGGAAAAAGCTTCTTTAATAAAGACTCATTTCTAAAAAGCCCTTACAGTATTTTCTCTTAAACAGAAACCTACCAAAAAAGTCTCTACTCTTGATCTTTTCCCATGGTAACAGAATTTACTTAATTAGTTATTAAAGTGTTTTGGGTGCCCCTTAGGGATAAAGCAGCAGCCCAGGGCACCTAAATTACTTAAAGAAAAGCACTCGCCACCTTTGTTAGAAATCGGAATTCTGAATTGCATATTCTAGATATGCAAACTCTCCTAAAGTTGTTTTGGCTTCATTTAAAAAATATTTTACACTCGACACAACTGCCTGTCATTTTGTCCAGACTTTAGCTCCCCAGAGGTCTATACCAGGGTAAGGGTAAAGTCAGATTTTTATTTTATTGGATTGCTCTACAAAGGTAGCTTCTACTTCTTTTGCCTTTTAAGTAAATATGTGAGGCTTGAAGGGTTAAATCAAAGGGCACCTGCAGTTACATTAAGGTAAGCCTTGCTATCAGCCCCATCACAAGTGGGTATGGTGCAAAACATTCCTGCGAAAGGAAGATGAAGGGCAGGGTGAGAGAGGCTGAGGGGAAGGAGCACCTAATTTCACCAGAGGAGCTCTACTAAATTTCTTTGAAAAAAGGGTATTGCTGTGAAAAGCCTTGACTTGTCAGAAATAAACATGGTCCTTTAACACGATTATTACATTATTCAATTTTCTTAAAGTTTGAGTGTGGCTTGTGAAAAGTGGAATATTTACATTCTTGTACCTTCTTCTTTAAGTTCCTTAAAATAAGGTGTGTAACTCACCATCGCTTCCTTTACTTGAGCCACAAATACGAAACCATGGCCTCAAAAGGCCAGCCCGGTTGCCTCAGCTGATGATTCTACACTACTTTGTGAAGACAAACTAAGGAAGATTCACTTTGGTTATGTGTTACACATGATGTTGAACTAGGTTTTACCAAAACAATGAAGGCTTTTAAAAAACTACTCACAACACTTTAAAATGTGTACTAATACATGAATTTTAGACTAGATATACCTAACCCAAATACTGAAATATATAGTTATTTTGCTCTAGTGTATATAACTTGCCCACGAACATAACTATAGCTCAAAAAAAAGCAAAAACAATGAAACAAACATGCATACAGATTTATTTTAGCTTGAGACTGAAGAGTGGGAGAATGGAAGGTTTAATAATACACTTTAGACTAATTCTTGCTGAGTTGGTAGAGCAGAGGGTTACAAAACAAGACATTTAGCTCATCTTAGAAGACATACTACTATGTTAGAAAATGAAAGACACTTTCTGAACACGGGTCAAAGAACTAAGAAAAACATACTTTAATAGCATCCTTGGCATCTACCACAGCAAGGTCTCGAAGGGCCCAAGCAATCTGCCTTTTGTAGAAATCTCCTTTATCAGATTTCTTGACTTTGACCATCTTCACCTGCACAGGGCGTTCAGTTGTCACTGTTGAGTAAAACACACTTTCATCAGAAATATTCACTCACTTTTTCTTCATCTATTCATCCGCTCATTGCAAATACAGTTGTCAGGTGCCCGTACGTGATACTAAAAGTAGTATTTCCTAATATATGCCATGACTGAATAATGCACAGAGCATCAAAGGGAACATCTAAATCAGACAACAGGGTCAGAGGCAGATTCCTTGAGAAGTTAAGCTTCAGACCAGTGTTGAAAGAATAGTATGAGCTCTAAAATGACTGACATATGTGAAGCCAAAGGGGTTGAAAGAGCCTAATACCATTTCACAACAGCGGTAAGTGATTCAGTATGGATTGTTCATGCAATAAAGTGGGTGGAAATGAAGTTACAAAAAAAAAGATGAAAGTTCAGATCACAAAGGGCCTTTATCTGAGGTTGTGGGGGTGCTCTTAGAGGACTTTAATTAGGGAAATGACATGCTCTAATTTGTTTCTAAAAATTACTCTGTCAGCGGAATAGTGGATGGATTGGAGTGAATGCCAGTACTTTAAAAAATTTAGATGAAGTGGTTGAATCTCTAAAAAATGTAACTTACCAAAACTGACTTAAGAACAGAAAATACGGAAAATTCTATAATCATTAAAGAAACTGCATTAGTAAGTGAAAAATCTCTTCCCCAAACCTACTCCAACACAGTTTTACTGGTATCTTTTGCCAAGTTTTCCAAGGAAACATTCCAAACATACATAATTATTCCACTGTACAGAAAACAAGGGAATACTCCCAACTTACTTTATTGCTTTGGTTTTAAGGACAAAGATAGTGTACAAAAGAAAATTACAGGACCATGTCATTAATGAACATGGGTGAAAAATTTTATAACTACAAATACACAAATAACTACAAACAAATACTGCATTGGCAAACTTAATCCAAGGGCATATACAAAAGATAGTATTTCGTTTCACCAATTCTGAGATGTACATTTTCCCCCCACATTTTAACATCTCTGAAATCAGAATATCTTAACAATTGATGCAATATCATAGCATTTTTTAAAGTGGTACATAATAATATATGGTATAATTGATGGCATATGGTACATCATGATTGAGTTAGGTTATTTCAAGAATTCAACTTATCATTTGAAAAACCAAGTACAATTACTCGCCATACTAATAAATTAAGGAAATAAATGATAATCTCGATGATTTAAAAAAGCATTTGATAAAATTGAACATCCATTCAATGACCAAAAAGAAAAAAAGTAAAAAGTCAGGAACAGAAGGGAGCTTCCTTTGCATTGTAAACAAAAAAACAGTAATTATAATACTAAAAAGTGAAGCCATTCCCTTTGAGATCAACACTGTATTGATGGTCCTAACCAGTAGACTAAAGTAACAAAAATAAATAAAAAATATAAAGACTATAAAGGAAGGAAGAAAATATCACTACTTAGAGTCTATGGACAAATTATTAGAATTAATAAGAAAGTCTAGCAAGATTGATATGGAAATCCATATAAAACACCAACTATATTTCTAGATCCTAACAATAACTGATTTTTAAAATGTATTTAATAAAATTAAAAGCTTCTGATCTGCAAAAAACAATATTAAGAGAATTAGAAGACAAGCCAGACTGCAAGAAAATATTTGCCAAAGACACATCTAATGAAGTAATGTTATCCAAAATAAACAAAGGACTTTATTTTTTTTTTTTAGGATTTATTTATTTGAGAGAGAGTGCCCACGCACATGGTGGGGGAGGGGCAGAGGAAGACAGAGTCTTCAGCAGACTCTGTGCTGCTGAGTGCTGAGCCAACATGGGCTCCATCTCAGGACCCTAAGATTGCAACCTGAGCTAAAACAGTCGGACGCTTAACTGACTGTGCCACCCAGGTGCCCGTATACAAACAACTCTTAAAATTTAACCATAACAAAAAACCTGATTAAAAAATGGCCAAAGACCTTAACAGACACTTCCCCAAAGAAGATATATAGATAACAAATAAGCATACGAACAGATACGCAACACCATATTTCATCAAGGCAATGCCAATTAAAACAGCAATGAGATACCACTATACACCTATTAGTATGGCCAAATTCCAGAACATGACAACACCGAATGCTGGCAAAAATGTGGAGCAGCAAGAACTCTCAAACATTGCAGGTAGGACTTCAAAATGATACAGCCACTTTGGTAGAAAGTTTGGTAGTTTCTTACAAAACTAAAGATACTCTTACCATATGATCCAGCAATCACACTCCTTGGTATTTACCCAAAGGAGTTGAAAACTTATGTCCATGCAAAAATCCACACATGGGTGTTTATAGTAGCTTTATTCATAATTGTCGAATTGACAATTGAGATATCCTTCAGTAGGTGGGTGGATAAACTGTGGTACATCCAGGCATGGAATATGAATCAGTGCTAAAAAGAAATGCGCTATCAAGCCAGAAAAGGCATGGAGGAAATGTAAATGTATACTACTAAGTGAAAGAAGCCAAGCTGAGTTGGCTACATACTGTATGATTCCAACGATATGACATCCAGGAAAAGGCAAAACCATGCAAATGGTAAAAAGAACAGTGGTTGAAAAGGGTAGGGGTTCGGGGAAAGACGAATAGGCAGAACACATAAGATTTTTAGGGCAGTGAAAATACTCTGTATGATACTACAATGGTGGATATATTTCATTATACATTTGTCGAAACCCATACCATGTACAACACAAAGAGTAAACCCTAAGGTAAACTATGGACTTTGGATGATTACAACATGTCAATGTAGGTTCATTTTTGGTAACAAACTGTTGCCACTGTTGCCAGTAGTATTGATAAAGGGGGAGGATACACATATGTGGGGGCAGGGAATATATGGGAAGTCTGTGTACCTCCTTCTGCAATTTTGTTGTAAACCTTAAACTGATCTAAAAAATTAAAGTCTTGGATGCCTGGGAGGCTCGGTCGGTTAAGCGTTTGCCTTGGGCTCAGGTCATGATCCCAGGGTTCTGGGATCGAGTCCCACATTGGGCTCCTTGCTCACCCAGGAGCCTGCTTCTCCCTCTGCCTGCTCTGCCTGCCACTCCCCCTGCTTGTGCTCTCTCTCTCTCTGACAAATAAATAAATAAATAAACTTAAAAAAAATTAAAGTCTTAAAGATGTATTAATGCTAGTAAGTTATTATTTATGATAGTATCAAAAAATCTAGGAATAAATACAACATATGTGCAAAACCTTTAAAACTATATATCTTATTGAAAGCCTTTAAAACTGTAAAACTTATTGAAAAGCATTAAAGAAGACCTAGGTAAATGGAAACCACACCATGTTCATGGACAAGAACATTCAGTATCATGAAAATACAAGTACTCTTTGAACTGAACTACATATTCAAAACAATTCTAATTAAAATCCCAACAAAATCTGGCACTTGCCAAGTGGATTCTAAAATTTAGGTAGAAGAATGAAGAACCAAAACAAGACAAAATAAAAACCAGATATAGGAGAGAACCCAGAAATAGGCACACTCACATTCATCACTACAAACACGGACACAGGTAAATTAAAAACTAAAATGTGAATGGCAAAATTATAAAACTTTTAGAACACAGTACAGAAGAATACTTTTGCTACTCCAGGGAAGTATATCTTTTTTTTTCTTTTTTTTTTAAGTAGACGCCACACTCAGCCTGGAGCCCAACATGGGGCTTGAACTCACAACCCTGAGATCAGGACCTGAGTCGAGTGCTTCACTGACTGAGAGGCGCCCCTCTAGGGAAGCATATCTTAAATAAGATAAAAAAGTGAAAGCCATAAAGGATCAGATTGATTAATGTGATTTCATTAGAATTAGAAATTTCATTAAAAAGTATCAAAAAGTACACAAGCCACAAACTGGGATGCATATAACCAACACAGGATTAGTAAGTAGAACTTGTACAAATCAGTAAAAGGACAACCAACACAATAGAGAAATAAGCAAAGGCTTTAAGGCAAATTTCTAAGACAAGGAAACTAAATGGCCAATAAATTCATGAAAAGATGCTCAATTTCATCATTAATAGGAAATGAAATTTAAAACCACAATGAGATACTATTTTACATGCTATTTCCACCAGGTTGGAATCAATTAAGTCTGTCAAAACCAAGTGTCAAAACCAAGTTTTGACTAGGATGTACAGAAAGAACTCCAAACACACACTGCTTGTGGGAATGAAAACCAGTGTAACTACTTTTGAAAATAATTTGGTATTATACTAGTGTTAAACATTTATATGCCTATGACCCAGCAATTTTACATTTAGTATCTACCCTAAAAAATTTTTGTATGAGGACACAAGGACAAACATGTTCACAGAAGCGCTGTCTGAACAGTAAAACCTGAAAACAAACCTAATGTTCATCACTAGTATGATGCGTAAGTAAACTAGTACCCTCATAGATTAGAACACTCCATAGGAGTGAAAATGAAAGAATTATGGCTATACGAAAAAAGAGAAATAAAACTCACGAACATGAACGTTGAGTGGAAGAAGTCACAAAAGGATATATGCACTATGATTCAATTCATGTAAATGTCAAAGACACGCAAATCTAAACAATATGTTATTTGAGATTACAAACACACAGTAAAATGATAAAGAAAAGCAAGGAAAGACTGAACCAAAATTCAGGATACTAGTTACCTCTTAATGAGTGAGGGAAGAGAATGGGATTAGGGAAGGGCACACAGGAGACTTCAAAGGTAATGGTAATATCTTCTTACACTGGGTGGTTAAGCACATGAGTGTTCCCTGTATGGTTAGTCTTTGCACCTTATATATATACAGTATAGATTCTGTTGTATCTACTCAATATTTAATTAAAGACAATTTTAAAAACAAATGTGTTGGCCCAACAGTTTTTCCAATTACAGAAACAATGAGAATATGAATATATGAATATATATATATATTTTAAGATTTTATTTATTTATCTTATCAGAGAGAGAGAGAACACAACCAGGGGAAAAAACAGGCAGAAGGAGAAGCAGGCTCCTTGCTGAGCAAGGACCCCAATTCAGGACTTGATCTCAGAACTCTGGGATCACGACCTGAGCTGAGGGCAGACGCTTAACCAACTGAGCCATCCAGGCATCCCGAGACAATGAGAATATTAAAAACAAGGGGAAAGTCCTCTGGGGAATAAAACAATAAAAGAATGCCAAACAAGCACTTTTTCTTACTAAATACCCACCTGTGGCACACAAAAAACAGTTCTTTTTCTTTTTTCCAGCTTTGCAGACATTGACAATACTCAGCAGGCGTTCATCATTTGGTGTAAAAATGTCTCTTTGTAATGCATGCTTGATTGCTGTCATTTTTAATCAGCTGAAAAAAATTGAGAGTATAGATATTAAGCTCATTCTCAAAAATCATTCTATCTCTTATTGTTCCATTTATGATTTAAAAAATTATTTATGGCTAATAAGCATAGGAAGAATGATTTCATACATCAACATACCAACCTCATAAAAATAAAAAGTCGTATGATTGGAAAAGAAATTAGAGAACCAGCATTATCAAACTCTAAAATCTTTGGAAGTGCTTACCAAATATTATGATACAAAAAAAAATTCTAAGAAAATTCTAAATTCTAGAATTCTAAATTCTAGAATTCTAAAAAATTCTAAGAAAAAAATAAAAACGTATGCTCAATCTTTAAATATAAATTTCCTATATAAGGAGCTCTTACAACTCAACAATAAAAAAACAAATAACAAAAAAAAAAAAACCAAAAAAAAAATTCTAAGAAAATTCTAAATTCTAAAATTCTAGAATTCTAAAAAATTCTAAGAAAAAAAATAAAAACCTATGCTCAATCTTTAAATGTAAATTTCCTATATAAGGAGCTCTTACAACTCAACAATAAAAAAACAAATAGCCTAATTAAAAACTGAGCAAAGGATTTGAACAGACATTTCTCCAAAGAAAACATATAAATGGCCAATAAGCACATGAAAAGATGTTCAACATCATTAACCACTGGGGAAATGCAAACCAAAACCAAATGCGCTAACTACCACTTTACACCCGCTAGAATGGCTAAAATTAAAAAGACAAGCATTGGTAAAGATGTGGAGAAAAAGAACTCTTTCATGCATTGTTGGTGATTGTAAAATGGTGCAGCCACTTTGGAAAAACAGTTTGTTCCTCAGAAAGTTAAATGTGACCCACCAATTTCATTCCTAAGTACAGACACAAAAGAACTGAAAATATATGTCCACACAAAAACTTGTACATTAATGTTCATAGCAGCATTATTGACTATAGCCAAAAAATAGAAACAAATTCAGATTCCACCAATTAATAAACTGATACAACAAAATGAAGTATATCTACACAGTGGAATATTATTTGGCCGTAATAAAGGAACGAAGTACTGATATATGCTACAACATTTATGAAACTTGAAAACGTTATGCTTAGTGAAAGAAACCAGTTGAAAGACCACATATTTTATGATTCTGTTTACATGAAATGTCCAGAGTAGACAAATACATACAGACAAAATGATGTGGTTGCAGGGGCAAGGGGCAAGAAGGACTGTTAATGGGTATGGGGTTTCTTTTGGGGTCATGAAAAAGCCTTTGAATTAGATAGTAGTGATGGTTGTATAACCTTTTGAATATACTAAAGACTACTAAATTATACATTTGAGAGGGTGAATTTTATAGTATATGAATTATATCTCAATAAAGCTATTATAAAGAGAGGTTTCCATTTATCTCCTTTTTCTCACTAAATTCAAGGTCTTTTTTCAAACATCAAATTAAATATTTTTAAAAATTTCTTTTCAACTTTATTTTTAAATATATATATTTATGTGTATATATATATGTATACATATGTGTGTGTATGTATGTATATATATATATATATATATATATATATATATATATATAACTATTTTCCAACGCAAATGTGTGGTCTTTCATACATGTGAACTTGCTTAGGAAATTAACCTCTAACACCCTTTTTATGGGAAAATGAAGAAATTATAAGTTTTAAATAAATGACATAGAATAAATTTTTATAATACAATGACACTTTTGGAAACGAGGCATTTCCTATATTTTACTCAATCTGTGAAATTTTTATAATACAATGACACTTTTGGAAACGAGGCATCTCCTATATTTTACTCAATCTGTGAAACTTCGATGTCTGCTCCAAGTCAAAAAATTGCTTTTCTCACAAAAAAAATCACATCTTCCCATTTCCATCCCCTTTCACTTTATCTTAGCCTCTAGTCTTCTGAGCCCCCCCCCCCCCCGCCTCCTTCCTGTTCTCATCGTCTATCTGGTCTCTCCAAGCTTAATTTCTTTTCCAACCTAGCCTGCAGGCAGTGTTCACCCACACTATCTCCTTCAACTATCTTACTCTGTTTGTAGACTAGTTCACCATGTTTTATCAATCTCCATGAACTGTATTTTTCTCCACTTCTTATGGGCTACCATATACCACTTAAGAAGGCCATATATCTATGTTCATTGCATTCATTACAAATATCTAAATCTGTTCAAAGCTAGACTTTCACTGTTGCTCAGCAACCCTTTAATATTTCCTTTGATGCCTCCTCTTCCTATTCTCCATCACTGTGTTGCAAATCCTTATTTATCTTCTTTAATCCCCAACTCCAGTGTCAGCAAATGATGTCACCATCTACGCTGCAGAAGATTTAGAAGCCATGGAATATGTTTTTCCTCAATTGCTTTCTTCTCCATCTCTTTACATCTTCACCCATCCTAACGTCCATTCCACCTATTGCAAAATTTTGTGTCCATGTTACTAACCACTTAATATGTTCTAGGGCCTAGACGCTGTATTAAAAGCTCTACTCCACCCTATGTCCAAGCTACACTGGATCATGGCCACTTTACTTCTCTATCTCTGGGCTTTGTTCATGCAATTTCCTTTTCCTGGAATTCCTCCCCCCCTAGGAAATTTCAACTCATTCCTCAAGATCCTGCTAAAATGTCACCTCTTCTGTTAAGTAGTCACACACACAAAAAGAATAATTCTTTTAAACTTTTCAAACATTTTCCCTCTACTCTGCTAACACAGCACTTACCAACCCTATTTTCCAGTTAGTTGTATTCTCTCTCCCATTAAAAGTAGTTCTTTGTAGGAAATGACCGTATCTCATTCACATCTTTGTATTCCTAGAACTTGGCAAAGACACAGCAGGCATTTCAAAATTAAGCAAAATGACAGCACCAAATGACATGACAACTATAGTTTCCCTGATTCCCCCTTTCCAACTCTCACATGTGTAACCAAATGTCCGGGTTCAAAAACCTGTCATATTTGCTTCTCTTCCTCCATTGTCAACATGAAATCTGCTGCCACATTCTACTGATTTCCCCTCATCTACATATAATTTACCCTTCCTTTCTGTCCCCACTGCTAACACACTAATCCAGGTTCACACCAACTATACTCATTTAACACTTCAGTATCTGGTTATCTCTTTGCAAATTTCCACAATCCCCAAACCCTGTATAAACAAATAATATTAAAACATAGCTTTCATCACAACATGCCCCTGCTCAACATTTTCCTAAGGTTTCCAAATACAGATCTTCCAGTTCAAGCCCTCTTCTCAGTGCAGTCTTTGCATCTTTGCTTAGTGCTTTTCCATGCAGGGAATATCATCTATCCAAACCCTAATTACACTTCATGGTTTATGTGAAGTGATTCAGTAATGATCTTAATCCAAAATGATCTCTCCTCTCAACTGCTAGAGCACTTTTTGTATTTACTAAATAATCAAGCACTTGCTGTCCAACTGGTTCATGAAATCATAAGCTTGTAGATCTCAAGAACTCTCTTGAAAGACAGAGAGAGAGTGGAAAAGGTGCTCACTCCAGTATAGCTCTGTGTTCTTTCTTAGCAGGTACTCAGCAAATACCTCTTGAGATAACCTGAACTGAACAGTAAAAACTGGTCAAATGAATGAGAGTGGCCAACCTTTCCCACACAGTCCCTCTTTGGTCAAAAGCAACAATGAGTGTATGGGAAGTGTAAAGCAAGAGAGGACTGGTTATACCTCATAAAGGAGTTAGGCATAATGTAAAGCCTATGCGAGCCTTATTCATTCAGCAAATACTGATGCCTACCAAGTGCCCTGCACTGTTCTACGTTAGGGGTGAATATGACAGACATGTTCAGGAAGACAAGAACATCATGCCTCAATGGCATTTACATTCTAAGGGTCGAGTCTTTAGAGTACTTTTGTGTAAGTCAGTGAATAAATCACTAGAGATCCTCTAAAACTATTTTCCAGGTTTGAGAATCCATGTCTGACCACGTTCCAGTAGTAGTCAGCCACTGTGTTCTGTACTGGTTCTTGTTACCTTAAACTCAGTTGGACCATTACACTGCGTTGACAAAGAGCTTGTCAATGTGAGTGTCCGCGTGGGTTGGGCCCTGTATGCTATCGAGGCAACTCAGCAAGTGGAGCACTGTCATCCAGAGGAGAAAACTGTGCACAGAGACAGGGGAATGAGCTTCAGAGAACTAGAAGAAAATGTGGATTTAGACAAAGAAGAAGGCACTGTCACGCCTCCTCTCCCGGTCTACGCCAAAGAGCAAATGATCAGGGCCGTTCTGCACAAATGAAATCTGGTTCTTATGGGTGAAACCGGGAAGGGATGTGTGAGAACCGCTCTCCCAGCCCCCAAGACAACGAGGAATTGGTGGACGCTCCTAGCGGACTTTGCGCCTTACCCAGATAGGCGGGGAAAGGGAGGCCAGACGGCGAAGAGACAGGTACCCGACCCGGGACGCGGAGCCAGCAGCGGGACTGAAGGGCCGCCGCAGAGCTTGGCGCCCGCCTGTCTGCTAATCTGTCCACCGCCGCCGGGAACTACTGGGCAGCCACGACCCGAGGCTTACCGCAAGGCCGGACCGAGCCCGGCTGTGCCGAGGCGGGTCCTCCAAGACAGAGACCGGACAGGGCCGGGAGGGCCACCGCTACTAGGATGAGCCCGTCAACTGAGCCGTTCCGCCGCTACTTCCCATTTCCGGGCACGTGACAAACTCCACGCCGGAAGTCAACCCCGCGGAAAGGAAGGAGAGGCGGTGATAGGCGTGGCGAAGCGGGCAAGGTCTCGCTGGAGGGGCGTGTCAAGGATAGGCAGGGGCGGGGCCTCTGGCGCTCCGAGACTGACTGGGCACCCGGGAGTTTGGTGTTGCGTGCTATTACTTTCTTAGAAGTTATTTATTGAGATACTTTCTGCAATTTCATGTAAGAAGCTATTCGATTAAGTGTTTTCTTTTTTCGTATATGTAAAGGTCTGTTAACCCTAGGTCCTTGAGTTTAAATGACTTAAATCAGAATTTCTGAGGGGTGGGACTCAAACTTAAGTGCTCTCAATATCTTCCGAGAATATCCTAAAACGCAGCTACGGTCGAGAGCCATTGATGTAGTGGCCTTGACGGTCAAAGTGTGGTTCTCAGACCAGCTGCTTGGGCATCAGCTGGGGGCTTTTTAGATACTGCAGACTCTGGCTCACTTCAGATCTATTGAATCCACATCCGCATCTTAACAAAATGACACCTATGCACATTTAAGTTTGAACAGCACAGATGATGCCAAGGTTGCTGGTTGCAAGACAGATAATTCACATTCCATATTCCTAACACTGGTTTTATGCTGGTAACTTTGACCCAAATGCAGAGGTGATTCAGACATGAATCTTATGCTGACAAGTTCACAGGTTGGTAGGTACAAATGCATATAAAATTAGACACAAAATAAGTGACCAAGGAGATGTACAGGTCGCATAAGTGTGCTGGGAATTCAGAGGTGTGACTTCTTTGCTCCTGCTCAGCACTGTCCTTTGCAGGTGTTCTGCAGGGATTCATTCGTGTATGCATTCATTTATTAGACAAACGGTGCCAGCTCTATGCCAGACGTGGTGTCAGGTGCTAGAGATACAAAGGCAGGGATCTCATTGGGGAAAGGCACACTCTCATTGGGGAAACAATGAAATATACGGATAAATTATAGTTTGGTGAGGTAAATCCACAACAAAGGTAGACTGAAGAGACTACCATGGGACTGCAAAAGAAGTGACTCATTCCGTCAGGGATGGGGTCACTGAGAAAGAGAAAAATAAGCTGTGTAAAGTATCTCTCAGTGTTTATCTGAATATGTAATTTGTTGGAAAAGATCAGAATTAATAAGGACCTATTTGCTACTGAGATTAATATGCTCTAGTTAATGCTACTTGGAATGTGTTTCAATTTCATTAAATGAGTTTCCTTTTAAGAGCAGGATCTGTATCTAGTCCTATCTTTAAAAAGACGCATTTGGCCCTTCATGTTCAATACTAGAATTCTTACTGTGGACACTATTTATGTGACAATTGCATGTGCTAATTTGTCCTATTATGCTTTTTTTTTTTTTTAAACAACTGTATATTTGTGGCCCTCTTCAAAGCTGGGAAGTGAATTGCATTTCAGAAGTCTGGACTTCTTTCTTAAACTCCACATTTGTGTATAGACTGCCTTCCCAATATTTCCACTTGCATGTCTTGTCAGGCATCTCACCCTTATGGGTCCAAAATTAAATTCTTCTCTCCCCTCTCCCCTCTTGGATTTCCCCAAAGTACAGGCTGAAACAAAGGTTTATGTATAGTAGTTTATTTGGGGCTTTGACCCCAGGGAGCAAGAGAAGGGGGAGGAAAAGTAAAACAAGGAAGAAGGAGAGGCAATATGATGATGTGTTATTGAGTTGGTCATCACCACATTTGAATGTTTTCCTGATCTCTTAAGACCTTCTGAGAAGTTTCATGAGATAAGTCTCAAAACTGCCCACTGAAGGCAAGAATGGAGCCCAAAGTGACCAAGTAATAGTGAGAGTTCCAAGTTCACTGAATTCCATGCTGTGTATTCTGGTGGAAATTCTCTCCACCCAACCCCTGGAGAACTAATTATTATTATCCAGCAAAACCTAAATTTGAGAGTCAGGAAACATAAATCCATAAGTGTCATTGATAAGATGGGCTAATCCTTCTCCAATTCCTGTGTTTTGGAGCCATGTTCTTAACTGTTCAGGGATACTCTTTATTGGTTGGTTTTGAGAATTTACCATATCTTGTAGGACAACACCTCAATCCCAAGCAGGCACATTAACTGGGTTTGTAGGAAGCCATTCCACTATTTTTATGAGCCTGACTGCTTCTGAGTGATGAGGAATATTTCAATATCAGTGGATTCCATGGTGGTGTGTATATTGTCACGTTGCAGTTGGTCTGATTTTTGCTCTGAAATGGATTCCTTGGTTGAGATGATGTT
The DNA here is from genome assembly GCF_024610735.1 of Ursus americanus. Lineage (NCBI taxonomy): Eukaryota > Metazoa > Chordata > Mammalia > Carnivora > Ursidae > Ursus > Ursus americanus. The sequence goes on from NC_142134.1 coordinate 41,150,824, forward strand.
GATCATGAATGTTGTAATTCTGCTGATCATGGATTTTGGCAGAGTCACTGCAGGCAAGACAGAAAAACCTAGACATCCGTAAAGATTTTTATTTCAGGCCACTTCTCTCTCTCTAAAAAGCAAACAAAGAAGAATACTCCTCCAAGCTCTGCCAGCTGGGAAGATCCCCCTTCACTTTTGTTCTTTAGATCCATTCCTGCGTGGAGCTGTGGGTGCAACAGCAGTCCAGTTTTGCCTGCCTACCAACCTAATATGCCAGCTCATCTGTGGACCAGCTTTAAATGTTTTTATTCTGGTTAGGTAGACGTAGGGACCTTCCAAAAGGCATAGGAGTGAGCTGATGAACAGATGTCAGTGCTGTAAAAGTAAGTGCCAGGAGTCGGATTCACCTAGTCATATAGTTTACTTGAGTCTCCTGGATCCGCTCAGGCTCAATTCTATACGCCATTTCCAAACTTCATACATTCCTGCTGTATCTGCGTGCTTATGACTTGATGGACCTGATACTATGCAGCTTATGATAAATAGCTCTCGTTTTCCCAGTCCCTAGTTCTGTGCCTCAGAAGGTGTGGCCTCGCAGAACATGAGGGACCTGTACTGCAATTCTCTTACTGGGGGCTTTCCAGAAATTTCAAGTTTTTTTTTTTTTTAATCTATCATAGATCCCTCTAGCACCATTAGATCTTGTCAAACAAATGACCTGGGCATTAAGTAACTTGCATAACAGCCCTTGTGGGAGCGTATCCAAGTGATGGGTACTTAGTTTTGCAACAAGTTCATTCCAACATCCTTACTTCTTTTTTTTTTTTTAAAGATTTTATTTATTTATTTAACAGAGAGAGAGACAGCCAGCGAGAGAGGGAACACAAGCAGGGGGAGTGGGAGAGAAAGAAGCAGGCTCCCAGCAGAAGAGCCTGACGTGGGGCTCAATCCCAGAACTCCGGGATCATGCCCTGAGCTGAAGGCAGATGCTTAACGACTGAGCCACTCAGGCGCCCCCCAACATCCTTACTTCTGAGAAATATATTCTTGTGGTGGTTCTTTAGTCTCATGTGATAAAATCATTCTTTTTTTTTTTTTTAAGATTTTATTTATTTATTTATTTATTTATTTATTTATTTATTTAAGAGAGCACAAGCAGGTGGAGGAGCAGAGGGAGAGGGGGAAACAGACTCATTGCTGGGCAGGGAGAGCGATGCAGGGCTTGATCCCAGGACACTGGAATCATGACCTGAGCCGAAGGTAGATGAGCCACCCAGGAACCTCGATAAATTCATTCTAACATTCCTGTGTCTCTGTCTTCTGATTCTTTTCTCAACACTCATTCAAAATTTTTCTAACATCTCATTTAGCACAGGCCATCACCACATCCAAGCTTTAAGGAGACATCAAGGTCGTGTATTAGAACTGACTCCAGGTGTTGTTGCCAAAACATTAAATCCAGAATCGCAGGTGAATGGTCCCATGATATAAATTCTTCCTTGTACAGCCTTATAACCTGATCCCTCTGGTTTAACATTCTTGATATTCCCTCTCGCAGATATTCCCCTGGTTCATATTGGCATGTTGTAGCAGTCTTGCAATTCCTTATGAGTTAGTCTAGTCCAGTAGTTCTATACCAGGGGTGATTTTGATGCCTAGGGCACACTTAGTAATGTCTGGAGACATTTTTGGTTGTCATTATTAGAGGGATTCTACCAGAATCCAGCGGGTAGATGCCAGGGCTGCTACAAACAACCTATAATACACACAACAAAGAATTATCCAGCCCAAATGTCACAAGTGCTGAGATTGAGAAATCCTGGTCTAGTTACCCGCAGAGCAGGGATTGCAGTCCCTTCCATAAGTTGTCCTGAGATCTGACCGTGGTTACAGGCTTGAGGTACTGAGGGTAATAGGGGTGGATATTGAGGGAAATAAGATTATATAAGGAGGCACTTGCCTCAGATATATTCTTTGCAGAATTTCTGGACAAGGAGAGGATGCTTTATCAGGAGGAAAGAGACTGTTGGCACAGAGGATAACAATAAGCCTGAAGGCTCAGGAGTAGAAGGCTTGTCCACACAAATGTCTGCATTCTGGATCTCAAGGTCCCGTTATTTTCCTATTCGGGTCCTGGCTTTGACATGGGTGGTGTTTCAAGGCTGTGCATTCAGACTTCTTTGTAGCTCTGCTACCCTTATGATTATATGTTGGAGCTGATTTTTAGCATAGTCGGCTCTGTGGCTACACGGCCCTAGAGACCTTATGGCTTTCACAGTGTGCCATGATTGACTGAACACAGCCTGTCATTTTCGTTTGTTAGGATCTCCAAAGCAGTTGACAGACATCAGACCATCTTATAATCCTTATTGTTGTCATAATTCTGATGTAACATATGTACCACATAATCCAGTGCTTCATTTTCTGTCTGCCCCTCATTCTGATCTACTAGACTTGAGAGTCTTGGTAATTGTGACGTTACTCTATGCCAGGGGTTATCACCACTTGCGATTTACCACCAACCACTTACCACCAGCGGAGGTCCTTATTGTCTCGTGATCAGTGTTGTAGGATCAGCCTCCAAAATCCCATATTGAAGGTTTCCTTTCTAGGGCCAATTTCAGTGCCCAGGGTTCCCCTGAAAGCAGACCCCAAGATGAAGGCTTATATACTTGTAGTTTATTGAGAATATGAGTTCAAGGAACAGAATGAGGGCACAGGGGAAATAAAATAGAGGAGAAAAACCAATACAAGAGTATATTACTGAGGTGACCTATGCCATGGGCCACTTTGACTGATCTTATGGTACCTTCTGAGAAGTCTTATAGAATGTCTTTCAGAATTCTTCACTGGAATGAAGGAGAAAGAGGAAAGCATTTATCCATCGCTTCCTGTCTACCTGTCATTGGTCAAGATTACACTACATGCCTCTAGTTGCACGTGGGTGTGGAGGGCTGGTTTCTGCAGGCATCCCATGCCATAGGCAGGGAATGAGAGAGGCAAGGTGCCGTTATATTGCTCTTGAGAGAAGCTGGTTGGTACCTGCTCGGAATTGGTCACTGCCCAACACTTAGAATAGGAGGTGAAGCTGGAAGGATTCAAAACGATGCATGGAAGACTTCTAAACATAGCTTCTCCCTCAGTTTTGTCTATTTGGGTTAATGATATCTCTCTCTTCTTCCTCTCTCTCACATTCTACATCAAATCTTTCAAGACATCTTATTGCTTCTACCTTCAAAGTACATCCAGAATCTGACTACTTTTCACCATCTCCATGGCTACTCTTTCCTTGATTATTGTCAGTATCATGCCTCTCCTGAATTATTGCTGTCCAAACTCTTACAGCATCGTATGCTCTGCTTTTCTACCCTTACCTCCTCACAGTCCATTCTTAACACAGCCTCCAGAGTGATCCTTTTTAAAACATGAGTCTAATTATGTTACCCTTTGCTCAGAATCATCTAGTAGCTCCAGAGTAAAACCGAAGGTCATACAGTGACCTACAGGGCTCTACACAATCTGCTCCTCTGTCCACCCACCAGACTTCATCGTCCACTACCCCTGCTTGGTCACTCTAGTCTAGTTCCTTAGGCCTCCTTGTTGTTCCATGAAAAGTCCAAGCAAACTGGACCTTGGCACTTGCCTTTTCTTCTGCTTGGAATGATTTTCCATTAAATATCTGCATGGCTCACTACTGCATCCTTTTCAAGTCTTTGCTCAAATGTTACCTCGGTGAGGGCTTCCACGACAGCCCTGTTTAAAATAGTGTCCCAGGGGCACATGACTCAATTGGTAGAGCACGTGACACTTAATCTTGGGGTTGTGAGTTCAAACCCTACATTGGGCGTAGAGATTACTTAAAAAATAAATAAAAATAATAAAAAATAAAATAAAATAAAATAGTGTCCCAACCTAGCATTCTTTATCTTCTGTCTTTGCTTCATTTTTCTCTTCATGGTTCTTATTACATCCTGGAATACTATGACGATACATCTTGTCATATATAGTGTTTGTCTAATTGCTTTTCTCTTCCTCTAGAATGAAGCTTTATGAGGGCAAGGACTTTTATCTGTTTTGTTCACAGATGTATTCCCAGTTCCTGGAACTCATACCAACGCACTTATTATGTTCTATATACTATTCTAAGCACTTTACATGTATTAACTAGTTTAGTCTTCACAACAATCCTATGAAGTAAGGATCTTTATGATCCTTACTTTAAAGACTAGAAAATGGAGGCACAGGTAAATTATTTAGCCCAAGGATGCATAGTAAACACATGGTAGTATTTTAATGAATACCTCTTTATGTTACTATAGTCCTCTGAAACATAAAATGGTGGAAATATATCATCACTGGGTCATGCAGAACTGGGTTTAAGTCTGGTATTTACTGGTTCAATGGCCACAGGGCAAGTTACTCAATTAACACTTCTGAGCCTCAGTTTCCTCATCCATAAATTCAAAATAATAATCCCCAACTTTTGGGACTCTCATGCAATTTGCTGAGATAGTTCTTGTAAAGCACTTGGCACAGTGCTTGGTACATAGTAAGCACTCAATAACTAACTGATAGCTGCTATGACGTGCAGGTTGGTTTAGAAGATTCGATTGGGTAGATTGATGTTCTTGAAAAATGTATGATAGTCACTCAGGCTCTGAGATCCTGCTTTCTTTTCATGGACAGGAGGCCACATATATTAATATACATCACATATGAGGCAATCTCATGTTTGGATAGCATGAAATAATTTTTCTGCTGTTAAAAAGCTCTGAGGGAGAAGTTTCTTCCAAATAGCCGAGAGGAGTGAATATTGATGATGACAACATTGGCAGGATTACTGAAGTTAATTGCTCCCTCAGAGAAATCTCTCTTGCTACCTTGCTCCAAAAAAGCAGAGGTGTGGAGCTTGAGAATTCTTAATGATCTTGGAGCACTCAGAGTAACTCATTTACTCATTTCTCACCTTTTGGAGGCAGAAGGGGAATCCCTGTTCCTCTGACTGAAAACCCTGAGGAAGGGAGAACTGAAGTGTCCTGCTGTCTCCAGGGCTCTGCTAGATGACACACCAATGGGTGGATAGCACAACTGACTCTGTGGACTTTGTTTAGTGAGAAACCGTAAGGCTCACAGAAATGGACTTTCACGTAACCCACTAATCCTGCAGTCCACTGTCCCTTAATTTAAATTTGATTGATTTTAATTGCATAGGAGGCGAAGACGTCTTCGTATGTTTAAAAAAAAAATCATATGAGTTTATATAATTTCATTTTTTCCTGTTCCTAACTTTGGGGACTTTGATTATGGCAGTTACTTGGATTTTTCTCTTTTCTTTCTCTTAGCATTGTTTTCTCACAATTCAATTATGCACATTTCTGTCTAAGAAAGAACAATTTCTCAGAGATGACAGATCATTAGTATGAATATAAAGAAAACCAAGTAATTTTTTTGGAGCAATGAGAATCACAGTGCTCCACCTTCCACATTCTTTCTTTATAAATGGCTTTAGAAGTGCCAGGATGACAGAATAGCGTCTACTCTTGTGCGCATAGTAATTGGTGTTTGTTTTAGGCTTTATTAGAAACAGATGTCAATATCCCATGATAATACTTTTCATTTTTTTGCAGCTTTATAGAAGGAAGTCAGGGAGCCACTAAATGAGAGTGGTAACTCCCCATATCACTATTAATTAAGTAAATATAAAAAATGAATATTAGCTAGATAACAGATGCACATTTGAACAACATAGAAAGTAATACAATAGGATGTACAGATACAAGGAAGGCAAAGTTTGGCTTTGCAGAATCACGTCGCGGCTCAGGCTTTTTTAATGCAGTTGCCTTATTCAACGTACATATTGTGGGGTGATATTACAATAAAAGACATGGTTCAAAGTTCTCTGTACACATTCAGAGGGATTCTCTCAGAAGTGCAGAGATCATCTCTTATCTAATTCTGAATCTCTTCTGGGAATTGGCCACCATGGACAAAAATATACATGTTTTGGCTTGAAATAGAAGTTAATGATTCTCAGTATGACTTTGTTAATATACTTGGGTCAAGCACCAGACATAGAAAGATTTTTCTCTTTGCACTTGAGGAATTCAAGAACAATGCCACCTAGACCTGCATCCTAGAAACATAAGCAGATTAAGATGACTATAAGTGAATACGTGGGCTTGACCACATTAATTTTTGCTAAAAATCAGATTTAACATTGAGTACTCCAACTGCTTCAAACTTATATCCCTCCTTTATTTCAAGACATTATTAAACTGTTTATCATTTGTATGGATTAAATTCAACAGAAAGATATATTTTCACATATACTAAGTAATGTGTTTATTTTTTTTTAAAGATTTTATTTATTTATTTGACAGAGAGCGAGACAGCCAGCGAGAGAGGGAACACAAGCAAGGGGAGTGGGAGAGGAAGAAGCAGGCTCCCAGCGGAGGAGCCTGATGTGGGGCTCGATCCCAGAACGCCGGGATCACGCCCTGAGCCGAAGGCAGACGCTTAACGACTGAGCCACCCAGGCGCCCCTAAGTAATGTGTTTAAACAACAGTCAACAAATAACTTTCTAGTAAGTAACACTTACACTGTACAAAGGTAGGACTGCTGTTACTGTTATTACTTAGTGGCAGAAAGTGTAGATAATTAACTTTTACCATTAATGAAGTCTCTTGAAGATCAAGGACTTCCTAGGAGAGGCATGAAATGAGTCTCCAAGATTGTTTTTCCCTTAGAAATGTATATAAAATCTGGTACGTCTGCAGTAAGCTTATTACCTATTTTTTTCACGGTATTTTCAGTCTTTCAGGCAGAATATTTAAAATTGGTAGTGAGCAAAAAAGGGATAGTCAAACCATGAAATAGGAAAGACAACAGTTATGAGAAATTCAGTAAAGTGGCCTCCGGGAAGTTGTCCAGCCTGGAATGGTTATATAAGTACAATGTACAAAAACTTGGTATGAGGACTAGCCATCACTAGAAAGTGAACTCACCTGGCCTAAGTTTCCATCAGCATGGTTGAAATCAAAGATTTGTTTCTGAAATCTATGGATGCCCACAAAATTTATTTTCTATTTTCTTGACAGTAAAACAAATGGAGCTTGTTAATATCTGCACTGGTGGAGAATTACAAGTACTTTTACTTGACTTCATATTCTGATCAGTGTTAACTCTCAGGACAGTTTATGGCTTTTCTGTTGTCTGGTTATTTGTTTAAGGGTGGGAAAAATTTTGAAAGCACAGTGGGTTACTCATTTTCTTAATATTTTCAGTGTTTTCTTTCTTTCCCAATATTTAAACACTGTGGTAAAAATATACATAACATAAAATTTACCATCTTCACTACTTCAAGCGAACAGTTCAGGGGTATTAAGTACATTCATACTGTTGTGCAACCAGCACCACCATCTGTCTCCATAACTTTTCATCTTGCAAAACTGAAACTCTGTACCCATTAAACAATCGCTCTCTATCACCCTCGCCCCCAGTCCCTGGCAATCACATGACATTCTTTTTTTTTTTTTAAGGTTTTATTTATTTATTGGGGGGGGGAGAAGGAGAGCACAAAGGGAGAATGAGAGGGAGAAGCAGACTTGCCACTGAGCAGACACCCCAGCGGGGGGCTTGATCCCAGGATCCTGACATGAAGACCTGAACTGAAGGCAGACGCTTAACCGACTGAACCATCCAAGTGCCCCAATCATCATTATTCTCACTAATGTTTTTTTTAATAGGATTTTTTAAAATAGAGAATTAGATGATTAAAAATATTATGTAAGATTTAAAAAATATGTCTCTTTAAGCACCCATACATATAATATCTGGGAAATAATTATGTTAGTAAATAATTTTCTGGTTCAGACTTTCCCAAGAAAGGGAAAAGTGGCTGCTTTCACACCACGAATAAGCTACTCTCAGACGCTGTGGAAACAAGTGGCTGAAGTGTCCATCAGTTCTCTTTTACCAGGACTTGGCTCCACTTACTCAAGAACTGAAGGTTTCCAAGTTTCCCCCACAACCAGCCTTCAAGGGTAACATGTTAACAGACTTGCAGGATCATAGACTTCTTTGCTACTTGCTTAAGGATAAAAAAATATATATATATCATTTGCAAATGGGAAGTATGACAGCAATCAATCAAATAAATACCTCTAAATTTTAGGTCTCTTTATTATAAAAAATAAATCTGGTTTTCCAAATAAAAGCTCACTTTTATATTTATAAAACATCTGCGGGGCAGGCACTGTACTATGTGCCTTGAGGAACCCAAAAATGAATAGCTTTTATCATGTCTTCAAGGACCTTGGAATGAAAACTGATGACCATTGGGCATATCCACCCAGTGAGGCTATCACTTTCTCACCCATACAATGCCTTGATATGAACTTAATTAATCAAGCACAACTTTAAAAATTTTTAAGTAAAAAAAATTAAATTTTAAGTAGTAGTATGTGGGACGCCTGGGTGGCTCAGTTGGTTTAGTGTCCGATTCTTGATTTTGGCTCAGGTCACAATATCAGGGTCGTGGGATTGAGCCCTGTGTCAGGCTCTGCAATGATCGTGGAGCCTGCTTGAGATTCTCTCTCTGCCTCTCCCTCTGCCCACCCCACTTCCTGCTTTTGTGCACTCTCTCTCTTAAATAAATAAATAAGGTAGTATATTATTGTACAACATGAATAACTCCCCCTGAGAGAAATTTCCAGAGCCCAGGCAGGCAGAATGCATGTCGTGCTACCATTCGTCCTTCCAATATCTATCTAGGCAAGGAAACAAAGCCAGAATGGCTCAGGCTTCTGAGAGAAGAAGGTGAGCAAGAGAAGCAATGTGAGGGGTTTGTTAGATTGTGATATTGGCCTCTATTACTCCCCTGAAGCCCTATTATACATTTACATTCTTGATGATCTCATGGTGAGTGGAGTACACTTTCCAGTACTTTGACTTTGGACTTGGTCTGGTGACTTGCTTTGACCAATGGTTTGTTAGTGGACATTATATGAGCGGAACTTGGAAATGCACTTGCACAGTTGGACTTGCCCTTTTTTAAAAAATTCCAAAAATTTCATGTCTTTGACCATAAGAAGAACAAGTTTGGGTCATCATTGGTCCAAGGAGGAAGAAAGATGTGGAGCAAACCTGAACTCATCTAAGCTGGGAGACCACCTCGGCCCAGTTCAGACAGGCCAAGCCTAGATCAGCCATATTTCAGTAAAACCTAAAGATGCATGAGCAAGAGCTTAATACTTGTTGTCTTTAAGGCATTCCAATTCATAGTTGTCTGTTACACGGCATTATTGTGACAACAGCTATTACCAACTGATGCTCAGAACATAGTCAAGAGTGGAGTGTGTGGTAGGTAATCTCCATGCGTGCAGATGAGGGTTTACGGAGGAGGGAGCTCTCCCCCACTGCTGCAGAACTCGGCTGGGGGATCTGAAATTCCCCTTTAGATGTGGTGTTCTTGTATAGTGTGCAACCTGAATGCCTACATGGGTGACTCTGCTGGTCTTGGCAACTAGGTTCTGGGAATTTCAAACTGCTCACAGTGGCTAAGGTAAAGAGGAATATAAGAAAACATCTAAGAACAAAGTATAGAGAAATAAGATATGTTGGCTTGCAGAGGAATTAAACTAGATAAGAGTTGGAAAAAAGAGCACAGGAAAGGCAAAGGGGAGAGAGAAGAGACACAAAATAATACTAATATGATGAGGTTTTCAATAAGTACTTGAAGAGTCAGACTTCCTTTATAAGGATTACATGTCAAGAAAATAAATACATACATCTTGAGTGCCTCCTGTGTATATTCCAAAAGTGAATGAGATACTATCTTTATTCTCTCTATAAAGACATCACTCCAATGTAGGAAGTGGTCACTTTTGTTAACCACAATCTGAACTCTCTACCTGAGAAGCAAACATGTGAGCTATATGGATCGGTTTTTATTAGTTGGAAAGGGCAACGTAAGACTTGGCGTGGGATATATGAGATTTTTCTAGTATATCGTCATTTGAACCGCCTGCTTTGATTAAAAGGCACACTCAAGGTTGTACTCAACTAGAGGGCATTCCCATTTTCAACGCAACTAGATAACTAGGTAACTTGGTTTCAGGGAGTGAGGTACTATTTTTCCACATTTTGATGCTGTCTGTATATGATGGCCTTTTTCATCTTTTAGCTACTGCATAGAAATCAACTCATATAGGGCTTTAAAAAATTATTTTGGAAAAAATTTAGCCTTCATGAGCAAATGTGAGGATAGTACAGGGAGTTCCACATTTCTTGTCCAGCTTCCCCCAATGCTAACATCTCACACAACCATAGTACAATTATCAAAACTAAGAAATTAACCTTAAGACAATATCACTAACTAAACTATAGATCTTATTCAGATTTTGCCAGTGTTCCCACCAATATCCCTTTTCTGTTCCAGGATACATTCTAAGATCATGTAATGCATTGAGCTGTTACATCCCCTTAAGCCTCCTCCATCTGTTTGTCAGTGTTATTATGGGTTGAATTTGTGTCTCCCCATATACCCTGAATTCATTTGTTGAAGCCCTAAACTCCAGCACCTCAGAATGTGACTTTATTTGGAGATAGGGTCTTTTTAGAGGTAGTCAAGTTAAAATGGGGTCATTAGGATGGGTCTTAATCCAATATGACTATTGTCCTCAGGAAAAGAGGAAGTGTGGACCCAGATGTGTACAGAGGGAAGATGATATGGAGACAGGAGAAGATGGCCATCTACAACCCAAGGACAGAAGCCTGGAACAGATCCTTCCCTCACAGCTCTCAGAAGGAAGCCACCCTGCTGACCTTGACCTCCAGCTTCTAGCCTCCAGAACTGTGAGACAATAAATTTCTGTTGCTTTCCCCAGTTTGTGGTAATTGGTTATGGCAACCCTAACAAACACACTCAGTCTTTCCTTATCTTTCGGGACCTTGACACTTTTGAAGAGTGTTATCTTGTAGAATGTCTCTCACTTTGGATTTGTCTGATGTTTTCTCATGGTTAGAATAAGGTTATGAATTTGGGGGAAGAATACTACAGAAATGATGTGTCTTTCTCTGTGCATCATGTCAGGGGACACATAACATTGATACATCCCATTGCTGCTGGTGGTGTCCCTGGTTAAGGGGGTGTATATCAGGTATCTGTCACTGTAAAGTTACTATATTTTCCCCTTTTTTAGTCAACAAATATTTTAAGGAAAACACTCAGGCTATGAAAACATCCTGTTTCTCTTTACACTTCCACTCAGTAATTTTAGCATTCATCTGTTGATCTAGCCTGTAAGTTATTACTGTGTGGTGTTTTACTGGTGATTTTCTATTTCTCTAATTTTTCTACATTTATTAGTTTCCTTCATTTCTTCTACCTTTATTATTTGGAATTGTACTGTAAGGAAGAATTGTCCCTTCTCCCCTCACTCTTTCATTTCTATCAGTATGTGCTTATCTTTACTTCATTCTTTTTTTTTTTTTAATATTTACTTTATTCTTTGCGTTGTGCTCCAATACTTCCATTATTAGTTTTGCTGAAATGGTTCTAGCTGTGGCCATTGGGAGCTATTTCAAGTTGTCTCCTGGGTCTTTTTTCCTCAACCATGGTTTTTTTTTTTTTTTGAGTGTTTCCTTATCCTCTGGCACAACGAGATGTTCTGGGCTTATCTAGTATTTTCCCTGTCCAGCCCTTCTCAAGGAACTTTGGCTTTTTTATAGGACAATGGTATTTCAAAATGATCTTCAACCTTTGTTTCAGGATGATAGATGCAGGTATTTTTAAATGTTTTATCATGAAAATTTTAAATGTACACAAAATAGAGAGACCGGTATAATAAACTCCCATGGATTCATCATCCAGTTTTGATAATGACCATGCCAATCCTATTTTTTATCATCTTCCATTTTTTTTCTCCCTGGAGTATTTGAAAAGAAATCCCCACTTCATGACATATTACCAATAAATATCCCAGTATCTAACTATCTTACCTAATGTATAAGTTCTTTTTAACAAAACACACCCACCACATTCTTACCACACTCAACAATCCATTCCTCAGTATCTAATACTCTACAGATTCATATTTCCCTATTTCAAAACTGTCATTTTATATTGGTATATTCAAATCAGGGCCCAAACCAGATTCACATGTAGTATTTGAACACTAGATTTCTTAAGTCTCTTTTAAGAAATAAGATAAAAATAAACAATGCTCCTTCCCAACCCCCATGCTTTAAAAAAATTTGATTTGTTAGAGAAACTGAATCACTGGTGTGTAGAATTTTACATTCTGTATTTGGGTGTCATTTAACTCATCCTTCATTCTCCATATTTCCTGAAACTCAGTGGCTAGACCTAGAATATGGATTAGATTCAGGTTCATTTCTCAGGTGAGACTCCTTCTTTGGCGGTGTTGCATGCTTACTTCATTGCCTGAGTACTTAAGGCTGGTTGACCCACTTTTAGTGATACTAAGATGGTTCAGTGGGTTCAAGTGGTGTCAGCCTGGTCCTTTTGTTATAAAGTTCCCCATAAACTTTCCCCTAATGGTTTGAGCATTCACTGATAATTGTTGCCTAAATCCATTATTTCATTAGAAATTACAAAAATGGCAATTTTCAGATGTTCCAATGATGATAAATGAGAGCTTTAGTATTATGAAATTCATGGATTTATATATATATTTGCTGCATTTCGTTCTATTATAGTCATTTTCTTTGTTATGCTTAGATTTCTCCATCTTAGGCCAGTGGGAGCTACTTCAAGTTGGCTCCTTTGTCCTTTGGCTGATCCCAGTCATCTTTGATAGCTTGCTTTCTTCCTGGTGTATGAGGATGTCCCGTGTTCATCTTGCGCATTTGCTACTCCAAGCTTAGAATCAGTAGTTTCTTTAAGCAATCTGTATTCTTTTCAGTAAGAAATAGCATTTATAGATGACTCTTGAAAGCTAAGATGATCATTGCTCATGATGTCTTTGCTTCAAGGTCTCAGTGGACAAATCTAGAAAATGCATGCTTATTTTTTAAAAGATGAGTTTATATTAATATTTTCAGTTAAATTACTCCTTCAGGGTTTTAATTTCTTTGATTTTATTCTTATGTATTCTCTCTTTTAAGCTTGAAATCTCAGTTTCTAATGACATTAACATGATAACATATGCTTTTTATCTTACGATACTCGATACTTTCATAATTGTGTCAAAATAAATTACCAATATTACTAGTAATAATTAAACTTCAGAATATGGTTTAGATTCAGTGGACTTTAACAAGCATACATAGTCATGTGACCACCACCATAATTAAGGTATTTCTGAATATGCAAATGGACCATGACCAGATTACATGCTGGACTAGAACTCTGACCCATAACCTGCCCCAATCAGCTTGGGAAGCCAACCTAGTAGGTGCAATAACCAGTCCAGGAACTTAATCATCTTTTCACATGTTTAAGTGTCATTTGCAATTCTTAATGAAATGTTGGTTCATATCATTTTCCAATTTTTTAGCAAATTGCATTGTTGATCTTTTTTTAAAGGTTTATTTATTTATTTTAGAGAGAGAGAAAGAGAGCAGGGGGGGCAGAGGGAGAGAGAGAGAAAAACTTAAGCAGACTCAGCACTAAGTGTGAAGCTGGATGTGGCGCTCAATTCCATGACCCTGAGATCATGACCTGAGCTGAAACCAAGAGTCGGACGCTAAACCAACTGAGCCAACCAGGTGTCTCTGCATTGTTGGTCTTTTTAACCCCTCAAGTTTAGGAGAACTCCATTTATGAAAACTATTAGTATATTGTTATAATTTGAATTTTTTCCAACTTTGTCATATGTTATTTGATTATTTATAGTATTTTTGCATGCAAAGTCTTTTAATATTTATGTAGTTAAATTCATCACTTTTTCTCTTTATTATTTCTGGATTTGAGTGATAGCTAGCAGTTTTTCCCAGTCTCAGTTTATAAAAAATTCACTCATGTTTTCTTCCAGTAGACTTCTAGTAGACTAAACGTAGTCCTTTTTTTTTAACAGCTTTATTGAGGTATAATTTACATACCATACAATTCACTCATTTAAAGTGTATAATTCGGTGACTTTTAGCATGTTATTTTTAATCATGATAAAATACGTATATAACATTAAATTTACCTTTTTGACCATTTTGTGAATGTACAATTTAGCAGTATTAATTACATGCACAATGTTGTGCAGCCATGACCACCATCTATTTCAAACATTTTTCTTCATCCCAAGCAGAAATTCTGTAACCATTCAGCAACAATTCCCCATTTTTGCTTCCTTCCAGCCCCGATAACCTCTTACCTACTTTCTGTTTCTGGATTTGCCTATTCTAGATATTTCATATAAGTAGAATCATACAATATTCGTTCTTTTGTGTCTGATATTTCACTTGGCATATTTTCAACATTCATCCATATTGTAGCATGTACCAGAACATCATTGCTTTTTACAGCAGGAAAATATTCCACTGTATGAATAGATTGCATTTAGTGTCTCCATTCATCTGTTTATGGATGCTCGGGTTGTTTCCATCTTTTGGCTGTTGTGAGTAATGCTGCAATGAATGCTAGTGTGCAAATATCTATTCAAGCCCCTGCTTTCAATTCCTTTGAGTACATATGTAGGAGTGGAATTGCTGGGTCATTTATTAATTCAGTGTTTAGCTTTTTGAGAAAATGTGAAACTGTTTTCTGCAGTGACTGTACCATTTTACATTCCCACCAACAATGTATAAGGGCTCCAGTCCTCCACATCTTGGATAATACTTGTTATTTTCTATTTTTGTTTTTGTTTTTAAAGCCATCCTAGTAGGTGTGAAGTGGTATCTCATTGAGGTTTTAATATATTTCCCTGTGACTAATGATGTTGAGTATCTTATGCTTACTGATATCTTCTTTGGAGAAACATCTATTCAAGCCATTTTGAATTGGGTTGTTTGTCTTTTTGATGCTGAGTTGTAGGAGTTATTTATATATTCTGGGTATTAAATTCTTTTTTTTTTATTAATGATTTTTTATTATATTATGTTAGTCACCATACAGTACATCCCTGGGTATTAAATTCTTATCAGGTATATGACTTGAGAATATTTTCTCCCACTCTGTAGGGTTTTTTTTTTCTCACTTTCTTGATAATGTCTTTTGATACAAAAGCAGTTCTGATGAAGTCCAATCTATTTTTTCTTTTGTTGCTCATACTTCTGATTTCATAAGACTCTATTGCCAAGTTCAAGGTCCTGAGGATTTACTCTTATATTTTCTTCTAGGAATTTTATGGTGTCAGGTCTTACATTTAAGTCTTTAACCCATTTTAAGTCGATTTTTGTATATGGTGTAAGATAGGGGCTTCATTCCTTTGCTTGGGGATATCCAGTTGTCCAAGAACCATTTGTTGAAGAGATTATTCTTTCCTCTTTGAATGAATTTGGCACCCTTGTCAAAAATGGGTTGATCATAGATGTTTGGATTTATTTTTGAACTCTCAATTCCATCCTACTGGTCTATATGGCTAACCTTATGCCTGTACCACATTGTTTTGATTACTGTAGTTTTGTAGTGAGTTTTGAAATTGGAAGATGTGAGTCCTTCAGCTTTGTACTTCTGTTTCAAGATTGTTTGGCTATCCAAGAACCCTTGCAAGTCCATATGATTTTGAGGATCGACTTTTCCATTTCTGCTAAAAGTGTTGTTGGAATTTTAATAGAGATTGCACTGAATCTGTAGATTGCTTTGGGTAGTATAGACGTCTTGACAATATTAATTCTTCCTATCCATGAACACAGATGTTTTTCCGTTTGTTTAGGCCTTTCAAGATACTTGTTGATATTTTTTAGTAGAATACAAGTGTAGGCAAAACCATCCAGCTCCTTCCAAAGTTACCAACCAACTCATAGGCAAAAGTCCCAAATGTTGAATGATTGAATTAAAACACATTTCACTGCAATTCACAAAGCACCACTTTATTTTCATATAAATAATAGTCACTGATGAAGGGGAAAAACAAAATCACGACTATTGATATCTACCTAGGGAATCATTTTCATAGAACACTGTTGAAGGAACATGGTATACATCCTCAGAGTGGCAGGGGACACAGAGACAAGCACACTAGGTTGAAAGCGTAAAAGCATATTCTCATAAGAACCAAGCAATCCTTGTTGTTGGAGGACCAAATGGAATCATCATTAATGTAAGTAGAATCAAAGTTCACAATCTGTAAGTCCTTCTTAAGATATGCATGATTCAGCTTATTTACAGTTCGAGCAAAGGCATATTTAGAAGCACAACTATATGCTTCCAAACTGTACACTTTCTTGAAATGCAGATCAAAAAACGGATTGTCCTAGAAGAAAAAGAGAGACATGTTTTTGTTTGTAGCCAGGAAAGTAGCTGGATTTCCTGGGGATTCTCTCATATTCTCTTACATATGCTTATTGATTGTAAAGTATCAGTATCAAACGTATTTCTAAAATCTACAAATGAGCTTTCCAAAGCTATCTGCTCTAAACAAATTGCTTCTAAAGAGAACAATAATATGGAAGATTATTTTGGAAGCCTCTGTGATTTTTCAATTATTCAAATAAAACATGTCTCAGAATGCACAGTTATCAAGTCTTCCCAAAGTAGTGAGTTTGAGAGGATAAGTAGGGATGGAAAAAGAGAATAAACTCCCTTTACAGACTTCTGGAGGGGAGAAAAGATTTCTCCTTTTCTTTATTAGGAGGTTGGTCCCTTGTGCTATTCCAATGGTAGAATGGGGGGAATACAAGATGGCAAGATCAGCTTTTGGCATGCTATAGATCACCAGCTTGCTGACTTTGAAGTTAATAGCAAGGAATTATCTTTGATGTTAATAGCTGAGATCATGAATTCATTTGACTGAAACTGTCAAATTACTTAAGACTGCCTCTATTGATTGCTCTAGGTTCTTGCTATATTTCTAGTGGAGGTGTTTTGAGAAAAAGTGGACAGCAAACCTCCTCAAGGTCCTATAAGTTAAAATAATAATAATTGCTGTTACTAAGAGCAGTAACAACAATGCCTAGCATTTATAAAATGCTTTTCAGTTTACAAAATGCTTCTACATTCATTAACAGCCTAACCCCTAACTCTTTTTGAGGGTAGACGTTTTGAATTATTTATCTCTGTGTTCCTAGTGCTTATCCATGACTACTAAGTTCTCAACAATTGTGTGTTGAACTGATCAGAAGTAGTCCTATAGAAAGAGAGGTAGAGGTAAACGTTGCCCTAAATGACAAGGAGGTGGAGAGAGACCAAACCAGACTATTAATAATTTGTTACCAGGTAGTGTGTAAACATTTTACGCAAACAGCTTATGCATTTGCAATTTCTCTTTTAAATAGGAAAATTCTTGCAGGATGCAGGAAAAAGAACATGAGTTTTGAAGTTAGATAACCATTTTGAATCTCTGATGTAACTATGGGCAAAGTACTTATCTGATCTGACCTTCACTTTTCTCCTCATTTTAGATACGGTTGCTATGAAATTTACATGAGATTAATTATAAAAACAGCATGTGTAGAGTTTAATAAATAATAGCTCTTTTTTCCCAAATCTGTCCCCAAAGATTGATACTGGTGTTAATACTACCTTGCTTCACACCATTAAATTAAAAAAAACAAAACAAAACCAACAACAATGCTTTCAAACAAGAATGTACAAAAGTGATGTGATTTTTAAATGCAGTGTTCCCTTGAGCCACGCCTTACAAAATTTTTCCTGGCTGTCATAATTGCAGCTTGAAAGACACTTCTGCAGGAAATTTCAGTAAAAGGAAATCACACCCATTTCATCACCACGTATTAATCATCTCTTTAGTTTTCCCACTAAAACATTGGCTCCTTATCCTGTAGATAATATCCATTATGTCTTTGAGATACTCAGAGAGGATTACTTTTCTCGTTAGCCTAATAAATGAAGCCTGAGCAGGCATGCATATAGAATACAAGTGCCTCCTTCCCTCTCTTTCTCTCCCCCTCCCTTCTCTCGATCTTTCTTTCATAGAATCCTAGAGCTAGAAGGGGGTCTCATGGATCACTCAGTGATCTCTTGTTTATGACTGGGATAATAGTTTCCAGGGAGGTGGAGCCCAGGTCACACGTGTAGTTGTTGGCAGAGCCAGGATAAGAACCGAGATCTCAATCAACCCAGCCCGATGTTTTGCTACACTGCCTGCCCTCCTGGTATACCACATCACTCTCCAAGTCCCCGGTCCTTTTGATTTCTGCTTTATAGATTGACTTCAATTTCAATTTCATTCCATTTTAAAGTTGACAACTCTCTGGCTCAAAATTGTTCTATTTAAAACCGTATCGTTGCTGTTGAGAAAAATATAATAAATGCTGACTTCTGAGGATTCAATTCCAAGAGAGAGGAGACAAAAATTCCCAGAACAACTGGGATATTTTCATTTCATCCACAGAAAATAAATCTTTAAAAGAACTGTACTTTAGATATTATAGGTTTTTTTCTGGCAGTTTAGTATTTTAGATCCTAAAGTGGGGATGAGAAAATTAGAAATGCTCAATTTCTCTTTTGTATCTAGTTCACTATCAAAGATGATGATCTTCAATGGGAAAGGGAAGAATCAACAAGGTTGGGATGGAATTAAGGCCAGGAAGGTGAGTAGAAAATAGAGCACAGTGAGCTGCTTCCAGGGAATCTAAGTTGACAGCCTTGCTGAATACAACCCCGGGCACTGACCAAGCTTGTAGAAAATCATTACGACATCAGTAATATTTGAGAACTTGAGAGAAAAATAAGAAAAGGAAAATGGGCCAAAAAAGAAGCAGGGATGGTTAATTTGTGAAACTAGATTAGTGAACTTGACATTGATTTTTTTTAAAAAAATACTTCTTTTATTTATTAAACAAGACAGTAAGAGAGAGATAAGTTGAATATATTATCAGAAAAATGCTATGTGAGTACTCAGGGGAAAAAAAGCAATGGAATCCAGCATGCTTTCACCAAGAAGTCATGCCAAACATACCAAATTTTTAAAATAGGATTGATTCCTAGGTAATGTCAAGATAATAACAGATAGCATATATTGATTTCAGTGAAGATCATAAGGGCAAAATTCAGGTATCCAGACTAGATAATTAAGTAAATAAGTAAGTAAAGTAGAATTAAGTGCTTATATCTGTCTATTTCACCACTGTATCTTCAGAGCCTAGCAGAACCTGATATACCACAAATTCTGAAGGAATGAATGAGTGAATGAATGAATGAATTTGTAGAGATGTTAAACAAGCAGTCCAAAGAAGACAAATTAATAGATTTCTGGGTAAAGTCTAGCTCCACTACTGAATAGCTTTGTGACCTTGGGCAAGTCAATTAATCTCTTTGAGTTTCGTTTTCCTCATCTGTAAATTGGAAGTAATAACAGAATCTAATTCTATAGGGTTTTGTGATGATTATGTGAAATTATATATGAAAAGAGCTTCATGTGGTTCCTGGCATCTGATAAGAGTTTACTAAGTGTGAGATGGTAGCAGGGAGAGGTATTACAAGTGGTGGTAATAGTAACATACCAATTACCTAGAGGTTACCCAGATGGCACTTAGCTCTGCCTGCTTCATCATTTTTATAATTGACTCGAATCAAGTCCTACATGTTGTGCTCATTAAATTTGCATTATACTACAGTGAATACTAAAAAATCAAATATTAAAAGAGCTGGTAGGTGGGAATAATAAGCCAAACAAAGACTACAGTATTCACTAGGATTAAGAATAAATACATCGACATGGATGGAACTGGAGGGGATTATGCTAAGTGAAATAAGTCAAGCAGAGAGAGACAATTATCATATGGTTTCACTCATATGTGGAACATAAGGAATAGCGCGGAGGACCACAGGGGAAGGGAGGGAAAACGGAATGGGAAGAAATCAGAGAGGGATATAAACCACGAGAGACTCTGGATTCCAGGAACGAAACTGAGGATTACAGAAGGGAGGGGGTGAGAGGATGGCGTAACCGAGTGATGGGTATTAAGGAGGACACACGTGGTGATGAGCGCTGGGTTTACATGCAACTAATGAATCATTGAACACTACATCAAAAACTAATGATGTACTATATGTTAGCTAATTGAACATAATAATAAAAAAAGAATAAATAAGCTTAAATTCTAATTGATCCAACAAAAACACAAATACTTACTGAATGCTTAATACCTATAAGGCAGAAGGCTACAATAAGGGATGAAAAGTCATTTCAGTTTTTTAGGACATTTCCATCCAGAGGAGAGATAGAGTAAGCCAAAAATTGCAGTTTGTAGAATTACGTCTGTAACTTACATCCACAATGTAATGGGGGGTCTTGGGGAAGGGAAACATGAGTAGGACTTTACCCAATGGGGAATCTGGGAATGGGGTGAGAGATGGAGGTGACTGGGCATTTCAGACCTCAAGTGTCAGTAGTTAAGCACTGTGTATATACACAGTTTAGGGGGGAATGACCAGAAATAAAGGAGCCAGATCACCAAAAGCCCTAATTTAAATTTTATTCTATGTAAGTAGAGACTATGGCAGATCAGATTAAACGGTAATAGAGGCACAAAAGACCTGAGGTTTCAGGTAAGTGTTTAATAGAACTAAAGAATTCAGATCAAAGGAAATACAAACCAGTCACACTAATTCTAAATGATTGTATTTAATTCTGAAAAGCTGGAGCATTCCAGGGGAGAGAAAACAGTGCAGTGAGGGTGTTGAAGCAATGTCATGGGAAAGAAATCACAACAATGCTACTACCTCTTAGCATTTGTATTGTTCTATCATATTATCTTATTTGATCTTCATATGAAAGTTATTTAAAGAAAGAAATGGGTACATTTAACCTAGAAAAGAGAAAACTTGAGGGAACATTGTAATCATCTTCAAATATTAGAAAGGCTGCTATGTGAAAGTAGGATTGGATTTTTTTCTAAGTTGCTCCAAATGGCAAAACCAGGACTGATGGGTGGATGTGAAGCAGATTTTTGGTGAAACATAGCAGGAAATTAAAAAATAAAGTATGGCAATTCAGAAATTGAATGGACTTCCTCACATGATAATGAGTTCCCCATCAGTGGACAAGTTCAAGAGAAGACTGAGAAAACCACTAGTCAAGTGGTCAAGTGGAGAGATTGGCAAATACACCCTTCCTCCGCCCCCGCCCCTTTCAACTCTAAGGTTGTAGGATTTCCAAGAGTTACATGGTTTTTCTGGAGGATTAAATGGCTAACAAACAGATGTTTGAAGAAGATGAGGAAGGAATCCCCAAAATTTAATGGAGGACTTAGGGTGGGGAGAGGATGGTGGTGGAAGCATCACATAAAGTTTTAGGATTGACGGGCAGATCATGTTTAACCTGTTCAGAATCCCCTGGGAAAGATGCTTTTAAATTTAATAGACAAAAATTCAAACTTCAACTCAGAAAAATGGAACAAAAACCCCAGTGGATTATTCCAGCAGAAAAACCCATAGCACTTAAGAGCAATATGTCATCTTAACACTTAGTATATGCCAAGAATAATATGAAGTAAGATATTGAACACAAAGATTTCTAGCATATTGATCCCACATCTCCCTTACAAAACATTACACTTACGGTATCTGCTTCTTTTCCATCAATCATCTGCAGATCGTTCAGAGACCACTTTTTTGTTACTTCATATTTTTCATCTAAACCTATTCTGTAGTGTTTCACCATAATTATTTTTACTTCTTCATTTTTGGTCACTGCAGGGCAGAAAAACATTTAATTTACATAAACTCTTAGAAGGTAATAAATTATTCATCAAGTTATACTTTTTATACTTTTCAGTATTTATGTACCTCCTTTTCATAGAACAGGTTTGAGCCTACACTCTATCTGTACCCCAGTGATGAACCCTGATGTATCTGAACCCTCATGAGTATGCCCCCTAATTTGCTCCACATGTTAACTTCCTTTCTGCTGTGATTGTGGTGACATCCTGCCGTGGAAATGTCTGTCAGATGGAGTGCTGAGCTCTCTGCTTTCAGCTATGAGCTTTGTGGTGGAGAGTGGGGTTCAACTCACGGCAGGAAATAAGAGGCTTAGCATTCGCATACAGTCAGTGCCGAAGTATTTACCAGAACAAATTGGAATTTTTTTTTAAAGATTTTATTTATTTATTTGACAGGGATAGAGACAGCCAGTGAGAGAGGGAACACAAGCAGGGGGAGTGGGAGAGGAAGAAGCAGGCTCATAGTGGAGGAGCCTCATGTGGGGCTCGATCCCACAACGCCGGGATCATGCCCTGAGCCGAAGGCAGACGCTTAACCGCTGTGCCACCCAGGCGCCCCCAAATTGGAATTTTAATTTATGACAATATGGAAAGTGAGGTCAGGAAAGCAAACAGCTCTGCTCACGCAGCAACGCCGTGTTGAAGAGGGACCAGTACGAAGACTACGCCGCATGATTTCTTTTAAAGTTGCTGTGAGATACTCTATATGGAAAACCCAAAAGAAGCCACTCCCAAACTATTAGAAGTTATAGAGCAATTCAGTAACGTGGCGGGATACAAAATCAATGCTCAGAAATCAGTTGCATTTCTGTACACGAATAACGAGAACGAAGAAAGAGAAATCAGGGAATCCATCCCATTTACAATAGCACCAAAAACCATACGTTACCTTGGAATTAACTTAACCAGAGACGTAAAGGACCTTTATTCTAGAAACTATAAATCACTCTTAAAAGACATTGAGGAAGACATAAAAAGATGGAAAGATATTCCATGCTCATGGATCGGAAGAATTAACATAGTTAAAATGTCCATGCTACCCAGAGCAATCTACACTTTCAATGCTATCCCGATCAAAATACCGAGAACGTTTTTCAAAGAACTGGAACAAATAGTCCTTAAATTTGTATGGAACCAGAAAAGACCCCGAATCTCCAAGGAACTGTTGAAAAGGAAAAACAAAGCTGGGGGCATCACAATGCCAGATTTCGAGCTGTACTACAAAGCTGTGATCACAAAGACAGCATGGTACTGGCACAAAAACAGACACATAGACCAATGGAACAGGATAGAGAGCCCAGAAATGGACCCTCAGCTCTTTGGGCAACTAATATTTGATAAAGCAGGAAAAAACATCCGGTGGGAAAAAGACAGTCTCTTCAATAAATGGTGCTGGGAAAATTGGACAGCTACATGCAAAAGAATGAAACTTGACCACTATCTCACACCATACACAAAAATAAACTCCAAATGGATGAAAGACCTCGATGTGAGACAGGAATCCATCAAAATTCTAGAGGAGAACATAGGCAGCAACCTCTACGACATCAGCCAAAGCAACCTTTTTCATGACACATCCCCAAAGGCAAGAGAAACAAAAGATAAAATGAATTTATGGGACTTCATCAAGATTAAAAGTTTCTGCACATCCAAGGAAACAGTCAGAAAAACTAAGAGGCAGCCCACGGAATGGGAGAATATATTTGCAAATGACACTACAGATAAAGGACTGGTATCCAAGATCTACAAAGAACTTCTCAAACTCAATACACGAGAAACAAATAAACAAATCAAAAAATGGGCAGAAGATATGAACAGACACTTTTCCAATGAAGACATACAAATGGCTAACAGACACATGAAAAAATGTTCAAAATCATTAGCCATCAAGGAAATTCAAATCAAAACCACACTGAGATACCACCTTACGCCAGTTAGAATGGCAAAAATAGACAAGGCAAGAAACAACAATTGTTGGAGAGGATGTGGAGAAAGGGGATCCATCCTACACTGTTGGTGGGAATGCAAGTTGGTACAGCCACTCTGGAAAACCGTGTGGAGGTCCCTTAAAAAGTTAAAAATTGAGCTACCCTATGATCCAGCCATTGCACTACTGGGTGTTTACCCCAAAGATACAGACGTAGTGAAGAGAAGGGCCATATGCACCCCAATGTTCATAGCAGCAATGTCCACAATAGCTAAATCGTGGAAGGAGCCGAGATGCCCTGCAACAGATGACTGGATTAAGAAGTTGTGGTCCATATATACAATGGAATATTACTCAGCAATCAGAAAGAATGAGTTCTCAACATTTGCTACAACATGGACGGCACTGGAGGAGATAATGCTTAGTGAAATAAGTCAAGCAGAGAAAGACAACTATCATATGATTTCTCTCATCTATGGAACATAAGAACTAGAATGATCAGTAGGGGAAGAAAGGGATAAAGAAAGGGGGGGTAATCAGAAGGGGGAATGAAACATGAGAGACTATGGACTATGAGAAACAAACTGAGGGCTACAGAGGGGAGGGGGGTGGGGGAATGGGATAGACCGGTGATGGGTAGTAAGGAGGGCACATATTGCATGGTGCACTGGGTGTTATACACAACTAATGAATCATCGAGCCTTACATCAAAAACCGGGGATGTACTGTATGGTGACTAACATAATATAATAAAAAATCATTATTAATTAAAAAAAATGTTAGTCACAAAAAAAAAAAAAATAAAGTTGCTGTGAGATGTTTGATGTAGAAGTGCTTGCATCGCAGCTACTGTTGACCTGTTTGGTATTGTTGGAGATTTTTATTCTTCTTTAGCATGTCTCCAAATTTTAGCTTTCAAAATGTGCCATCAAGACAAAAGGCTTTAGTACCATACCTTGATACTAGGGCATGGGAAGAATCATTGCTTATTTGATGTGAATAAAAGGAGGGAAATAATTTCCTGGCCTTAAAATCTTTGTCTCATGTGAACACATCAGAAGCATCAACATTTTATGTTAGAGCTCCTGGATTGAAAACTATCAATGAATTAATAAAGGAGTATTTGATGAGAATCTGCTATTTATCTGATAGAGCTATTACAGATGCCAGAGGGAATACAAGTATGAGACATGGTCCCTGGCCTCTAGAAACCATGGTTTTGTTGAGGAGACAATGCTCACACACAAGTCACATAAAATATATAGTGATGGTATATAATGGCATATAGGTATATTATACAATGGTATATAGGTATATTATAAAGAGGTGGCAGTGGGAGTTGAATATCTGAAAGCTTCTTTCAAGATAGGTGATGTCACTTAGAAAGTTGCAAACTGGTTCTGTCCTTTCAGAGTGAGACTGGAATTTGTCTTTGAGGAGCTCTCTTTTGGTTCTAGAAAGTGCCACTTTGGCCTGTCCTCTTGATTAAGAAGATATAAAACAGTACATTATGATATAATCATAACTCTAGATAAACAATGTGCAGCAGACTATATGTTCAACAGGAGTTCTGAGGAGGGAGAAGATTGGAATAGTTAAGGAAGGAATTCTGGGAGAAATAGAATTTGAGATAGGACTTAAATTAGTCCTGTTTGGGACGGCAGGGATGATACTGAAAGCACTTCTAGGTGAAAGACAGCATGAGGAAATGGATGACAATAGAAACAACCTCACCAAGAGAATTAGAGCAAGTGGACTGTGTGGATTGGTTGGTGATAGGATACGGCGGGCAATAGGATTAACTAGGGTGAGAAGATTGTGGACAGGTGTTCAGTGAAAGCTCACACAGTAATACATATTCAATAAGTCTCTTTCCTCCTTGAACCAGAGGCTAGTACGGTGGTGCCCTGTTAAAGGAGTATTTTTCTGGGAGCAGTGATGCACAAGATACATTGGAGAAGGAAAAAAAGCAGCGCTGCAGATCGCTGCAGAAGGCAGTGTGGCTTAGGGGGCTCTGGCTTTAGACAGTTTGGATTCAAATCATGACACCGCTCCTTACAGTGTGGTTTGAATAAACTACCCCATGTCCAGAGAGATTAAACTTCCATTCGCTCAAGTTGTAAAGCGCACATCAGAGTTCTACAAACTCATGGGGTGTAAAGATTAAAGATAAAGTAGATAGAAGAGGTAGGATAGTGCCTGGTTTGCAGTAAGTGGTAAAGTAGTTTATTTTCTTTGTTTTAAGAGGCTGTTGTTATAATCTAGGTACAGTATGTGGGCAATGGAATAGACATGGCAAATCTAAGTAAGATTTCAAATGAGGCATTGACAACACTGGATGGAAACCCGAACAGGAGAGTATGGACAGTGAGCTGGTTGGACAGAATAACGAGGTTAGCTTTTGACATTCAGACAAGGTGTCCATAAACGATCTCAGAAGAGAAGGAGATGGAAATGTATAGTTTAGGAGCGGAGATACGGACTTAGGATTTTTCTGTGTGGACAGGTTTCCAAGACCAAGTTTATAGGGAAAAGAGCAGAGGAAAGAGGCGAGACAGAGCGGAGAAGAAAAAGGTGTGAGCAGAGAGGTCTGAGAAGGTGCCGCGGGAAGAGGCAAGCCCAACAATACAATGCTATGGATATCAAGAGGACAGGGAATTTAAAAAATTGGAGACCATCCCACGAAGTCACTTTGTTGGGTAAAGCAGAGTTCAGACCTGGCACTGAATCAGACTTGGGGAATGTCATTGATTTCTTTCAATGGCAGTTTCTCTGGAATGGTGAGGGTAGAAGACAACTTGCAGAGGACTCCTTCATGCACTAATACTGAGTGCGTACTGTGTGCCACTTCCTGAGTTAGGTAGGATTAGAACAAGAAACAGGAAGAGACTAAAAGCTATGAGTTAGATCACACATTCCAAGAATTTGGAAGAGGAGGGATCGTGTATTCTGGAAGACGAAGGGAGTGATTGAAGAGCATGTCCTTGAAAGGACACAGAACAGAAGATACTAACTCGGCATCAACAAACTGGCTCAGAGTCTGTGAGCCTCCAAAAATTGGTGAGTTTCTGCTTATGCACATTTCTCCAGCTCTAAGAAAGGTCCATTTCCGCTGGGCTAGATGTTAGCTTTGGGAAGAGGAAAGGATTAGAAAGGAAGCCATTAGGATGGTGTGTTTGACATGGAGGCAGAGTTGTTTCTGTCAGACTTCATAAGGATAAGATCTTGGAGGCTGTTCCTTCCACCACGAGGCAGTTGTGTCTGTTCAGACAAAGGCTCTACCCCAGAACAAAAGGACAATGTTCTTGTTCTGACTCGCTGTCTCACTTGCTATTTTGGGTGTGGGAGAGTATGGGTATGTGGAGAAAGAACTGGAGGCTATATGAAAATGTAATTTGAAGCAAAGTCCACTGCTTCATCTACATGTTATGGTAGTCAGCCAATTGCCTATAGGCCCACTGATTCATTTCATTAATTTGATAAATTTTTGAGTTCCCCTTTTGTACAAAGCCCTGTGCTAGGCAGGAAAACAATGAATTCCCATAAGGCACCATTCCTGCTCTCACCGAGATTACAGGGAGTAGGGGCTCAGGAAGAAAACACAAGATCCCAGTGCCGTGAATGAGGAACAGACAGGGTAATATAGGAAAATGGAGAAGGGACATCTTCTTCCAACTGGTGGGGTCAGGGAGAGCTTCTTGGAACGGGGTAATCTGAGTTGCAAAGGGCAGTGGGAGTTAACAGAATAAAGAAAGGAGTAGAGGAGGTTCTGGAACAGCATGTGTACAAAAGCATGAAGTACTTGATCCTTTTGAGTCGTGATAGGTACTTCGTATTGTTGGCATGAGGTGCGAGGTAGATAGGTGGTAGGAAGCAGGTAAGGCAGGAGGTAGTTCCTGAAGGGTCCAGAATGCTAGGCTAAGGAGTTCAAATGCTATCCTAAAAGTTAGGTGTGTGTGGCGGGGTCACTTGGGGGGAGGGTTGTTGCTGAAGGATTTTAAGTAATAGGCTGAGCTTTAAATTCTAGGAAGATTTCTTGAGCAATTCTATAAAGGATAGAAAGAGATGTTAAGAAGGTAGGACCTACCAGTTATCAAGTTTTCTTACATTAATGATTACTGTCCCACTAACACCAAACTAAGAAAACAAACACCCTTTAAATGCCAACCTTTTGATACAATGATGCAGCACAGAGACAATGCAGACTCTTTAATTTGGCAAAAGCAGCCTCCTCTGGAGTCAAGGAGGCTCCAAGAATTGTCCTTAGCCAAGAGTCAAAGAAGTCTACTCACGCTGGAGTGGACCCAATCTCTAACTTTCACGCTTGGGCTCTGCTGGCTGCTAAAATTAAATGGCCATGTCCACATTAATGCAGTGGCAAAATGGAAACTTATCACATTGTCTTAAAACAGAAATGTGTTTATATAGTCAAAGTGTTAGAGAGTTGGTTTCAGTAACATCAGAGGTGCCGTTATATAATTGTTTAGTGAGTAAAATCTATAGACTCAGGGAATTTCAAAACAACCTGCTCCCATATTAATAGTTGAGTTAGCATTTTCAGAATTACAATCTCAACTTCATGCCCACCATTTATTTTCACTTTAAATTTCAAAAGAAACACTCATTAATAACTGCCTCTATTACCATGATAAAACAGTCACTATAATTCTTAAGACTAAATGGAAAGAAGGCTGATTAATTGAACCAATATGATTTTGCAGAATAAAGAAAAAACAATAGCTCACAAATAAACTATACAGAAATGCTTTAAACAAATGACTGCTATTTTACAGTCTTAATATTACATAATTGTTTCCATCATTGAAATTAAATAATATGAAAAAACTACCATGAGATATCAAAGATAGGAAGGCTCAGTGAAAATGTTTCAATGTATCAGTGATATCTTGGGGTCATTGAGAATGTTATTATTGATTTCATTAAAAAAGCAATTTTCAAATCATATTTTTTTCTAGAAATATTTTTATAAAATCCATTTTGGGGCTATACTGAGCACTGTAGATTGAATGTTTGTGTCCCCCCAAAGTTCATTTTTGAAATCCTAGCCCCCACAGTGATGGTATTAGGAGGTGGGGACATTGGGAAGGCGATGTAGCATTAGTACCCTTATGAAAAGATTCCAGAGAAATCCCTTGCCCTTTCCACCATGTAAGGTTACAGGAAGATGGTGGTCTCTGAGGAAGTGGTCCTAACCAGACACTGAATCTACTGGGGCCATGATCTGGGACTTCCCAGTTTCCAAAACTGTGAGATATAAATGTTTGTTGTTTATAAGGCACCCAGACCCTAATATTTTGTTTCTTTTTCTTGCTAATTTATTCTTATTTAATATTTTCATTGTTATCATTTTTCCTGTAAATGGTTTGACAAAATTGTTAGATTCCCTGGTTCACAGAGAAGCTCTGTTCTGACATTAAAATGTAATATGTGTGGATAATTTATACACACAGTTTTCATAATTCTAGAAAATAACATTTATTTTAAAATTAATATTTATGAATGAAAAATGCTTTTCTAAATATATGAGAATACTTAATATAATCTGTATCTGAATATGCACATAATTTATATTTATAAAATATGTAATAAAATATCTCAATTTTCATTATATATTAAATATAATATTTATATATGTTTAGTGTCTATTTTATTTTATTATAAATATTTATAGTATATACTATTTATACAAATACATTTCAGCATTTTTTCACAGTAAATATATTTTTCTATACATTTAAAATATATAACCATACCTTTTATTTCATTTCTTTGGAACATAATTTATAGTTTTATGGCTTGGGTTTTTTTTCCTGGTTAGGATTTAACAGGAGAGAACTACGTGCAAATGCAGGTGTTATTATTTCTATTACAGTGATGCCAACACTGAGGCCAGAGAGGTTAATTATCTTGCCCCAAATTTCGCAGCTGGTGGGTAGACAGATCTGTCTGATTGTGAACATTCCAGGGTCCATTCTACCATGCCCTGCTACTTCCCATTCAATTATGGTGAATGCTGGATATACTATTTCAAGTTCTTCAGAATTTCTTTAATTTGTTTGCACTCATTGCACAGTGACTTATCCCTTTCTAGTGCCCGCATAAAATAGGACTCCTCTATCTTCTGTAAGAATATGCTGCTTTTAACTGACAGGGATAACAATGTTCTAGGCTAGGGGAAGCTAATCCCAAGGAGAAATAACCATGCAAATTGAGTTGGGAGGAGACTAAGGTTCCAGGAAATCCTCAATGTGAATCCTATCAAAATATAGAGAGGGAGATAGGGTTTATGACATCTGATTTTTTACATCAATCAGGTGAAATACCAAGTTAACAGTAAGTCACAATCATCTGGTTGTGAGATCAACCCCTGCAAAAGACAGATTCTGATCAGATAAGTAGAAAATTTAACTTATCTAAACTTATCTTCTTTAGTTTGAAAAATGCATGATGGAATTCAGCCAGTCTAGCCTTCAATTCTTACAAATTTAGAATTGCTAGATTGTAGGATATAAAGAGAAAATTGTAACCATGAGTCTGTATTCTGTGAAGGTGGCCAACATTCAAAATTTGGAGTTACTTGCCTCAATAATTGTGATATGACCTGTTTGATTCCTATCAATAGAAATCTTCTGAGTAAAGCATGATCAAAGATTAAGGTCTATCAATCATCACACTGACTTCATTTTAAATTACCATTCTGCCTAAACGTATTTGAAAGGGTCATAAGGGGATGTTACATTTAGGGAAAGTGCTCTCAAATTGATGGATGTGATATAAAGAAGTTATGAAAAATTAGGAATACGTATGACTTGTAATGTTAACTTTTATCTGGAATATCACAGTCTTGCTTTCTCTTCACATCTGAGAGGACCTTGTTTTTTGTTTTTCTTCCTTCTTACAGAAGAGAATCATTGAATTTTACTAATGAAAGCGGTCACCTACTCTACTTGGTCATTTTCCAGATGAGAAAATTGAACCCTAAAGAGGTCGCCTTCATACATGTTATGAATGTTAACCCCTTGACCTTCTGATTCTTGTTAAAAGGATTCAGGTGATTTATGAAAAAAGACAGCAGGTAACCCCAGCCCACAGTACCTTTCTTAGAACTCAAGGACAATAGAAAAAAAGACATTATCCATTTCCAAAAGTTTAATTCTATGGGACTTTTTTTTTTTTTCATGCCAGATAAGACAAGTTTAGTTAATTATATGATTGGAGAGAGGAATTAAAATATATTTGGTAAGTTAGACATTGTTCAGATTATTTTATTTTTATAAGTTTTTTTTAAAAATCCTGTATACTAATGTTACATAAAGAGTAATTAACTTTATAAAGAGGGTCATGATAGGAATAAAATGATTAAGTAGTAATGTTGAAATAAGCATCATCTCTAATATATTAAGTCAAAATACTTACAGTGATTTTGTGGTTAGGATACAATATGGTTTCTAAAATTATTTCATTTGACTTTTTCCCATAATTTGATTTCTTTCTTTTTCCTGGCCAATTAAGTTTTTTATCTTGCTGATATGCCAAGTCCTCATACTTTGTATTTATATGCAGCAACATACGCTAGGTAAAGTATTAGATAAATATTACTATGCTTATTATTGAGTAAATACTGTTCTTATTAGGAATGATAGAATTTTAAAAAAATTCTTAGCACTTTATTTAAGGCTGTCTACTTCCCTTATAGTACTCCATCTTGACAACTTTAGAGAGTCCTTCTGAGGCAATTATAAGGAAGAGAATTATAATAAGTTGTTTTCTGAAGATGCTATGAAAAGAAAGTCCACAATGAACACTTAGAGTTTCTGAGCTCTTTCCTCCTAAGCCCCTGAGAAGTAGTAAAAGGCATGGACTGGGAAAAGGGAATGTTATATATTAAATTCAATAATGGCACACACATTCTGTCTAAATTCACAAACATGGCAGTTTAGGCAAATCATAATTAAGCGCAAAAGCCTATTCCCCCGTACAGACAATTTTCATGAATTTTAAGAACATGAGGGAAAATCTGTATTTTGGTTAAGTAGTTTAGAGAGCAGCCCCTTATCCTTAAAGTTCCATCTTCATGAACTAATTTCTACGATTAAAGTATTGTTACTGTAAGCATACTTCCTAGAAGAGAAAGAATTTTTAGAAGATCATTTCTCTTTTCAAAATAAACCACAAGGAAGTCTAAAGAAGCCCTGAGAAGAAAATCTAAGGTCTTTTTTTCCTTCCTAGCATGAAAAAGGAAACTCTCCTAGTTGTCCAGGCTGGTTGGGAATAGAGCTGTATAACCCAATTCTCCAGTGTATTTAAAAATATACAGAAAGCTCTCTGTTGAATTTCTAAAAATGAGCTCTTACACATGAAGATTGCATACCGTGCAAGTGAATTAAATAAACGATTAGAGACAAAATCATCAAAGCAGGAAAATCTGAACAATTAACCCAAACATTCTTATTACGATATTATTTCTCTGTCTTCCATTTTAGCACCGAAAATAAAATCCCGTGAAATCCAAATTCCTAAACTTGGCATAGTTAAACTGTATCCAGAGATAACACGTGCTGTTATTACTCAGGAAAATAAATATAAACATGTCCTTCCACCACCCACACCTCTTGGAGTGATTTACATTTTGAAGTGATAACAGAAAGAACAGATTACCTGACACACAGAGGTAATACCTGTCCTGGACCGAGAACTCGATTTCAATAAACTCGTACAGATTCTGCGAGAGTGGCTTAAACAGTTTCTTCTCCAAGTCCTCCTTTACCAATGATGACATTTCCTCCAGTTCCACTTGGCCTGATGTCTTGGCTCAAGATCACCCTTGCTCTCCTTTAGCCCCCTTGATTTCTTGTTGGGGTGTGCGCCGCCCAGCCCTCGTTCCCTTAACTTCTCATTCCCAGCCAGACCCAGGCTCCGGGAGCGGTCGCGCGGTCAGACCCCTCACTGCGCTGTGTGCCCAGGGGCAGCGGCGGCGGCCAAAATCCCGCAGCAGCACTCGCCCCGCCGTCACTCCTTAGCATCCAGGCTCAAGGAGGCTGCTCTCTGGAGCTCTCCTGTGGTTTGCTGATGGGGAGCACATTTCTGAACACCGGCAGCCGCTCTACTTGTGGAGTCCCTTGGTTATCTAGTCTAGTAGCCTTTTCCCTTTCGCGTCCCTCTGCAGAGGAAGACCACTGCCTCTGCTTGATTCCATTATATAAATCAGCTGTCTGGCTCTATCGATTGGGATCATCTTCCACTAAGAACTTTGCTGTCATCGGCAGGAGACAAAGCACCAGTGCCCACTGCTCGCTCCTGACACTTCCAACAAGTCTCCTTCTCCCCGCCCCCCCCCCCCCCCCCCCGCAATTCATCAGACCTTTGCTTCTGTGAGAGTCACCACAAATTCCTGGGTCCAAATTATTTTTTAGATGGGCTCACTTTGATGTTGTTTATTCTCCTACTCACAAAGAAAAATGTACTAGGTATCTTCTGGGGCGAAGCTTTCTTTTGTTTCTTGGGAGGGTGAATTTTCTATTCCCCAAGGAATTTATAATCTGATAGAGATGAGAACACCATAATCATTAGCATGAATGTTTAAAAGTGGTAAATGGCACGAAAGAAAAGGGAACATAGAAAAGATATTTGTACCTGAAAAGTACCAGAGGAAGTGCTATAGGAGAAGATCTATCTAGAGCTTGAAGAATGAGTGAAAAGTGTCAAAGCGGAGGAAGGGAAGGAGCCCAAATCCACAGACAGACTCTGTGAGCCAAAACACTGCATCAGAAAGCTCAGGGGGCCTTTGGGAGGAAAGGAAGTAGGCAGTTTTCCTGAGTGGTAGCATGTGCAAAAGTAAAAGATAAGGCTGGAAAGATAGTTTGGGGCCAGATCAGGAAGGGTCTTGAATGCCAGATTAATTCTTTGGACTTAATTCTTTGGACTTCTACTCTGTAGAAGTAGAGAGCCAGTGAAGATTTTAGGGCATTCATTCATTCAACGACTATTTCTCAAGAGCTGATTTTTTGTGAGCCTCTGTTCTAGGAACTGGGAATACACAATTTAAAAAAATAGGTCATTTCCTTGCTCCTGCACAGCTTAGAGGGGTAGAGGGAAAATAAAGAAATAAGCCAGTGACCATTTAGGGTGCACTCAGATGCAAGTAACAGAACACGTGACGTAAAGTTGTAGGTAGGAAAGACTTCCAACCATCTCTCGTAATAAAAGGTCTGCGGGCAAGTAGGCAGTTTTGAGGTTAGCTCAGGGCTCATAGATGAGGGTCCCAAGCGCTTTGATTCTTCCAATCCTTAGCTGTTGGCTTTTTGTCCTTAGGCTATTGTTGTTTAGCAGACAGTAAGAAAGGGGGCCAGGGGTTGGTAGCTCTGCTTGACTTCTCTTTATGTCAGAAGCAAACTCTTTCTCAGAAATCAGCCAGAGACTTCCCTTTATGTCTTGGTAGCCCAAACTGGGTCACATGGCCATCCCTAGGAAACAAGTACTTGTCATTTGTGTTTCCCACCATGGGAAAGGGGTTCTCTAACAAGGAAGAAGAGGCTGGGAATGACTGTAAGCAGGCAATGAATAGTGTTCCATGGCTTCCATATTAGCTGCTCTAGAAGAAAAAATAATGGCGTGGCTTTGGCTAGGCTGAATTGTGGGGTCCTGGGTAAGACATTTGTCTTTTTGAGCCTCAGTTTCCCCATCTGAAGAATGATCTCTAGGGTCCTTTCCTACTTTAGTATCTCCCGCTCTGTTTGTGAGTCTAGTAAAACAATTTGGGTAGAGTATAAGAGAATTAGTACTATGCTTTTGGACGTAGAAATGGAGAAGAGGGTGGGGCGCCTGGGTGACTCTGTTGGTTAAGCATCTGACTCTTGATTTCAGCTCAGGTCATGATCTCAGTGTCATGAGATTGAGCCCTGCATCAGGCTCCACGCTGGGTGTGGAGCCTGCTTAAGATTCTTTCTCTCCTCTCTCTGCCTCTCTCTCTACCTCCCTCTCTAAAAAGAAAT
Organism: Ursus americanus; assembly: GCF_024610735.1. Taxonomy (NCBI): domain Eukaryota; kingdom Metazoa; phylum Chordata; class Mammalia; order Carnivora; family Ursidae; genus Ursus; species Ursus americanus. The sequence goes on from NC_142134.1 coordinate 41,185,547, forward strand.
GGAGAAGAGATCATGAATATAAGATATATTTGGATGACAAAATCAATAAGCCATGGTACTTAATTGGATATGAAAGGTGGAAGGTAGGGGCAATATGACACAACTTTCATCTTCCACCAAGGGCATGAGATAATGGACCCACATCACAGGAGGGAGATTTTCAGAGAAGACATTATTTCCAGCTTTTACACTTGAAAAATTATTTCCCAGGTGTTTTAGTCCTCTTATGGAGAACAAAAAAACTGGTATGACAGTCAGAACACTCATCAAGAGCATTGTCATTGAAATTTAATGAGATACTTACATGATTTTTAAAAATGTTTTTCTCACCTGCTAGACTGAAAGTTTTATGAGGGCAGGAGCCACGTTTTTCCTGCTCACCATAAAACCAGGATATGTGATCTGCAGTGTCTAGCACATCTCAACATTCTTGCTTTATTTGTAAATATTTACAAAAAGAATAAATAAGTGAATCAAACAGTCTTATAATGACTTTCTTTCTTTTTTGCATAGCTGATTTTGCAGTTAATATCCTCATAGCTGGACTTGACAGTTACTAGTCTTACCAATGACTTACCCCGTATCAATATCCATTTGCTCTTGTGGCCGTGAATGCACGCACTTTAGTTGTGAGAGTCTCAACTGCACTTCCGAAGGGAATTACTACAACTTTCTGTGAAAGTTCTTAAGAGAAGAGTGGCTGTGTATTCCTGTATGGTCTTAAGCAATGTTGAAATTAGAGGTTCAGGAACTGACATAGTGACCTTTTAGTTCCAAATGGAAATGTTTGCTATCAACAAGTGTGCTCAGGAACGATTTGCCAATTGGTTTGAATGTTCTTATTGTATTGATTTGTTTGACATTCCTAGGGGAAAAGTCACATTAAAGTGCTAATAAATGTTTTTTTTAAGATTCTAAATCATTCTATGAGACCAATCTATCAAAACATTATCTAAGTTATAAAGAATCAAAGGATTCAACCTTAAAAGAATTACAAATCGCAATTCATAAAAAAAAAATGGAAACAAGGAAAATCTCTAGATACCCTAATTTCTTTGTCAATTAAGAGGAATACAGTACTAAACCTTTGGAAACTAACATCAATGGAAGAGGTTATAGAAAAATAACAAATAGGCCCCCGAAAGTGTTCACTAAGATATTTAAGAGAACTATAATGGGTTCCTGGATGGCTCAGTTGGTAGAGCATGTAACTCTTCATCTTGGGGTCATGAGTTCAAGCCCCATGCTGGGCATAAAGATTACTTAAATTTTTTTTTAAAAAGATATTTAATGGAGCTATAAAAACATTCTTTTCTCATGGCCAAAGATTATGCTAGTCTATAATTTATTTTCTGAAATGCTATGGAATTGTCAGTGGGGATGATGAGGTGGAAACCATTGGGGGAAAAATGCTGTTTTTCTGGAAACCCTTATATTTAAAACTCCAACATCAGCTAAATGTATTTCCTACAGAGAAGCAACATTTTTAGAAAGATTTGTTTATTTATTTGAGAAAGAGAGAGAGAGTGAGTTGGGGGGGGCAGAGGGAGAGGGAGAGAGAATCCCAAGCAGACTCCACGTGGAGCCTGACACAGGGCTTGATTCCATGACCCTGAGATCATGACCCAAGCTGAAATTAAGAGTCTGACACTCGACCTACTGAGGCATCCAAGTGCCTCCAGAGAAGGAATTTTTAATACCTACTGTTTCATTATGAGGTCCAGCCAGTCCATCATCCTGGGTAAAATAATGAAGCTTATGTCTATGTAGGTGTAGCCCAGCTGTTGTACAGGGAGGCAAATTACTCAGAAGAAAAGGCCTCCTTGTGAGTCCTATAAGACTCACAGATTTATTAACTTCTGTGTTAACTGAGGAACTGAAGCCTGTATTCTACACGACCCACAACTAGAAGAGTGGACTATAATTTCTATGTCTGTAAACAGTCCAGATCTATTTTATTCTCCCAACTTTCTTTTTCAGAGATCAAGGAACTATTTTTCTTTCAATTTTAAGTTTTGAAATTTTGCTTTAATCAATTCCCAACCTAGTCTTTAAAAGTTTTACATTCTCTTGCAACCATAGAATTATTTATTTGCTAAAGGTACCTAGGAGTACGTGTCCTATCTTTCCATAAGTAACAGGATAATAATGTGTACAAGTGATAATATTACTTTCCCTTTTGCACATTCACAAATTATGGGAGTGTTGGCTTGCATAGAGCTCAGGGCTAAGGTAATCATTCCTTGGAATTACAGAGTTGGCCTAATTGGGAGTTTGTGGACCAAAGTTCTGCTCTTCTCAAGGCTGCTCTGTAGGTGCGTGATGAGGTAGTGGTAAACACTGTGGATACGGGCTAGGCCCCAACTCTGTGTTGTCTTTCTAGACCCACATCCCGAAGCCCTTTGATTAAGCAAAAGGCTGTGGTTGTGTATGCCCTCATATCACTAAGTCCTGGAATGGCCTCCAGGAGAGAAGAGATCAGGACTAATCAATGCCAGACTCTTGAGTGTTGGCCTTTGCAATATACATTGTCTAATTTCATCTTCCAACAAAGCTAAGGGGTAGGTATATGATTGTCCCCATTTTCTCTAGGAGGAAACAGTATTCTGTGGAAACATGGTAGCCCTCCTTAATGCTTGACAAGGAGAGTAGTGCATCTCTGTCCCACATTTATTACTTCTACCTTTGGTAAGAATGTCTTTAGTAATAATATGTTATTGTAACTAAATCTCTTTCATTATGAGAGTCCTGAACAGGCCTTTTTATGTTAGTTTACGTGCAGATTGAAAATTGTCAGTTCTGTGTTATATTTCTTAAACTTCTATTGTAGGAACCAGGACAATCTTGGTATCAAAATAATCTTTTTTATACATAAAAAATTCTATAACTATATCATATATTTTACTTAATACAAGAAATATTTGTTCTTGCAGTTCTTGGTATTTCTAGTCTAGAAATACTTTGTGTGTGTGTGCATTTGTATGTGAGTGTGCAGTGGTCTAGAATGTATGTCCTTCCCCTGCAAATTCGCAAATTCATATGTTCGAATCCTAACTCCCAATGTGATAGAATTAGGAGGTACAGCCTTTGGGAGTTGATTAGGTCATGAGGGTGGAGTCCTCATGAATGGGATTATCTTTATGAAAGAGATGCTAGAGAACTCCCTTGTTCCTTCCATGAGGAGGACACAGGGAAAAGAACCACGAAGTAGGCTCTCACCAGACACCAAATCTGCTAATGCCTTGATCTTGGACTTCCCAAACCTCCAGAGCTGTGAGAAACAAATGTTTTGTGTTTGAGCCACCCAATCTATGGTATTCTGTTATAGTGGCCTGAATGGACTAAGACACACACACACACTGATGATTTAGGATAAATACCAAATAGATGTATTTTGTCTGGTGTTTTCTCTGGTTTCCATTTGTTTTCTTCCTCTTATGGATGCTCCCCATAGTTCCACAGCTCTGTTGTAGGCGTTACCAGAGAATATGGCCCTATCCCAAAAGGAAAAGCAATGCAATTCCTTCTTTTCGTGCCCGCCTTCCCCGACACTCTAACACTGGTGAGGACTTGCTGAGATACTTGATATCTCGGACTTCAGTTTATCCTAATATTGCAGAACATGTCACAGTAGGAAGGCTTCAGTGGTTCACAGTCAGTGCCAGAGTCCTCATTAAGAAAGGGTTTCTCTGACTCAGCCAGAGGTGGAGTACATTTCTTGCTCGGAATGTTCTAGTGTCATTTTAAAACATTGGATTTATAGAAGCAGTTTCCTATTAAAAGCAAAAAAGAAAAATTCTAAAAGTACTTTTATAAAAAATATTCTTTTGACAAGCTATATACACAAATTTATTTTCAGGGAAGATTTTGTCTTTTCATACAATTTTACAAACATTTAAGGAAAGGAAAAAGAAAAGGTTTCTATTTTCTTCTGTATGCTTCAGAATAACACCAAGAATAAGTTTTTGTTTGGCTTTATTTGGTTCCATGGAATAAATGATTTATTCCATGGAATAAGGAGACTACCTCAATGTTATAAGGTAGTGAAAATAATGAAATTATTTCTCTAGAATGGGTGCTAATAAATATGTATAGATATGTGTAGCAGTTAGATGTTTTAAGCAAGTTTTAGGCAAGTTTTTTTCGTATTTAAGCAAGTTTTTTTCATATTTTGCAGATAAGAGGATTTCAAATTAGTTAATGAGGGAAAATCACATTACTCCTTCTCCAACTAATAATAGCCAATTCATAATAAGTGCATGCTAGTTGTATCGTGCTTACTGGGTTCCAGGTGCTGTTCTAAGAACTTTATAGATGTTAGCTTATTTTAATCTTCCCAATAGTCCTATGGGGTGGGTATTATTGTTATTCCAGTTTTACGTATGAGAAAACTTCCACACAAGTTGCCAGTTCCTTGCCCAATCTCACAGTGTAGTGGAGCTGCATTTGAACGCGGGCAGTCTTGCTGTACATTTGTGCTCTGAACCACTAGGTCGTACTGCCTTGTTCCAACTTAACCTTGAGTAGTGTTTAAAAACTTTGCTATGAAGCTGTAAATACACATCTTAGGACATTTTAATCTGTAAATAAAGGTATTATATTCTTGTTTCAACTTGTTTTTTAACTACCTTTTCATTTTTAGGCCTTTCAATTCAAACTGTGTCCACAAAGGTGCCAGTAGTTTGGGACTAGGAAGGATGAGCTCCTCTCATAGTAGGTGCTTAATAAATGTCTCTTAAATGAATTAAAATGCAGTTATCAGTCCTAAGAAAAGGCCATGGTTTTCCCGTGCCTATACCAACAACTCCAAATGAAACTGGACACATACAGGTCAACATACAACATACAAAGGATACCTATTTTTTTCTCTTTGCCTATCACTCTCGTTTCTTCCGGTAGAAGAATCCATCTTTTCCATGCAGAAGCCGTTCCATGTGTGGCAGTGGGGCGGCTCCCCCTGCCATTTGCTTGACCACTGCACAGGCAAAAGTGCATGACCCTGGCCTCCTCTTAGCTAATGAGAATACTCCTTCCCCCGGTCACAGTGATTGGCTCAGGACTGTGCATATAATCCAAGCAGGATAGAGCCTCACTGATTGTCTCTCAGCTCCAAATCCACCCTTCTTTGCCTTGCTTTGTGATCTTGCAGCTGGGCCCTGTAAACATACCTCTTTCACCTGCTAGCTAGTGGAAAGTTAAACTTCATAAGCAGAGAGCCATGGAGTGACCCTGCGAGGCAATAGCAGCAGGAAGGTAAGTCCCTTCCGGGTTCTAGTTCTCCATTATTACTGTTACTCAGGGTGGAAGCGTAGTGCCTATGCAGGGGAATTCTTGCTATACCGTCGGGCCATGCTCTCCCCATTAGCAGCCGCCCATACCCTCTGGCAGCAGCTGATTTCTTCTACAGACTAGTTGCTGCCTGTCCACACCCTTCCACGATGGCAAGCTGCTACCGGAGACTGGCCCTGGCCAGCGCCCTGTGGCAAGTTTCTTTTTACCACCAGTAAGTTTCTGGTTCCTGTGTTAGCCATTCCCTCTTCAAAAGGCCTGAATCTCATTCTTGATGGGGAGGGGACCCCTTTAGTCCTTAGTATTTTATTGTTCACCAATCCTTAGTCTAAAGTTAGTAATTGCTGTTTTGTACCTGTTCCCTGTTCAAGGAACTGGTATGGTTTCTATCTCCAGACTGAATTCAATAGTTTCCTCTGAAATTTATGTAGAGATTCTGGGGGAAAAAAAGATGATTTTTCTCTCTCTCCTTACTGGATCAAGAGCTATAAGTATAAGGTAAGCTGAAGCTGTGTGAGGCCATTGTCCCCAAACACAGAGAGGCTATTTTCAGTTAAAAAAAAAAAAAGATGAGGTCATACATAGAGATAAATAGATACGAGAGACAAAGGAAAGTGGAGAGCAGCCATGACCAAAGACTGTTTTCCAGTCATACTACCAATAAATTCCCTTTTCTTTTTTAAGCAAGTTCAAGTTGGATTTCTGTCTCTTGAAATTGAAAGAACACTAACCAGAATATGAAGTAGCTTTGCCACAAAAGAAATATTACTCACTTTTCATTTTTGGTTTTAACAGTATCTTTAATTTTTAAAAGGATCATTTATTTATTTAACTTTTATTCACAATCTCTTGAGGGCAATTTCTGAAGGCTGTCTGCTAGCAGCCCTCCTTTGCTGGAGGGGGATTGGGGCAATGCATTGCGGTACCCATTGCAGGGGTGCCCGGCTGAGTCCGAGGAATCTGAAGAGGACCTCCAGCTCCAGAACAAAGTGACCTCTGAGCTGATGCCCAAGGATGTGTTACAGTTATTCAACTTCAACAAAGTTAAAGAGTCAAGGAAGGGATATATTAACCTGATCATTCAACACTTATGGAGTCTTTCCATATCATGTACAAAGTATTGCGGTGGCTGCCAGGGATACAAAACTAAATAAACTTCCCTACTTTTAAGGAGATTGTATGAACCATGTGTTTTATTTTCTGTATTCTGATGCATTGACATCGGAGCCTTGTTGGCCCTGGAGGGGTCATAACCCCATCACCTTCCTTATCAGTCTCTCTTACACAAGGCCACCTGTCATAATCAACCCAGGGCCAAGTACCAGGCATTTGGGGACAGCTCCTAAGCCCCAGAGCCCACTGTAACTAATCAGACTAGCCAATCCCAAACCAGCTTACCCTGCCTCACCGATTTCTCCCCACTCAAATCACAGTAAAGACTCTTGCCCATGTGTTCCCCTCTTCCTCTGCCTCTTAACAGACCCCGGGGCTTCTCTGTGTGTCTCTCTGTGGTGTGGCATTCATGGCCCCTCCTCTTGGCATCTGTGAATATAACAAACCATCTTTTTAATGGCAATTGTGTCCTGATCTGTCAGCCTTACTGAACTTCCAATGTTCCATTTCTAAACTCTATTTTAAACCAGAGACCGTATTAGGGGAACTTTAAAAATTTTTTATATTCCCACTCAATTTAAAGTTCCTTGAAAACAGAGGCCACACCCATCTTATACACTGTTGTATCCTCATCTGTAACTCTCAGTTACTATCACAATTGTCCCACGTGGATTTCCAAGCATTGTTCATCTAATATCTCTTATATTCATTCCTTAGCTCTGATTTCTACCACCTCCACTCCTTTTCAGGCTCTTATGACAGCTAACTAGGCTCACTCTTCTGGTCATTCCCTTCATCTTCTCTTCTTTCCAGTTTGTGTTCATGGTCAGTTCAAATGCCACCAGATCCACCAAGCCTCTCCTGACCTTCTCAACCAGGTGTAGGCTTCTCTTCCTGTAACTGCCACGCTGATTTATTTCAACCTTTCATTGCCCACTCTACTTCTTGTTCTAGTTATCTGTGGCTTTATTTTATCTATCAGATTTTAAGCCCTTTGAAGGAAAGAACCATATTTTAAACATCTCTATATTTTTAGCTCCTTGTACAGTGCCTGGTAGGAGGTATTTTACAACTGTTTGTTGAATGATAGAAAAATACTGGATTATAAACTCCTTGAGGGCAGGGAACGTATTTTACTTCTATCACCTATAGATGATCTAGAAATATTTAGTGAATTGAGTAAACGTATAAAGTAGGTGGAATAATTAGTGTTAGTAATCCCACCGGACAGATAAAGACACTGAAGCTCTGCGAAATTCATGCTTTTCCCAAGGTTATCAAGTCAGTATGTAGTAGTAATGCTGGATTAGAACCCAGGTACTTTGCCACCTGCTCCAGAGTACGACCCTCGCCTGTCTCAAAGTAGAACATTCCTATGAAAGCTTTTAGAAGCCAAAATGGTGAAAAGCAGTGAGGCAATTTTTTATTTATGTGGAGAAATTTTTGAGCATTTTCAGACCCCCAAAAATAACCTCTCTTAGGCATTCTTATACTTGAGGACACATCTTGCTGGCAGATACACAAAATAAGCCATGATAAAGCACAGATGCTCCCAGGCACAGTTCAAAACCGTTGCAGCTTGAAGCTGAGGTGCTGAGTGTAGTTCCTGGGGAAGGAGCTTGGTGGTTCCACTTTTGCTGCTTGGGGTGTGTGTTGCCTCTGTAATGGCTCGCAGCAGAGCCAATGCTGAATGCTATTTTTCTTTCACCCTTTTGCGTAAAAGAGAAACTACTCTTTGGATTTCTCTCATTTAGCAGAAACAGGTAATAATGTAGGTCTTTCATAAAAAGCCAAGTGGCTTAATGCAAACTTTCAATAAGCAGGGTTTAACTGTATTTCCCGTTACCCATCAACACAATAATTGGTGGTATAACTGGGCGATTCTCATGTGCTAGGAACATAAGGATGTCATTGAGAAGTTTGTCACAGGGCACAATCTTGTTCTGCATTATACACGCTGTTGGGGACTGAATGCTTATGTCCCAAATTCATATGTTAAATCCTCACTCCCAGTGTGATGGTATTTGGAGGGGGGCTGTTTGCGGGTTTTTTAGGTCATGAGGGTAGAGCCCTCATGATGGGAATAATGCCCTTATCAGTGGAGACTAGAGAGACAGTTTTCTCTCTTTCCTCCATTGAAGGATACAAAGAGAAGTCTATTCTACAGTCTGCAATCCAGAAGAGGGCTCTTACCAGAGCCTGATCATACTGGCACTCTGAGCTCACACTTTCAGCCTCTAGAACTGCACAAAATAAGTGTTTGTTGATAAGCCACCCAGTTTATAGTATTTTGTTATGGCTGCCCAATGACAAAGACATATGTTTTTGAAACCCTCTTGATTTTCGTAAGATTAGAAATGTATCACGACTTTTGTTGACAATAGAAACTTGGATATGTCTCTGTATTGATTTAATAGAAGGTGAAGACTTAGAATATCATTGCTGCCTAAGATGAGGAATTGGCAAGTATGAGGAATTTAGCATTATTTTCTTGAGAATGACACATCATAAGTTGATCTGAATCTCTTTGATTTCCCAGAATTTTCACTTGCTGGGCTTATTCCACACATACCTCAACCCTCCCCACCCCGCCCACCTTGGCAATATCTCATAAGCTATTGATAAATTATTAAGCTCTGATGCAAACTCAAGTGCCAGGATTAACCATAAAATTGTGTATTCATCAGGGTCTAGTCAAGCAGCAGAAAACACAGTTATTTTGACAGAGAAGATTTAATATGAAGAATTGTTAACTAGGTAAGAAGAATCTGTAGCTGAAAAGCTGCAAGAAGCACTGTGTCCCGGATGTAACAGCCGCAGAAAGCAACTACCACTCTCTAGGCCTGGGGAAGCAAAGGAAGGAGGTTGAAATGATTAAAACTTAGGAACTTACAGAAAGGCCCCATTCAAATGACAATCAGGTCTCTGAGGAGTAGCACTGTTTGGCTGGTGTCTTGAAAAATGTACTCGGGATTGTTTTTAATCAGGTACGGTAAGACACACAGACACGACTTTCATGAAGGAAGAAGTTCATATTCACAGACCACTGGAAAAAGGAGATATAACATTCCATGCAGGACAACATGGGAAGCACCAGGGTGGGTTAGGAGGCAGAAGGATGAGGAGAAAGCATGGGCACAAGCCTTTGCTGTGGTATCTTTGGGAAAGACAAGGCAGGCCATGTTATTACGATTAGATGGTTTGAATAGTTTTATAGGTTCTGGGCTATGGGAAGTAGTTTCTAGCTATCAAGTACCTGGCCCTAGAGTGATTTAGGGCAGGGGGATTATTGGCTTGGTGAGTGAGAGTTTGATAAAGAAAGTGATTGGGGTGTGGGCTATGAGTTGGTTGCTTTGCATGTAGGGGCATGCTCAGGGGTGAGGTGTTTACTATCTTTAGAAATTAGCTAACCTGGGGACACCTGGCTCACTCAGTTGGTGGAACATGTGATTCTTGATCTCAGGGTTGTGAATTTGAGCCCCATGTTGAATGTAGAGATTCCTTAAAAATAAAGTCTTAAAAAAAATAGTCCTTAGAAATCAGCTAATGCTAGGAGGGAAGTCTGAAGGCTTCCACAATGTCAAAACATTATAACATACAGAAAATAAAAACCATGATTAATATAGCTAGGCTGGTGTTTTTTGAGTTCAGAGGGTTGCCAGTTGCTTTCCTGGTCCTTTCTTCCCATAGATTAAACTTCTTTCCTCCTCCAAGCACAGAGAGGGTGGCTAACATCTAGCTTTCAAAGGAAAGGGAGTTTCTAGCCCTTGTCATTGGACTTAACAACAATCCAAAGAGTTCACACTAGCCTAGATACTCTAGATATTTTAGAGGAATGTACGCATCCATTTCCTCACCTCACTTGAAGATCTTCAAGGCTCTAGGTTCATTAATAAATATCAAATATCTGCTGATAGCAGAGATGTTTAACTGCTTTTAAAGTGGAAAGAAAAGTGAGGCTTGAGATAAGCATTAGCACCACCTTCTACCTCTCCTGCTTCCTCCTGTATGTCTCCTCTCCCCATTGCCAGGACTCAGGAGACCTCAGAAAAAAGTCCTCATCTGAATGATTGCCAGCTGAATTTGTGAAAGGCTATTTTGAGTTTGTAAGAGTTTTATTCCTCCAAAAATTGAGCTTTTATGATATGAATTGGATAGAAAACAGAACCCAAGACAAAGTGTTCATGAGAATGTCTTATTGGTCAGTGCAATCCCAAGGTAGCAAGAGTGAGGAGGAGAGGAGTGTGAGGCAGAGAGAGGGGTGGAACGTTACTGCACTGGACAAAACTTCAAAAGAAAACACAGCTTGTGCTTGGTCAAATAGGATGTCTTCAGATGGGCTTTATGGAACCACTGTATCATAAAGTGTAATAAATCTCATTTAGAGTTCTAAGATTGATGACTTGTCAAGCACATTATTCTGGGAAAAAGCACTTTGTCAGTGTTGAAGAAGATGCTTATGACAGGTCCTTACAGTTCTTTAAAAAATTATTCTATAGATGCCCAGTATATGTTCAACTGATAACTAATGGGGTATTATTGGAAGAAGTGTCCACATAGGGTTTTATTCTAAAGTCTGAAGCATGGTAAATTATATATCATTTCTTAGTCTAACTGCTCTTTATAAAGATATCACATTTCTAAAGGAAAAAAATAACATTAAAATTAATATTAGATTGGTGATTTGCATTGAATTGAAATGGACATGCTTTCTGTTACCATAAAGGTTACCATGGTTAGGCTTTTAGACTCAATATGCAATACTGCCCGCAAGAAATAAAGGACAGTGTCTTCTTCATCAATAGCAAAGACTGTCCAACTATTCAAGGAGTGACATTAAGTGCTGCCTCAAAAATTCCATTCACTTTGAATTATGAAGATAGAGAAAAAAATTGGAAAAAGTATGTTACTTCAGAGTGTGTTTGGATTAGAAAAAAGTTCATTTTTAATGAATAGTGCTAGGCAAAATGGAAAAGTCTGTAGTATTATTAGGCATTTAATAAAACATGAAGAAAAGTAATTTAAGAAGGCTTAAGGCAGGACTCCCAGAAGTTTATTTTAGGACATTCAGGAAGATGCTATTATGGGGTGCAATATGTTGTGGTAAGATGCTGGACTTTGATTTAGAACATGTTGGTTCGACTTCTTAATCTGCTGCTTACTGTTTTAGATCACCTTGGCCAACAGTCCTACCCACTCCACGATTCAGTTATCCATAAAATTGAGAGACTTAAATTATTTCTAATGTATTTTGATTGTTGTTTTTATTGTCTTATCAAAATTTTACATGCACTAAACTTAAAGAGATAAGTAGTTTAACAAAGCTTGTTTGAAAACCAGCGTCCCTTCCCCCATCATTTTCCTATGATCAGAGGAAAACATTTCTAACTCTCAGAATTGTTACTTTTAATATTTGCTTCTGTATCTCTAAGATATGCTTGAATTGCTAGTTTCAAAAATTGTGGTAAAATATACGTAACATAAAATTTACCATTTTAACCATTTTAAGTACACAGTGAGGTGGAATTAAGGATATTAATATTGCTGTGGAATCATCATCACTACCTATCTCCAGAACTATTTCATCATCCCAAAGTGAAACTCCGTGGTTCATTAACTCCCTATTACCACTTACCCCCAGGCCTTGGTAACCTCCATTCTGCTTTCTGTCTTTATGTATTTGACCACTCTAGGTGCCTCATGTAAGTGGAATCATATAGTACTTGTCCCTTTTGTCTGGCTTATCTCACTAAGTATCATGTCCTCAAGGTTCATCTATGGTGTAGCATGTGTCAGATTTCCTTCCTTTTTAAGGCTGAATGATATTCCATTGCACGTACATACAATGTTTTGTTTGTCATTTATCCACCAACAGGCATTTGGGGTGCTTTTACATTTGGGTTATTGTGACTAAAGCTGTACAAATATCTGCCGGAGTCCCTGCTTTCCATTCTTTTGGATGTATACCGAGAGGTGGAATTGCTGGATCATATGGTCACTCTGTGTCTACTTTTTTTTTTAAGATTTTATTTATTTATTTGAGAGAAAGAGAGAGAACACAAGCAGGAGGAGGAATAGAGGGAGAGGAAGAAGCAGACTCTGTGTTAAGCGTGGAGCCTGATGTGAGGCTTGATCCCACAACCCTGAGTTTATGACCTGAGCTGAAATCAGGAATCGGATGCCCCATGGGAACTCTGAGTCTACTTTTTCGAGGAACTGCGAGACTATTTTCCATAGTGACTGCACCATTTAAAATTTCTGCCAGGAGTGCACAAGTGTTCTGATTTCTCCACCTCCTCACTAGTACTTGTTGCTGTTATTATTATTATTATTATTATTATTATTATTATTATTATTATTATTATATGGAATGCTTCGTGAATTTATGTGTTGTCACGTTTGGGAGGGGCTGTGCTGATCTTCCCTATATTTAAATTTAAATGCTTTTAATATATGTGTTGCTGAAATGAGCAGTCTATGTGTCTTTGCTTTATATTTTGTGGAAGGTTTCTTCAATTTTATCTCCCAGTTCTTGTACTGAGTTCTAATTTCTTCTCTTACACATGTAATTTCCAAGAACTTTTGATTTTTCTGAATGTTCTTTTTTTAAAAGAACAGCTTATTCTTTTTTTTTTTTTAAAGATTGCTTTTTAAAAAAGATTTTCTTTTTTAGGGCAGTTTTAGGTGTGTGACAAAATGGAGAGGGAGGTACAGAGATTTCCCATAGAACTCCTGCTCCCACACCTGCATAGCTTTTCTCATTATCAACACCACTTACTACAATGGTGCTTTTTTTTTTTTTCTTACCAAGGGTGAGCCTACATTGACACATCAGAATCATCCAAAGTCCATAGGTAACCCAAGAATTCACTCTTGGTGCTGTGCGTTTTACAGATCTGGACAGATGGATACCATGTATCCATCATTGTAATATCAAACACTGTATTTCCACTCTCCTAAAAATCCTCTGTGGTCTGCCTGTTCCTCTCCCACCCCAAACCACTGATTTTTTAATTGTCTCCATATTTTTACCTTTTCCGGGATGTCCTATCATTGGAATCATATAGCATATAGCCTTCTTAGATTGGCTTCTTTCACCCAGTAATGTACATGTAAGATTCCTCCATGCCTTTTCATGGCTTGATAGCTCATTTCTTTTTAGCACTGATTAATATTCCATTGTGTAGATGTACCAGAGTTTATTTACCCATTCACCTACTGAAAGACATCTTGGTTGCTTCCAGGTTTTAACAGTATGGATAGAACTGCTCTACGCACTATGTGCAGGTTTTTGTGTGGACGTAAGTTTTCAACCCCTTTGGTTAAATACTGAGAAGCACAGTTGCTGATTGTATAGTGAGAGTAGGCTTAGTTTTATAAGAAACTGCCCAACTGTCTTCCAAAGTGACCGCACCATTAAGCAATGGATGAGAGTTCTTGCTGCTCCACATTCTTGTCAGCAGTTGGTGTTGTCAGTGTTCTGCATTTTGGCCGTTCTGATAGGTGGGCAGTAGTGTCTCGTTGTTTCAATTTACATTTCCCTGATGACATATGATGTGGAGCATCTTTTCATGTGCCCATTAGCCATCAATGTATCTTCTTTGGTGAGGTGTCTGTTATAGTCTTTGGCCTATTTTATAATTGAGGTTTTTTAAAAAAGATTTTATTTATTTATTTATTTATTTGAGAGAGAGAGAGAGATTGAGAGAGAACACAAGCAGAGAGAGAGGGACAGAGGGAGAGGAAGGGTGAGAAGCAAACTCCCCACTGAGCAGAGAGCCCAACACAGGGCTCGATTCCATGGCCTGAGCTGAAGGCAGATGCTTAACCAACTGAGCCACCCAGACACCCTGAGTTTTTTGTTTTCTTATTGTTGTGTTATAAGAGTTATTTTTTAAAAGTATTTTGTATAACAATTCTTATGAGATGTGTCTTTTGCAAATTATCTTTTCCCAGTTTGTGGCTTGTCTTTTTGTTCTCTCGATATTGTCTTTCACAGAGCAGAAGTTTTTAATTTTAATGAAGTCTAGCTTATCAATTATTTCTTTCATGGATTGTGTCTTTGGTGTTGCACTTAAAAAGGCCTCTCCTTACCCAAGGTCATCTGGGTTTTCTCCTATGTTATCTTCTAGGCGTTTCATAGTTTTGTCTTTTACATTTAGGTCCATGATCCATTTTGAATGAATTTTTGTGAAGGGTATAATGTCTGTATCTAGATTCATTTTTTTTGCCTGTGAGTGTCCAGTTGTTCTAGCACAATTTGTTGAAGAGACTATCTTTGCTCCATTGTATTATCTTTGCTTCTTTGTCGAAGATCGGTTGACTACATTTATGGGGGTCTATTTCTGGGTTCTCTATTTTGTTCCATTGATCTATCTGTTTATTCTTTTGCCAATACCACATTGTCTTGATTACTATAACTTTATAGTAAGTCTTAAAGTGGGATAGTATCTTGTTCTTTTTGTATGGATAAAGTAACTTTTCCTATTTGTCTGAGCATGTTAATAATAATAATTATTGAAGGCATTATTTTGCCTGCATGGTCTCTGCTTCTCCAAGTTATCTCCCTTTTGTTTTCATCTGACTTTTATGCGACAGGGCTTTCTTTCAGATATCTGGTGATCCTTGACCATCTGCTCATATTTGAGAGCCCTGAACTGATTGGAGTCTCTGGGCTTTCGTCTATGGAATTCACTGAAGGGTGATTTGGCAGGGAAATTTTGTGGGTATCTTTAGATATATTGATTTGGATTACTCATGTTCCCTAAAGAAGTATTTTCTAATTCCCTGCTTGAAATATATAGCCCTGGTTCACTTCATTCCAGAGCTCATTAAAAAAAAGGAGATTGGACAAGGGGGGGGGTCTTAAAATATTTGGTATATAAATATTCTGTTAATATTTCTGGTTTTGGTACAATACTTCTGTCCTTATTTGTGTCTGATGTCACCTCGTTCAGAAACCTGCTTTCTACCTCCAGAGAGCAAACTTCCAGTATTTAGATGAGGTGGTGGAGAAACATTTGATTTGCTGCACAGAGTGGGAGAAAGTGATCTGAGGATCTAACCGCTTCTAAAACAGACATTACTCAGTCCTTTGACAGCCCCATGTTTGCCCCCACTTCCAGAGGTAGCTGGTGCTGCCAATTCTAGATCTTTCTGGGATTATGTAGTGGAACTGGGTTGTCGCTTCTGGGCTCTCCCTCTGCAGGCTTAGTTAGGTCTAGGTCAGCTCTCTGAGTCAATTACCACTTACTCACTGTTCTCCAGCTCCCTATATCTTGTTGCGGTGTTTCCTCTCTTGCTCTTTTTATCTTGTGTGTTGTAAAACAACCTTTTTTACTATCATTTTTATAGAAATTACAAGAAGCAATGGAACCAGAAAAGGTCCCGAATCTCCAAGGAACTGTTGAAAAGGAAAAACAAAGCTGGGGGCATCACAATGCCGGATTTCGAGCTGTACTACAAAGCTGTGATCACAAAGACAGTATGGGACTGGCACAAAAACAGACACATAGACCAATGGAACAGAATAGAGAATCCAGAAATGGACCTTCAGCTCTTTGGGCAA
Organism: Ursus americanus; assembly: GCF_024610735.1. Taxonomy (NCBI): domain Eukaryota; kingdom Metazoa; phylum Chordata; class Mammalia; order Carnivora; family Ursidae; genus Ursus; species Ursus americanus. The sequence continues at coordinate 41,201,517 of NC_142134.1, forward strand.
CTAATCTTTGATAAAGCAGGAAAAAACATCCGGTGGAAAAAAGACAGTCTCTTCAATAAATGGTGCTGGGAAAATTGGACAGCTATATGCAAAAGAATGAAACTTGACCACTCTCTCACACCATACACAAAAATAAACTCCAAGTGGATGAAAGACCTCAATGTGAGACAAGAATCCATCAAAATCCTAGAGGAGAACATAGGCAGCAACCTCTACGACATTGGCCAAAGCAACCTTTTTCATGACACATCTCCAAAGGCAAGAGAAACAAAAGATAAAATGAACTTGTGGGACTTCATCAAGATAAAAAGCTTCTGCACAGCCAAGGAAACAGTCAAAAAAACTAAGAGGCAGCCCACGGAATGGGAGAAGATATTTGCAAATGATGCTACAGATAGAAGACTGGTATCCAAGATCTACAAAGAACTTCTCAAACTCAATACACGAGAAACAAATAAACAAATCAAAAAATGGGCAGAAGATATGAACAGACACTTTTCCAATGAAGACATAGAAATGGCTAACAGACACATGAAAAAATGTTCAAAATCATTAGCCATCAGGGAAATTCAAATCAAAACCACACTAAGATACCCCCTTATGCCAGTTAGAATGGCAAAAATAGACAAGGCAAGAAACAACAATTGTTGGAGAGGATGTGGAGAAAGGGGATCCCTCCTACATTGTTGGTGGGAATGCAAGTTGGTACAGCCACTCTGGAAAACAGTGTGGAGGTCCCTTAAAAAGTTAAAAACTGAGCTACCCTATGACCCAGCCATTGCACTACTGGGTATTTACCGCAAAGATACAGATGTAGTGAAGAGAAGGGCCATATGCACCCCAATGTTCATAGCAGCATTGTTCACAATAGCCAAAGCGTGGAAGGAACTGAGATGCCCTTCAACAGATGACTGGATTAAGAAGTTGTGGTCCATATATATAATGGAATATTATTCAGCTATCAGAAAGAACGAGTTCTCAACATTTGCTGCAACATGGACGGCACTGGAGGAGATAATGCTAAGTGAAATAAGTCAAGCAGAGAAAGACAACTATCATATGATTTCTCTCATCTATGGAACATAAGAACTAGGAAGATCGGTAGGGGAAGAAAGGGTTAAAGAAAGGGGAGTAATCAGAAGGGGGAATGAAGCATGGAAGACTATGGACTATGAGAAACAAACTGAGGGCCTCAGAGGGGAGGGGGTGGGGGAATGGGATAGACTGGTGATGGGTAGTAAGGAGGGCACGTATTGCATGGTGCACTGGGTGTTATACGCAACTAATGAATCATCGAGCTTTACATCGGAAACCGGGGATGTACTCAATGGTGACTAACATAATATAATAAAAAAACATTAAAATAATAAATAAAAAAAAGAAATTACAAGAAGCAAAATTAGATATGTGTGTGTTCAATCTTCTCTTTTTCTCCAGAATGCTAATGCATTTTCTATCAGAAGTAGTTCTAACAGACAAACTTCTAATAGTTTGTCTAACATGGATGATAAACGTAAAAAAAAAAATAATAATCTCAATGATCTAAGGCTGTGTTGTGCAGGATATAGATTTTCCTGACTGTTGAGGATTTTTATACAAGCTGTTCACATGCTTGGCTTGTCTCACTGCTATCTTGGTAGGCAGGGGCAGAAAGTGTGGTGGAATTTCCAACAACTGGTTTTACAACTTTTCTTGTCTTTTCTGGTATAAAGGATGCAGGAAGGAAAATGTTACGTGTCATGGCTTAAAGTGGGGGTTTGCTGTTTTACATTATTTATGGTCTCTTAGCCCCCAGCTGGTTTCACTGTTTTAATGTTCTAAAATCACATTGCTTTCAATAAAAAAATAGGGAAAGGAATGTGTTGTTTCAAAATGCTGTATCTTTTCAAAATACTTCCATGTCTATCCTGTGATGATACTAATTACACATGTTCAGATAAAGAAACTGAGAATGAAAGACAAATAACCTCTGTAAGTACATACAGCTAATGAGGATTTTGGGGGGGGGGTCAGGAACATCATAGTTTTCTTCTTCCCCTCTCTCCACTCAGTGGTGATGAGAGGGTGTCCACTCTTTTGAGAGGAGTTCAGTCTAGGGAGGATACTTTGGGGCAGAACTGTTACCATTTATAACTACTATTTAATGAGCATCTACTAAATTGCCTGGCTATATGCAAATGCTTCATGTGCATTATCTCAGTAGTCTTTATAGTGATTCTCCTTCTTTACAGATGGGAAACTGACACCCAGACAGGTTAAGAAACTTTCTGAAGTGCACACAACTTATGAATGCAGGAACTGGGGTTGGAACCAGGTTCTTGGACTTGAAAGCTCAGGCTCTTTACAGGTGCAGCTTCCTTTTGGGCACAGGTTAGTGGCTTAGTCTGGTGGTAAAATAGAGGGAAATGGGCAATTACAATACTGCGTGATAGGTGCTGTGGTGGAGGTCTGGTGTGGTTGTAAGAGCTTATGGAACGGAACCCGGGAAAATACGTGGAGGAGAATCATCTAATCAGAGGCCTGATGGAACAGTAGGAGCCAGCCAGAGAAAAAAGGGCCAAAGAGCATTCCGGGCTGAGTGATCAAAGAAGCATTCATATACCTAGAGGAGATCAGAGTATTTTAACAAGAGCCATTGGGAAGGAGGTGTGGCAGGAGATGGAGAGGCAGGGAGGGTTAAAAAGAGGCGAGGCTAGAGAAGAAAGTGAAAGGAGTGAGGCCAACTTGAAAGAGCCTTTAAAATCTAATGAGTTAGGAGTTTTTCCTCAGGCCAATAGGAACCATTCTTGACACAGGGTGTCCATTCCTAGGTGTTAAGAGCACTAGAAGCATCTTTTTGTTGTTGTTGTTTTTTTGAGGTGACTCTGAGTAGGCTTCTAGATGGCTCCTGGATGGGGGCTGGTCCTCAGAAAGACCAAGCCATAACTAGAAGCTTGGAATTTTCAGGCCTTCCCCCCACTTCTCCAGAGAGGGGAGAGGGGTAGAAATGAGAGTTGATAATCGATTGTGCCTACATGAGGAAGCCTCCATAAAAATGCCAATAGCATGGGATCTGGACAGCTTCCAGGGAAGGTGATGCACCCCAACTCTACAGGAACAGAATCTGCTGTGGTCAGCACCCTTCCAGACCTCCCCCCTGTACTTCTTCATCTGGCTGTTTATCTGTATCCTTTATAATATCCTTTAGTAAATGTAAACATAAGTAAGTTTCCCCCTGAGTTCTGTGAGCTGTTCTAGCAAATAATCGAATCCAAGGGGAAGAATATGGTGGAAAACTCCAGTTTGCAGCCAGATTGGGCAGAAGTTGTTGGTAACCTACTATTTCCAATTGGCATCTTATGGGAGCAGTCTTGTGGAACTGAGCCCTTCACCTGTGGGATCGGACACCATGTCCACATAGATAGTGTTCAAAACCAGTTAAATTTTACGTCTCCCAGCTGGTGTCACAGAGAATTGCTTGATGTGGAGAAAAACCTCCGCATTTGGTGACCAGAAATGAAGTGTTTTGTGGGAGTCCTAAAGGAGAAACACAGGAGGAAGACACAGGAGAACTGATAGGTTTTTCCAATTCACTGTGTTTCTCTCCTAGAGGCCATCACATTTGGAGGGTCTTCCAAAAGACAACTTAACTCTTCATGAAGCTTCAAACTTGCTATTCTTTTCTGCCAAGAGAACATAAAAAGGCAACCTCGTTCTACATTTGTATTTTCTCCCAGTCACGCACATTGCCATCGCGATTCCCTACAGTTCTGGCATGAGTCTCTTCAGAGGCCTCGCTAATGAAACACCGTGTGAACACTGCGGAGGACCAGCTCCTTATGCGACCATTGCTAGATGGCATCGTAAATACTTAAAAATAAACAAAGTGTATTTAACTTCGTTTCCCATGAAATGGAAAGCAAATGGGTTTATTTTGTTAAGTTGCCCCACCAAAACTATAAGCAATAACTTATAAATCAGCCTAGGAAGAGAACTTCCAGGCCCCTTTGAGCCACCAGTACCATTCATCTTGGAGCCAAAGTAGAGACGCTGGCTTTCACCGCCCACCTCCCCAAAGTTCTGTTTATGGCCTTTTATCCCCCACCATTTCAGTGTTTTCCATAAGGCCCAGATGCGAGATTCAGACTTCTCTGAGAAAGAAGGTTGACCTGGGGCGGGTCACCGGTGCTCTCCAGACCTGGGCTTGTGGGGCGGGGCTCCACGAGGAGCTCAGGCAGAGGGCGTGTCCTACAGCCCGACTCAGCGCGCCGCCGGCCCGGCGGGCACTCCTGTTTAAAAGAAGCACCCGCGTACACAACGACGCTTCTCAAACCTGCACCTAAGGACACCTTCCTGCTGGTCGCCACCCTGAGGGTTTCCCTCACTCCCGCTAAATTATTTTAGAGTCACATTTTAAGAATGAATGTAAATATTGCATTTACCTCCACAGCTTATCCTTAGTAGTTTACAAATAAAAATAAAGGTTCAAATTCCCCCGCCTCCATGCACGCTACACTGCCACGCTAACACCTGCCTCCCCATCCCCGGCTACCTGGTGGGCTTTCCAATCTGAGGAGCCCAGGAGGGAAGAAACTTAAGGCGCCGCCAGGTCTGAGGGGCGGGGCCGGAGGCAGGTCCTCCCAGTGCCCCGCCTCCAATCCCCCCCACCCCTGCCGTCGCCTGGCGGGAGGTGGCGGAGCCCCCGGCGTTCCCCGGGAGAGCGAGTCTGGAGGTTCCCGGGTGGTAATGGCCGGGTCCCAAGCCTGCGGGGGCGAGGGGAAGCCTCCGGCGGGCAGGCGGCCGGGACCCTGGCGTTCCTCTGAGCACTGACCCCGTACACGAAAAGGTAACAGCCGCCCGGGCGCCCGCCCGCCCCGGCCAGGGCCGCCTCTCCGTTGGGGGCTCCCCTTGGTGTGCTGGTTCTGAAAGCCAGCCGGACCGCGGGGTTCCTTCACCAGGACCCGGGGCGAAGCAGCCACCGCGGCGAAGCCCGCCCCCTCCTCGAATTTGCTGGCATTCCTAGACAGGAAAATCGCTGCCTTCTCTCTGCTGGGAACCGTGTCTACACGCCACTGACCCATCCGATCCTCTTCAGTCAGCTATGACTAAGAGGTCAATTTGGTTTCCAAAACTAGGACATAGAAGAGGAGGAAGAGTCTAAATTTTCTATATTTGCCCCTGGAGAATGCAAGAATCAAAGAATTGGCCCCTGGGACTGATTTCAAGCGTCCCTCCAAGTATGGGGTGTAGCTTTGTAGGAACTCTTGAGGAAGACTCTGGTGTTGTGATTGGGGTCACACAGCATAGGTGAGAGAGAGGTTTTATTTTTGGTTTTAGATTTCCTCTCAGGAGCTAGGTGAAGAATCCATCTAGTGAGGGTGGCCACAGAAGCAAATCTCAGTCAATGTGGAGATAGTACCCACTCTTTTTTTATTCAGCTATCCTTTCCTTTTTTTTTTTTTAAAGAAGTATAATTAACATACAGTGTTATATTACTTTCAGGTGCACAGTATACTAATTCAACTATTCTGTACATTACTTAGTGCTCATCAAGGTGAGTGTACTCTTAATCCCCTTTATCTATTTCACCCCCTCCTACTTCCCCTCTGGTAACCATGAGTTTTTCTCTGTATTTAAGAGCCTGTTTGTGTGTGTGTGTGTGTGTGTGTGTGTGTGTGTGTGTGTGTGTTTTCTTTAATTGTTTGTTTTATTTCTTAAATTCCACATATGAGTGAAACCATACAGTATTTGTCTTTCTCTGTCTCACTTATTTCACTTAGCATTATACCCTCTAGGTCCATCCATGTTGTTGCAAATGGCAAGATCTCATTTTTTGTAGCTGAGTATTATTCCATTGTATAGATATACCACCTCTTTTTTCATCCATGCATGAACACTTGGGTTGCTTCCACATCTTAGCTATTGTAAATAATGCTGCAGTAAACACAGAGGTGCATATAACTTTTGGAATTAGTGGGTTTTTTCCTTTGGGTAAATACCCAGTAGTGGAATTACTGGATCATATGGTAATTCTATTTTTAAGTTTTTGGTTTTTGAGGAACTTCCATACTCTTTTCTACAATGGCTGCACGAATTTGCATTCCCACCAACAGTGCACAAGTGTTGATTTTCCTCCACATCCTTGCTGACACTTGTTTTTTCTTGTCTTTTTGATTCTAGCCATTGTGACAGGTGTAAGGTGCTCAGTGTGGTTTTGATTTTCATTTCCCTGATGATGTTGAGCATATTTTCATGTGTCTGTTGGCCATCTGTACATCTTCTTTGGAAAAATGTCTGTTCAGCTCCTCTGCCCATTTTTAAAATCATATATATATATATATATATATATATATATATATTTGGTGTTGAGTTGTATAAGTTCTTTATCTATTTTTGATATTGAGCCCTTATCAGGCATATCATTTGCAAATATCTTCTCCCATTCAGTAAGTTGCCTTTTGGATAGTTGATGGTTTCCTTTGCTATGTGAAAGCTTACTATTTTGGTGTAGCCCAATAGTTTATGTTTGCTTTTGTTTCCCTTGCCTGAGAAGATATATCTAGAAAAACGTTTCTTTTTTTTTTTTTTTTTTAAGAATTTATTTATTTATTTGACAGAGAGAGACAGCCAGCGAGAGAGGGAACACAGCAGGGGGAGTGGGAGAGGAAGAAGCAGGCTCCCAGCGGAGGAGCCTGATGTGGGGCTCGAACCCAGAACGCTGGGATCACGCCCTGAGCCGAAGGCAGATGCTTAACCACTGCGCTACCCAGGCGCCCCTAGAAAAACGTTTCTATAGCTGACGTCAAAGAAATGCCTTTTTCTAGGAGTTTTATGGATTCAGGTCTCACCTTTAGATCTTTAATCCATTTTGAGTTCATTTTTGTGTATGGTGTAAAAAAGTGGTCCAGTTTCATTCTTTTACATATAGCATCCAGTTATCCTAAAACCATTTGTTGAACAGACTTTTTCCTATTGTATAGTCCTGCCTCCTTTTTCATGGATTAATAGGCCATATAAGTGTGGGTTTAATTCTGGGCTTTCTGTTGTGTTCTGTTGTTCTATTTGTTTATTTTTGTGCCAGTACCATACTGTTTTGATTATTATAGCTTTGTAGTATGTTTTGAAATCTGTGATACCTTCAGCTTTGCTCTTTCTCATATTGCTTTGGCTATTCAGGGTCTTTGTGGTTCCATACAAATTTTAATGTTATTTGCTTTGGTTCTGTGAAAAATGCTGTTGGTATTTTGGTAGGGGTTTCATTAAATCTGTAGATTGCTTTGAGTAGTATGGACATTTTAACAATATTTGTTCTCCCAATCTGTTTGTTTGTGTCATTTTCAATTTCTTTCATCAGTATTTTATGGTTTTTGGAGTATAAGTCTTTCACCTCATTGGTTAAGTTTTTTCCTAGATATTTTGTTCTTTTTGGGGAAATTGTAAATGGGATTGTTTTCTTAATTTCTTTTTCTGCTACTTTCTACTATATTAGTGTATAGAAATGCAACAAATTTCTGTATATTAGTTTTGTGTCCTGTAACTTTACTGAATTTATCAGTTCTAATAGTTTTTTGATGGAGTCTTTAGGGTTTTCTATATATAGCATCATGTCATTTGCAAATAGTGAGTTTTACTTATTTCTTACCAACTTATTGGCATTTATTTCTTTTTCTTATCTGATTGCTACAGCTAGGATTTCCAGTATTATGTTGAATAAAAGTGAAAGTAGACATCCTTGTCTTTTTACTGGTCTTAGAGGAAAAGCTTTCTCTTTTTCACACCCATCCCTATTCTTTAATGACAAACCCAGAACAGGTTACCCTTACTTTATTTTGAACTTGGAGAAAATGTCAGATAAAAATGATGTGCACATTTATCTAGGCAGTCACCTAGATGTGGGATCTTTAGGTTGCCCTTAACTAATGTTTGAATAGAAATCTCACTCGTGGACACCTGGATAGCACTTGGGCAATGAGACACCTAGTATGGGTACTTCTGAGGACACAAAAACAGCAACAACAGTAACATAACATTTATTGAGCATTTACCATGTGCTATGCATGATTCTAAGTGAATTACATGTACTATGTAACATGAAACACTATTCTGAATGCTTTCATCCATTAGTACTTAGTTTTGACAAGCATATGAAAGAGCTGCTATCATTAGTCCCACTTCATGGAGGAAAACGGAAACAGTTTTTTGGGTAGGTAAGTGCCCCCGTTCTCCAGGTGCTGTGAATATAGGCTGCCAACAGCTCACAACTGTACCTTCTTTCAAGAATTGCCTGCTGATGGCAGCTGCCCTGCCAAGAAATGCCCAGGAGGTTACACCCCAAGACTCCCAGGTGTGGCTTGTAGCTAAAAGATGACATATATTGGGGTACCTTACCTTCTGCCTTAAAGAGGAACCTTTTTGCCATGTCATTTCTGCTCTGCAGCTCCCTGTGGATCAGGTTGGACCCACATCCTTCTCTTGCTTCTTCCCTCTTCCTTGTCCTGCTTACCCCCATTATAGTTTTTACTGGAGAATCTCAAATCACTTGCAAAAGAATCCCCGTCTCAGGCTCCGTTTCTGTGAAACCCAGCCTAACACAACTACTCTGCTACACTGCGTTGTGAAATTTTCAGAGTTTGAGTCTTTATTCACTAGACATATGTTTTTCTCTGGAAAGGCAGACAATCCACTGGTTTCAAATATGTATCAGACAACTTTCTCTTTTGATTAACCTAATGAAATATATTATGGAAGCTTTGCTTCTAAAATAGTGCTTTATTTGTGTAAAGGAAATGATAGAATGACTTCCCTGAGATGCTGTTCAGCCAAGAATACTTTATTCCTATCAGGGATGCAGATAGCCAGAGTGGGTGATAGATAAGTATTTGTTCATTGGTTTCTTGATTGAAGAAATGGATTATGAGAAGGGAACATGTTAATACTGTTATTAACAGCTTGTAGAAGTATAGTTGACATAGTAAAAGTGTACATTTGGTAAGTTGATCCATTATATACCCATAAACCATCGCCACAGTCAAAATAATGAAAAACTATTACTCCCCAAAGTTTCCTCAGCCTCTTTGTAATACCTCCCATCCTGTATCCAGGCAATCACTGATTTGCTTTTGTTATAGTAATATAAGGTTGACAAAGACCCTAAAAGCCATGCACTTTGGTCACTGAGTCGTTAAGTGTGCCCGGGCATGAGGCATGTGAGGACTTCCATGGGGTAAGACCATGGAATTTGAAATAACTGGGGCCAGGCTGCCATCTGCTCATGGGAATGGAAACGGATACAAAGCTGGACTCTGATGACAACTTTGGCATCCAAGACACATATTCCAACTGGTGAGGCAAATGCAGATGAAGTTCAGGCAACTTTGGAATTGGGGCAGTCTGGGGTTTTGTTATAGGTTAAAGGAGGCCCCGGGAGAGTGATGTCATCCTTGTAATGTACAACCAAAATAAAAATGTACAAATAAAACTTGCCACCAAAGCCTGGAACTCACAGGATGGCACTGGAAAGGGAATCTCCTGGTAGGTGGGGCAGCTGATTTTTGTCCGTCAAGTTCATCATCCTCTTGGTTCGCTTCTTGGTCACTCCCGACCGTGGGAGACACGCCTTCCCATTGTAACTCTTCAGCCCAAGTTTGCTACCTTGTGGTGTAGCTCAGACATGGTTAAAATATTCGGAGGCCCTGCTGAAGGCTCTGGCAAAAGCAACACAGAGTGAACACAATGAGAGCAATAGTTTTAGATGGTCTGGTATTCAAAACAGTTTTGTCATCTTTGCTTTATGCTCCTGCTCAGCTTCTATACTGTCTCCCATGTCTAGAAATCTCCTTCATCGATTCCTTGAGATCCAAGCCAAACCCAGTTCACAGGTATCTTTCTTCTCTCACTTCTTTACTACTTTCTGTATTGTCTCCCCTTTGGGTACATTGAAAAGAGTTGAGCAGAAGAATGGGCACTGTTTTACTTGACCATAAAGAATCATTCAGCCAATGAACTAGTATTCAGCATGAGCAATCATTCTAAATATAATTTGCTTAGTATTTTTTATCTGCATCTTAATAGCTATCTAGTTTTAAGAATTGCAAAATCTGTAATATCTTAATTTTTTTCTAATATAAAAGTGATGGATAGTAATGATATCTCCTTCAGAAAAGTGTGGCTTTTTTGTTGTTGTTTTGTTTTTTGTTTTTTATTTTGTTTTTACTGTGGCAGTACTCAGTGTTTCAAGGATATGGGGAAATGGACACTTTCATCCATTGTTTGTGGGAATATAAATTTCTCCAGGGATTATGGAGGGCAGTTTGACAATGTATATTCAAATTCAAAATGTGTATACCTTTGTCTGTGCAACTGTAGTTTTAGAGATTTACCACATGAGAGTAATTGGATAAGTGCACAAATTTGTATGTGCAGGAATGTTGATCTTATTATAGTTTATAATTTTTAAAGGAAACAACACATTTCAACACTATTGGGTGCCTACCTCTGTTAGGCATTGTAGTTGGTACGGGGCTACAATAATTAATCAGATATAGCTGGTCCCTCCCTTCATGTAGTTTATGGTACAGGAAAGAAGACAGCCAATTAAACATTCATTAGCATTAGCATTGCAGTGCTAATGGTATAGACTGTGGTTGAAGTGCTTATAAAGGGAACTGAATGCAGACTTGGTGAAGAGGTGAATAATGGTAAGTAGAATTTCACTAGATTTTCACTTTTAAATGTAAATGTATTACTGATATAATCAGAAAGAAGTGTAGCTTTTTAAAATTTAAAATAAAATAAAATAATACAAGTTAAGTGTAGGAAATTTGGCAGTTACAGAAAGATTATAAAGAAGAAAATAAAAATGACTAAAAATTCCATCCTCAAGATGACAAATGGTCAGTTGAAACACTTTGGTATATTTTCACATTCTTTATATGCATATGAATGTATTGGCTCTTTCCACAATGATACATGTTTCATAGATCTTTTTGAAATTTCAATATATTTAATATTAAAAATAATTTGAGCTTACTACTTACATATATTCTATCTCAGAGTAAAATTTAATTCTGAAAATTCCAGTTTGTTATGCTTTTAGGGCTAAATTCCTATATGTATTTGGGGAATATATTGACATCAAATAAAACAATTCACTTTTCTCTGTTTTTTAAAAAAAAATTGGTACAATTTAATTATATGTTAATCATATCAATAATATTTTTCTTCTGGTTGCTGGCATTTATTTGAGATTATAGAGTTAAACTGGTTAAAAGTTCATTTTTCATGGGCTCATATGAGTAACATTATGAGATCTTATTCGAACAGTGCCAGCCAAGATGGGAGTGTTAATTTGCTTCACATTGTACAATGTAGTTTCCAATGTTGGCAGGAGGCATAGTGGAGCAAAGTTCCTTGTCTTAAAGATTATGTATTGCATCATCCCTGCTGTATTGCTTTGTTAGACTATAGTGCTGCTGTCACTGATTCCTTTTTTAAAAATAGCTGCTAAAAACCAGAAGAATTAAGTTAGCAAATTCTATGTGTCATTCATAGGTATGTTAAATAACCAGAAGAGTTTCCTCCTTACATAGGAAGTCTAAAAATGTAAACTGCTTTTCTGAGTTAATGCATGCAAAATGCTTGGAATAAGGCTTGAAACATACTAATTGCTCAATAAATTAGTATTGTAATTACTACTACTGTTAATAGGAGCAAACAAGTTAACAGAATAAGTCTAGGAGTATCTTAGATCTATATTCAGATTCTCATCATTGGCTATGGGATGTGAAGAGTAAATTGATTACAAGATATTGGAGGGTAGTCATACTGTTTCATGTTAATGCCTAAGACCTGGAATAAAATGTTAAAGAAACGTAGTTTATTGCGATAAATGAACTCAACTGAACTGAGTAGCATTTCACCTTATAGCATAGCCCTTAGTCTGTAACCCTATTTTGAAATTGAATTTCCTAGGTGAAAAGGACTATTGATGCTCTTGAATAGGTTCATGGAGTCTTTTTGGTGACTGTGATCTTTATTTAACTGAGTTGACATGAGATTCAACTACATTCATAGGGTGATTCATATCCATAACTCAAATAGTTTTTCATCATGCAAGCAATTCTCAACTTGCTGTAATGGTTTTATTGTCTTAGTTGTAATCAAACTTGTCTATCTATAATATGACCAGTGAATTCCATACTTGGTACTTCAATTCTTTTAAGTAAATCTGTTTTTAAAAGTTATTTCAACAAAGTTTATGTGTAAAGTTAAAATTACATAAACATACCATGTTCTCTAGGCTATAGATCCTGTCCAGATTTTTGGAAGAAATTGTGTTTAAAGGGACAGGTAGAATGCATTCAATGTAAATATATTTTGTTTTACAGAGCAAAGATTTCAAAAAGCTGAAAACACTGCTGTTCAGTCAACCTAAACAAAGAGACCAAGAAAAACCTCAGAGAGGTAAAGAAATAGATTTTTTTCCTGATATATGATTATTCCAATATATGAAATATATTATTCTAATATGTTATCTATTATGCTTTTCTATCATTTTAAGCAAATACAGGTTTATACAGCTATAAAAACATAATGCCAAATTATTTTTCTTATATTTCAACTCTCCTAATACTTGTCTTAATTTTAGGGTTTTGGAAAATAAAATGGGATTAAATGAAAAGGGTTGGAATATTTATATTTTCTTTTGGTTTGGTGAAGCTGTTCTTTTCTTTCATTCATTTTATCCATTGATTAAAGAAATATTTATCATTGGGGTGCTACTGTGTGTCACATTTGAGGTCTGTATTTGAGATAATTGATTTTGAATATAAATAAACTTATTTAAGCCTATTTAAATGTTTTCTATAATTTTAATTTACTAATCTTTGAACAAACTTCAGGGATCTGTTATATAGATATGGATTTCTGCCTCTAAAAGATTAGGTGGACCTTCTCTGCTTCTATTAAAATTTTAATATACTTAGGTAAATTGGATTTACATTTGTCATTTTTTAGCCTTTAAGGGATGTTTTGTAAACCAGCTATAAAGTAAAAAGAGGTATTGATTTTTAAACATTTTAAGATATGAAGCGTTTCAGAGTATCCTAAAAAAATAAAGTGCTGTATTATAAGTATTCATCATCTTTGGCATCAGACGGTTCTAAAAGTCAATATTTTCTGTGCTTGTCAAATTGTCTTGAATCCACCTATGCCATTGTAGCCTGGGAGGATCTAACCCTAGTAAATAGCATAGCTGTGGAAGTTCTTGTTACCAAGAGCTGAAATTCTTGTGTGGGTACAGCTAGTCCTCAACGGTGAATTTATAACTTGGAAAAAGTAATATAAACAAACATGATGGAAGTTAAATTTATCTTTCTCATGGAACCTATTTTAAGTGGAGAATTATGTTCCTGAAGGTATAAAAATAGGCACTATATTTACTCCACTCTTTATGAATCATAGACATACTATGAAGTATACAGTTTCTTGAGTATGCATAAGGCAATCAAGATGGCATTAAATTACCGAGCACTTGTATTGTACTGGAAGACATCACCAGAAAAGGTTTTCCAGGGTAGGAGGAAGTGCTGGGGGGAAAGAGGCTAAGGATTCTGATGGTGGATGGCTAGTAGGGTCAAGAGCTGAGGGCAGCATGTCTTACGCAGTAAGTAGCACACTGGCTCCTCATCATTACCGCTCCATGGACCCCTTTGTGGGTTTGTGTGTGTGTGTGTATGTGTGTATTAACAAATGTCATTTATTAATGGTTACTTTATCTCTCTGCTTTTCCAAATCAAAAATACATCTTACTGTCCATCAGCACTTTGGTTCATGGTTTATTTATATTAAATAAAAGTAATATTCTGAGGAGCTTTATTATAGGTGAATTCGTGATCTAATTAGATTGTTGGAAATGGTCAAAGTTCAAAAATCGCTACTCACCCCTAGACCCCTTATAATTCTTTAACTAGCTCTAGAAGTGACACATTGGAAATCCCTGTTCTGGATGTTGTCAGAAAGGGACTAGTAGGGATGAGCAGTTTGTACGTAATCAGATAGGAGTAATTCAGGGAACTAAAGGGATTGTAAACCAGAGAATGCCCTCTGCATTGTCCTAAAGGTAGATGCGTACCTGAATGCTACATGCATTTTAGGTAAGGAGAAAGCACCGAGGTGAACAGAAGTACATTCCTTATGCTTTAACCTCTTTTTACAAAGTGCCATTTACCAGCTTCCATTTGCTTCATCCCACCTCAGCCATCCACCTGCCAGTGCTGATCTACACCCATGATGCAGCAGCTAAGAGGAGAAAGGGATTGATTCTCTGTAGTGTACCCTGGGGTCTGCAGCTGGGTGCGTTGAACTAGGGCCACCTCACAGAGCAGCCATCAGATAGCTACTGCAGCCAGACGCCAGGGAGATTTCAATCTGAGCAACTTGCACATTCAAGTTGCACAGGTGAATAGTGATAACTGGTTACTACTGATACATTTATATTTTTTGTTTGAGTCACCTGGGAGTGACTAATTCCAAGTTATTGAAGGTAAGCCCTGAGTTTACCTGAAGCTAAAAAAATTTTAAGCTTTTTATTTTGAAAATTTTAGATTTACAGAAGAGTTTTAAAGATAGGACTGACGGTTCCTGTATACCCTCTACCCAGCTTCTCCTAATGTTAACATCTCATGTGCTCATGGTACAGCGATCAAAACTAAGAAATTAAGATTGGTACAACAAACGCAATTAACTATGGACTATTTAGATTTCCCTGTATTTCCACTAAATGGCTTTTTTTTTCTATTCCACAGTTTAGGTCATGGTACCACACTGCCTTTAGTTGTGATTTTTTCTTAGTCTCCTTCAGTCTGTGACAGCTCCTCAGGTTTTTTGTCTTTAATTACTTTTGAAGAGTACTGGTTAGACGTTTTATAGTATGTTCTTCAGGCTGGGTTTGCCTTTTTTTCACATGATTAGACTGAGGTTGCGGATGTGGGGTACATGAGATCAATAGATCTTATTAATGGTGATCTTAGCCTTGATCAATTGGTTTAGGTTTTGTGTCAGATCTCTCCACTGTGAAGTTACAGTTTTCCTCTTTCCATACTCAGTACTTTTGGGAGTAAGTTACTAAGTCTAGACCATTGGAGTTATGAAGTCCAGTCTAGGGGATCTAAGATCCATCTCCTGGAGGGAGTATTTAAGAAATTGAAGACATATGTTAAAAGCACATTAATAAATATTTGATGAGCGATATAATGAGGCAGTGTAGGTACCTGTTCCTCTTTAAAGTTTCACTCACAAATTTTAGCATTTATCAGTGGATGTTGCCTGTAGCAATTATTACTTTGGTACTGGGAAAACAAATAGTGGAAACCTCATTAAAGATGGAGTCCAGAAATCCTGAAGGGGAAGCTCTCACAGACCCTGAACAGGAAGAAACTTACTTTACATACCCCAGTACGGGGAAGGAAGAATTTCACCTTGTCACCAACAGCCCAGCCATTGAGAAACTGCCACACTCCGCCAATGAGAAGCTGTCACCACTCTGAATTCTTTGAAACAGCCTCTCCCAGTTTCTTCCTTTCCTCCATAAAAGCAAACCTCTCTTTTCTGTTCTCCAGACTTGCCTGTGGTTCTCCATAGTTTGCTTGTCCTGCATTGCAATTCACTGCTATTCTTGAATAAACTCATTTTGCTGGTGAAATGTCTGGCTGGTTTTTGTTTGTTTATTTGTTTATTTGTTTTAAAGCCAAGAGTACTCTAATGATGATGTTCTATTTTCCTCTTTCTTCCTGTAATTTTAGTTCTTCTGTAGGAAGAATTGCCTCTTGTTCATTTATTCATTCATTTGTGTGTTTATATCAGTATGGTCTCATGATATTTATTGACTTATGGATATTTACTTTATTTGTTGGGGTATAATTAATTACTATCATTGTTTATTGTATTGCTCAAATGATCCCAGCTCTGGCCATCAGGAGCTCTTTTTTTTTTTTTTAAGATTTTATTTATTTGAGAGAGAGAGAGAGGGAGAGAGAGCATGAGCAAAGGGAGAGAGAGAAGCAGTCTTCCCACTGACCAGGGAGCCTGATGCGGGGCTCGATCCCAGGACCCCAGGATCATGACCTGAGCTGAAGGCAGATGCTTAACCGACTGAGCCACCCAGTTGCCCCCCATCAGGAGCTCTTAAGCATTGGTTCCTGTGTCACTTCGAGGAACCCATATCTTGTTTCCTTTTTATGCACTTACTTTCTGACACTATAAGATGCTCCTCCTGGCTTTTATCTTATATTTTCTGTGCCCTAGCCTAAGAATCAGTCATTTTTGAAGAACCATGGATCCTTTGATTGGAGGATGGTATTTAGAAACCTAATTCTGGCTTCTCAGTGTTCTTGTTGCAACTAGAGAGTCATTGTTTCTAGACCCTGTCAATGTGTAGAGCTAGCAAACATTTGTATGTGTACTAACCCATGTATCTATCTCTTTGTATCTCCATCTGTATATATATTAAAATAAACATTAGTTCATACCCGTATCTTTAACTCCAGCCTGTTACCACAGGGTTTATTCTGGCATTTCCCTTTGCTTGTTTGTAATTTCTTTCTTTTATAGGTACAAACCTGGCTATCATTGTCTACAGTATATTTACTTAATTGTTCAGCTCTAGTGTGTGTAGAAAGTAGTTTCAGAATTGCTGAACTGGACCCGTATGAGATACATATTTACCAGCTACAGTCCAGTGTTTTGTCTTTAGTCTTATAGTATCAAAACTCTATTATATCAAGTTATCTATCCATGAAATCATGATCAGCAGGTGAGCAGATAAACAAACTGATACATCTATACAATTAAGCAATAAAAAGAAAGAAACTTGATTCATGTGAGACAGGGAGATCTTAAATGCATTTTGCTAAGTCAGACACAAAAAGCAATGTATTCTGTAATTCTATTTACATGGTATTGTGGAAGGCAAAACGATAGAGAAGGAAAACAAATCAGTGGTTGCCAGAATTGGGATTTGGAGAATGGGTTACCTAAGAGTGGAATTGCTGGGTCATATGATAATTCTGTAGCTTTTTGAGTAACTGCTGAACTGTTTTCCACAGCAGCTCACCATTTTACATTCCTACTAACAATGCCCAAGGGTTCCAGTTGTACCAATTTCTTCACATCCTCACCAAGACTTGTTGATTTTCTTTCTTTTCTTTTTAAAATTATAGCCATCCCAGTAGGTATGATGTAATAACTCATTGTGGTTTGATTTGCATTTCCCAAGTGACTAAGAATGTTAAGTATCTTTTCACGTACTTATTGGCCATCTGCATATCTTCTTTGGAGCAATATCTACTCAAGTCCTTCGCCCATTTTGAATTAGCTCATCTTCTTGTTACTGGGTGGTAGGAATTCTTTATGTATTCTCAATATTAAACCCTTCTCAGATAATATGATTCACATTTTCCCCCATTCTGTGTTTTTTCATTTTCTTGATAATGTCCTTTGATACAAAAAGTTTTTAATTTTGATGAAGCCCATTTTTTTTTTTTTTTTTTTGCTGCTAGTGCTTTTGATGTTCTATCTAATAATCCATTACCACACCCAAAGTTTACCTCTATGTTTTCTGGTTTAATAGTGTTTAGGTCTTATATTTAGGTCATTGATCAATTTCGAGTTAATCTTTGTATATGGTATGAGGTGGTATGAGCACATCTTCGTTTTTAGACCTTTTGAAAATGCAAATATTTTAAAGATTTAGTAGTCACATCATAGTTTTTTCTTTTTCTTTTTTTTTTTAAAGATTTTATTTATTTATTCGACAGAGATAGAGACAGCCAGCGAGAGAGGGAACACAAGCAGGGGGAGTGGGAGAGGAAGAAGCAGGCTCATAGCAGAAGAGCCTGATGTGGGGCTCGATCCCATAACGCCATGATCACGCCCTGAGCCGAAGGCAGACGCTTAACCGCTGTGCCACCCAGGCGCCCCACATCATAGTTTTTTCTTAAAGGTAGCAGACAGATGCAATATTAATGTATATTAAAATCTAATATTTTGGAAGAGGGAAAAGGGCATGTTTGAATTTCTCACTGCTAATATCTTCCAATGAAAGACTGCCAGGCACCATCTGGTTTAATTTTTTCTGGCCTGTGGTTTATCCTAATTGCTTTGCTGAGCAAGCTAGGTTCTGATGGGTTCCTTACCAGTTTCATCAAAGAGGTGGGGTCTTAACAGCATGGAATTTCATGAATGTTGGGGAAGACCATCTCCTCACCGTCAATGTCTACTTCTCCTTCCTGTCCATAGGAGAAGTTTTGCTCTATTAGTATCACACCAAATTCTCATGAATCAGGATAAGGAAGATTCTTTTTTAAGGGTTTGTTTATTTATTATTTTAGAGCAGGGGAGGGGTAGAGGGAGAGACTGAATCTTGGACTCCACACTGAGCTTGGAGCCCATTGTGGGGCTCAATCCCATAGCCCTGTGATCATGACCTGAGCAGAAATCAAGAGTCAGTTGCTTAACTGACTGAGCCACCAAGGTGCCCCCCCAGATAAGGAAGATTATAACTACCAACATCTACGACATAAAAAATGGCTAGACTTTAGAGAACACAGAAAATCTATTCTAGTTTTGGTTATCAGAAACTTTGAAGGGATCTGAGCTAATACAGAGCCTCATAATAATTTTTGTTTAGCCCTTCTCTAAGCTATTATTTATTTATTTTCTTTCTTTTTTTTTTTTCAAGATTCAACTATATCTAAAGAAGAATAGATCATTTCATAGTTTGCAAAATGAAGTACAGCTCCAACTTTGGTAGACAACAGTGTATCAAGAGTAAGTGACACAAAAAATATTCTATCTAAGTCTTAGCGATCCCCTAAGAAAAACAGTGGCAGATGGTATGTAGAGTTTAAGAAAACTTCAAAGACAAAAGGCATGTTGCAAATTCAATATTGACCAAAAGAAATATGTAATAGTTTGGGGTTTGTACTTGGAACTCTGTAATGTAATGATGAAATTTCAAACCAATCTAAGGGAGACTAAAACTGAAAATAGGATGAAGACCAAAGTTTATTATAAGCAAAATAACAAAACAATAAAAAATGACTGGGCCACTAGAAAAGTCCACTTATTTATCTAGAATGAGAAAAACATGCAAAATATATTAAGTAAAGTACCCTAAATTTTGTGATAAAAATCTGAAGTTGACATTTACAATTTGCTCACAATCTTTTGAACATGACTACATTTTGAAATGGCTGCATTTTTATAGTCCCCAATAAGGTAAACCCAATCATCTCCATGAAGGGCGTAAAACCAAAACAAAACAATAAAACAAAATCCTACCTTTTCCAGCCCATTCCCCTACCTTTCTTTTAGGGTATAGATACATGGTATAGATTCTAACATATATTTTCATGAAAATGTGGGGGGAAATGTAGGACTTGGGGCATCCATTTTGGTGCTGCGGGTATTGGCAAAAACCACATGATTCTTTGTTCAGATGTGGTGGCTCCAATTTCCTGACTGTGGTGGGAACAGTATGGTTTGGGGTCTGTTCAGCATCTTCACCAAGTTGTTCCTCGACATTTGGCCTAGAATCTATTTCACTAACCTTTCCAAAGATACTGTAAACGATCTAATACCTGTAGTAAATCCTTTCTTTCTTAAACCAGTCAGAGTGGATTCTGTTGTCTGCAACCCAGAACCCTGTTTAATATAAGATCCATCCTGTATGTGAGTCTTTCTTGGAAAAAGTTAAATAATGTCGTATTAACAGAAAGTCTCATTTTATAAATCATGAATATTTAGAAATTTTTACGGGAATTCACTTTCATTAAGCACCAGTTCATTCAATGAAGATTGATATTAATATTTATTCAAATTTATCCTTTTAAATGGAGAATAAAACAAAAAACAAATTAATGTATATATAACTAGTTTGATGTTCATAGATTCTTCTTAGGGTACAATATACAATATACCTATATGGCCATATGTATATTTTTATAAACATTTTGATTTCTGAATGTGAAGGTATTAAATCTTTCTTTTTGTATTCCTAACAAAAATACTCTAATTTTTGTATTTGTTGACTTAGAGCAGTTGTACGTATAGACTTAACAAGAAAAAAAATTCTTAAGGAAGACGATGATGCCAGTAAAACTGTAGCTATTCACAAATGCTTCAAGTATATGCTCCAGAAGTATAAAATTAAATGTTTTAGATGAGAAAACTATTGAGTATTGGCGTTCCTTCACATCACCCAAGCAGGCTACTGAAGAATCATTCTGGAGTTACTGTATAACACAAAAGTAGAGTACAGGCCCATGTGAATATTTTATAGTTTATTGTATGGGTGGGTATTCTTAAATTTTAATGCTGCAAAAGAAATGGGTAGCCCTGGAATCCTTGTGTCAATGAGATATAGAGGAGGCTGGTGATCCAATTAGTATAATGGGCATCTGGCAGCCAAATGATGCACTTCAGAACCTGGCTGAGAAAGACTGGCCCTCATCCACACTTTCACAATATAAAGGAGAGAAAACAGGATGTGGAATCCTCCTGCTCTTTCTGTGCTGCTTTACATCCAACTGAGTCTTGAAAACCAGATCTTTTCTATTATAATGCTTGTCATCCATGTATTACTTCTCCCTTCCACATGCCTTCTCCTTCCTTTTCCATCCCATACTTATTCTTGGCTTCACTTTCATGATTCCATGGTGGTCCTGTTGACTGTTCTCCTATTGTTAGTTTGTAGAAACCGCTATCTTGAAGATATTTCTGTGATGTGGCAGTTACTTTGGCAATTTTTAATCATTTTTCCAGTAGTGGCTTTTCAAATTGTTATCTATTAACGTGAACAATAGAAAGTCGGGAATATTCACATTTTAATCTTGTGATTTTCTTTCCAAAGACAGTGAAAAATATAGCATGGCAAAATTTCCTCCTTGCATTTTCCTCCTTTAGAATTAGGATCGTAATTCTTTAAATAAACATGGAACCTTATTTTAAAATTTTATTCTTTTGTATTATTATGCCCTGTATGCTAGATACAGCCAGATATGAGCCTCTTGAGCTCCTATGTTTCTTGCTGAATGTGCCAAAATCCCAAGGCTTTGACTGTTCTTTTACCTGGGCCACTTCTCAGGAATGATTACACAGCCAGCAATCCTGAGAAGATAATACATTGCAGTTCTTGTATTACACCTCGTCTTCTCCCAGGCAAGCCTGCTTGCTTACTGCTTATTCTAAAAGCAGCAGATCCCCTAAGCTTAGGTTATCCCCTGGGACCCACCTCTCTGCATATGCAGGCTCCATTGGGCCCTCCACCTTGCCCTGTGGGCACTGGTACAACCATACTGCTACTCCTGTGATTCCTTTTGCTGCAATTAGCAATGTCCTTTGTCTCTGACTCAGGAATCTCATGTCTTCTGTCAGTCTCTCATATCTTCTGTCAGGCAGACAGTTTCAGCCTGCCTGGAACTGTGGCAAGCTTACTTAGTTTGAATAGTTATTTTGGCGGGAACTTTCCTGCTTCTAACTCTCCTTCATAGCATCAAACTTATTGAAGTAGGGCAAAATCCTAATACTTTATTTCTAAAATATCTTCCTTATGAACAGTCCAAATCACTGTTACATATTATATTTTTCCCCTAAACCATTTTTATGAAGTGTGTAGGTACAAGTTAGTGCCATTTTATAAATGAGGAACTAAAGGGAGAGATTAAGTGATTTTCTCAAGATCACTTGATTAATTTGTAACACATCAAATGCTAGAATTAAGACCTTCTCACTGATCACACAGGGTTGGGGTGTCTGCAATATATAATACTGCCATCTTCCTTTCACTAACATTCTTGTAATGATACCCATATAATTTAGAACATAGAATTTATAACTGGTATTCTTCCAGGAAGGAAGAACTCTTGGTAGTATAATTATTAACTGAAAATCTGAAATTATTTAAACTTCCTAATATTTCATAAAACATGTTCTGTTCCAGCATTCACAAAACATTACTCATATAAAAAACTAAATAAATAATGTTTACTCTTAGTCTGCTATACAGTGTTTCTCACAGTGTAGTCCTCAGCAAAATAATCTGGAGAGCCTTTTAAAAATATAGGTTGCACCCCAGACCTACCAAATTAGAATTTCCAGAGTATAAAGGAATCTTGAGTGTTGTTGTTGTTGTTTTTTATCAAATCTCCCAGGTGATTTTTTATGGCCATTAAAATTTACCATGCATTACTACTAGGGAGAGATTATTTCTATAAACTAGGGGTGGACAAGCCACCATCCTTTGGCTAAATACCTACAAATAGGGGAGAGTAGCAGATTTACAAAACTGTTTCTGAATATAATACTAATGAAAAATCTTGATAAAAGGAATGCAAATCGACACCAAATTTATGTCCCTCAGAAAGCCAAAAATCTTCCCTTACATCATGAATTTAGCAGTAGTGGCTTAAAAAATGCTTGTATTTTGTGAAATAGCAGGGTTTATGTAAGGAATTCATATGTATGGAGATCTTCTGTTCTGTGGTTGTGCAACACCTCTTTTTGCCTATTCATAAATCCATTCGATATATATTCATTGAGTGCCTACTTTCTGAGCCAAGCGCCATTCTAGGCACTGATGCTACTGTAAGTGGACAAGTTGGCTAGGATCCCCGCCTTCAAGGTCTATACTAGAAGAGGATGAGAATTGCTTCTTAACAAAAAGTAAAATTCTTTACAGAGGAATATAAAAGGATTTTGTTTGCCATCAGTGACTCCAAACTTGCCATTTTGCAGAAGAAATTTTTTTAAAGTATTTTTTCTTTCAAGATTTGAAGCTGAAAGTATGGTTCTAAGATTAAAGACAAGTATGAAATATTTCAGTAATTGAAATGCTTAGACAAATCATATAGGGGAGAGCGAACATATAGCCTAATATATATTTTGTCAAGTATGGGACATACAAGATTCATAAGTGGATGTTATATGGATGATTGACCAGCTAAATGAGTATGAGTTACAAACCATGTTGCTTTGGAGACTGAGTAATATTAAAAAATAAAGTGTGCCAAAACAGTTACTGATTAAAGGAGCTTCCTTTGATTCTTTAAAGAAATCCTATGCTTGCAAAAAATGTTATGCAAAAGGGATAGGATATAGGGCAAGAGAGCAGTTTGTATGTAGTAATATAGTAATAAAACTTGCTTTTTTTTTTTTTTCTTTTTAAGCCAAGGGCAGATTGGATTTGAAGGTTCTTGAATCCATAAGTCCCTAAGTGTAAAGGTCTTGGGTGGTGAGAACAGTTGCTGGGATTGATTTTGGAAATGTCATTTGAGGTCAGATATGACACTGGAAACAATGCTAAAGAATCTGGAGTTAGTTCTACAGGCAGTAGAGCTCACTGATGGTCTTTAAGTAGAGGGAGATGGATCAGATTAACATTTAGATAGGTGACTGGTGTGATGATGTGCAGGCTGTGTTAGCAGAGAAAAGACAACATGGATTTGGAGAACAGTTGGGAGATCCATGAGCAGATCTTGGACCAAGGCACTGGCCATGGGCAGACCAATTAAGAGATGGATTCAAGGTATTTTACTGGCAATAAAGTCAATGAGGAGGGCAAAGGAGAAAGAATATGTGTATTTCTAACATTTTCAATAAAAATTAAACTTAATTTTGCATGGCATCCCCAAAGTTAAATTTACGAATCATCATTGGTGGGTCAAAAATTTCTCAGTAGACAGAACCTTGGTCAAGGAGTTATCCAGCCTGTGACTGGCTGAATATTTTAGTGCTGGAAGTGCTTTGGAGGCACTCTTAGAACCTATGACCCTCTGTGGACTCCAAGATCTTCTCCAGGATCAGTGACTGTTGGTGATAGACGGAGCCTCAGAGGTCAGCTAGCAGATTGCTCATGTTGACACAGCCAGTTAGTGGCAGAAGTGGAAGCAGAATCCTGATTTTAGTGCCCTGATCATTTCACTGTGCTGCCTCAACTGTGTGTGGATCAAATAGAGCCATTGGCTTTTCAACTAAAGTGGAAGCAGAATCCTGATTTTAGTGCCCTGATCATTTCACTGTGCTGCCTCAACTGTGTGTGGATCAAATAGAGCCATTGGCTTTTCAACTAAAGGGAAGAAACTTAGATCATCTGTACTGATGTTTCTCATAATGTCTGTATTCATCAAGGTTCATGAGAGAAACAAGACTAATAGGATATATGTCGATACATAAGATTTATTGTAGGGATTGGCTCATGCTATTATGGAGGCCAAGAAGTCCCACAATCTGCTGCTTTCAGGCTGGAGAACCAGGAAAGCCAGTGGTGTGATTCAGTCCAAGTCCAAGGGCCTGAGAACCAGGAGTGCCAAAGTCCGAGGGCAGGAGAAGATGGATGTCCCAGCTCAAGCAAAGAGAGATTTTAATTTTAAAGTCACGCTACTCTTCCTTCTCTAATTCTACCTTGACTCTCTATTGCTACATCTTTTTAAATATTATAGTCAGAAAATAGTGTTACAGTTTTGTATACAGTTACACCAACACCATCCTCCCTCACTGAGCGTCATGGATCTAGGTCAGCATCTCCACTCCACGTCTGCTGTCCTCAGAAGGGAGCACCCCCCCCTTTTTTAAAGCATTCTTTTTTCATAGTAGTAAGTTGTTGGATGAAGCTAGGACACAGTATTATGTGTGTGTATGGATCATGTTGCTGTTTTAGCACATGATATATTCCAGACTAAAGACTCATTTGACCTGGGGTTCTGTTTTGAGACTCTAGTTGGTACAAATTAATCCTGCTGGAGCTGATAGGCTATCCAAAAGGAAAGTCCAGGGCATTCCTTATTTATTAATTCTGTAAGTTTAAGATTTATTTTTAAAAATCATTTGCTTGAAATGATGTATCCTTATAATTCCGCAGGTTCCTAGAATTTCATTGTAAGAATGATGTCAGAGCTAAAATAATTCTAAAAGAGATTCATTTGTTTTCATTTTCAGGAAATCTGCTTTTTAACTAATGCCGATCAGCCTACTTTAGTTTTATGTAAAGCAGATGTAAAATTTCTGGTAATGAGTAAAGAAGTATTTGATGATATTCATAAAAATGATTAATATTTTAAGAAAATCCTTTTGGGAAGCCTAAATAAATTTCAAAGCCTGAAATATTGACATTGAGAATGAATACTAAGGAAAATTAAGTGTCTATATTTAAAAGTTAAATCTGAACACTTTGTGCTGATGGATCAATAGTCTTAATTAGATAACAAACCATCACAGATATAGGGGAGGCAAAATTTTCTCTCTACCTTCTTAGGATTTTTTAATCTGGGGGCAGAAATTAAATTGACATTAACAACAGATTACCTGGAGAAAAGCATACAAATTTATGTAAGGTTTATGTGATGTAGGATCCCTCACCATGACATGAAGACGCAAGGAAATGGCAAACTTCTATAAAGTACTTTTCTGTGAGGTTTGGCAGAGACACGCAATTGTGGAAAAGTTGCTAAAATACAGAGGGAGGCTAAAGGAAGATACGAATTATTTTAACAAGTTCTGTTCGTACAGAATTTCTTGGCTCTGCGTCTCTGTTGAAGATTGTTTCTTCGTTCCTGGTACAGGGAGGGCATCGTTCACACTAGAGTTTTTCATCTCCCATTTTCAGGAAGAAAAGAGGGATGTTAAAATGCTCTTCTTGCGTTCTAACCCTCTGCTGTTTTTTTAAGTGTCCCTAGCTCCAAATAATCCTTATACCAAAGTGGTATATTTTGGGGTGGGTGTCACCCATCACAGGCCAGGGGGGGTTTTCAGGGATTAAGTTAGAAAATCCTCACGGAACTATCAGATCTGTGCCTGGCAGAGCAACCCTCACTACACTATGGTCTTGACTTTTGTTACTGCTAATTATAATCAAAAATAATTATTTGCTGTTGACGGATACATACCCTTCAAATTAACTTTTTAAAAAATTGTGACTCTAAGTGCTGTGTTGCTTAGGAAAACAGTTGGCTGGTTCAGTGCTAGGTTTATCACTGAAGTTAAAATGCCTCTTCACAGGGATGTGTTTCGATGCTGCTGAAATTCTTGATGAGGTGGGAGCTGTGTGTAATTCTACCGGTTGGCAATTGAAGGGCATTTTGTCACACAAGCCTGTGTCAAGTGGAAAGCAGTTTTTCATCTTCATTATTTTGAGGGAATGTGATTTACAAGTGTTTAACAGTTCTTATAGCAGGCTCAGGTGTGTATTATAATTTCCTTTTTATTTAAAACATATTTCTTAGGTTAATCTCATGAGTCACATAGCCTTAGTTTCAGGGTGATGGTGATCTAACATTAGTGGCCCTCAGGTTTTTTTTTTTTTTAATTTATTATTACTCAAAACAAATGGCTTTCCAAAGCTATTTAGGCCATGTGTTCCTACTCTGCCTTATAAATCTTGATGTGCCAGGTACTGGAGCGATTGCTTAGTTGATCCCTTGGGAAGCCTGAAGTGAAAGCATTGATTAGGCTCTTTTGGGCTGAGAGCCCTATTCAGCTATTTAGCTGGCAGAAAGTCTTTGTTTTTTCATTAGGGAAACTAGTGGCAGCAGAGTCTTGCCTGGAGATATTTATTATTATTAGTGTGGTCATAAGCACTGTCTACTGTCTCCTCACAAGTACTGTTGGTAAGCCATTCTGGAAGCAGAGGAATGTGCTTCAGTCTGTATTTATTTAGAATATTTTAAATGGATACCTTTGTCAGTGCTTATCAGATAAATCTCATGAGATTTTATGTATATTTGCTAGGATAAATCATTCTGTAATATGCTTCTCAAATTCAGAGTGGAATGTACTGTAATCTGATTTGAAAGTGTCATGGGAAATTTCCTCAACGTTTTAGTATTGATGAATATCAATTTAATAGATGTATGCTGTGTACTTCTTTACTGAGCAAGTGCTGTGGGAACATGATGGACAGCCACAATTATGGCCATAGTAAGTGCCATGTACTCAAATGTCCTATGAAAAAGAAGCATCACAAATACAGTGATATGCAGGATGTGGTTTTCTTTTTAAATATTATATTTGATTTATTATTTATGGACTAAAAAAGAGAGGTGAGCTCCATTAACCCAGTGACCTTTATTTTTTCCCAAGAAGGATAATTGCATTCTAATGGAAATATAGGAACAGTAGGTATTATAAACACAACTCTCTGAAAGAGTGGGGCTGCTTGCTTCAGTGTCTGAAAGCATCCAACGGGACTCAGCATAAATTTATAAGCAACTCAAATTCTTTACCAAAGTAGAAAAATACTGCCAAATGTGTTAGCATTGGGAAAATCTAATACCGCCCAATGTGTTAGCACAGGTGTTACTCTTATATTTTCTTCAAGCATATTATGTTCTATTTAAAGTAATAGTCATTAGTCATCAGTTTCATTCAAGACTGAAACTAGAGCCTTATGGTAGGTGTCACTTGGGGTATCTCAAAGATTGCAGTGATGTGTTCCATACGTGTGAGGGCTATGTGCATCTTGCATGAAAATCATAAATTGAGGCTCCCACACTGGTACTTTCCACAGACCTTCTGTGTTCTCTGATTTGATCCCATCTTCAGCTCGTTCGTGCACCACCGGTATTCTGTGACTGTTCTCCAGCTGTCAGAGGCAAATGAGAAAGATACAGATGGTGTACATTTTTCTCACAAAGCTGAATTTATTCAAATTTTTATAACAAGGTCCTCTATGTTTTAGGTGGTGCGCTTTCTTTCCTCCTCCTTCTCTCTTCTCTCTCTCTCTCTCCCTCTCTCTTTGGTGCTGAAGTGTCATTATTTCATGAAATGGTTTTCACTATCCTTGGAACTTGTTGTTTTAATGTTCTTACTTGGCACACAAAAAAGTTGTCAGCTGTACATCATATTCCTCCACCCTTACAATTAAAAAAAATTTTTATTTTTACCTGACCTGGGACATCCCCAAGTCTGGAACCTATCTCCTTTGTCCGACTTTTTTGTCATTTGAAGGCTCTGATCTCAGTGTTAGGAAATGCTTCCTCTAAACTGCCGGTTTGCTATTATTTGTTATGTTGTCTCTCAAAACAACAATGCTTAGTCCTTAAGAGCCTAGGTGATGAACTCAGGCAACCAGCATTCTGGTTTCAGTACTGCCATTTATTTGACCTTCAGAGCCTCAGTTTCCCATCTGTGTAAACGGCAACAACAAAGCACCAATTTATGGAGTTGCAGGGACCATTAAATGAGTTAATACATATTGAATGCTTAGCACAGTGGCTGGCATAGAAGACACGTATTGGCATATATGAATTTTGCAATTGATCATATTTTTCTTCCTTGTTTTGGTAACAGGATATTTATAAGATTTGCCCATATCTAGCCCAAGATTGTCTGGGACACGATCAGCTGAAATCATATGGCCGGCCTGCAATTTCCCTGTCTGTAGTCTCTCCTCCCTTTGACTTCCTCAGTTGTCTCTTTTTCTCCATTGATTATACGCATTAAAAAAAAAATCCCATGAAATAATAATACAACCTTCCTCAGAGTATAGATATGAGGATGTACAAACTCAGAATTTCTGGGGGTGGAGAAATCTACTTTTTAATAAGTGCCCCAGGCAATACAGAAGCACACTCAAACTAGAAAATCCCTGGCTGAATAGAATGTGAAATATTTTATATTGTGAGAAATTGTTGTATAAAATATAAATCAATAACGCCAAAAGTATAACTAACTAAATAAATATCTCACGGGTATTTGGGATTGGGGTAAGATATAAATTAATTGATTAATTCTAGAAGACCCATTTCATGCACCAAGCCTTCGCATGCCTCTTCGGGCGAAGTGACTTCAGGGTCATCTGACTCCAGGGCTGCTTTGATTACACAACTCGCTTGGCCACTCATAGATTTCTAGAATATTATAGCTGGGAATTTAGAGGAGGTGGCTGTGGCCATGAGGCATTAGGGCACTCCAGGGAGCTGGCTGCCAAAGAGGCCATCAATAGGGCACCTGGGTGGCTCAGTTGGTTAATCATCTGCCTTCAGCTCAAGTCATGATCTCAGGGTCCTGGGATCGAGCCCCACATCGGGCTCTGTGCTCGGTGGGTAGTGTGCTTCTCCCTCTGCCTACTGCTCCTCCTGCTTGTGCTCTCTCTCTTTCTCTGTCAAATAAATAAATAAAATCTTAAACAAACAAACAAACAACAACAACAACAACAACAAAGAGGCCATCAATAGAGCCAAGACCAAGCAAGATAGGATTAGAGGAACCAACACTGTTGTCACTCATAATATCAAACTCTACCATTTACCGAGCACCTTTAAAAAACCAGATTTGTACCGAGTATTTTCCTTGCAGTATCTCATTTAATATTCACAATAACTCCGTTAGCTACTATTTTATTCCCCCTTCATAGACTGAAGAAAGAAAGCTAAAAGATGTGAAGCCAGATGTTCCAGGGACCAAGACTAATAACAGAACTGACTGTCACACCAAGAGTACCTGACCCTAAAACTTCCACTCCTAACCACCATGGTTTCCGGTCTGCTGTTAATCCCAGTGAGCCACGCAAGGGAAGGCAGAGGCCTCCCATCAAGTTCCCAGACATTGTGCTGGCAAGCCTGGAGAGCTGGTTGTGAAACTTCCTGACTTCCAGGGTAATAAAAAAGGGCTCTTTATTCATTTGTGTCAAGATTGACTGTAGAGTGGCCCATCCTATAATATGCCACAGGAACATGCATGCGGCCTGACTCACCGTCTTAATCACAGACTTGTGCACCCGGTGCTTACTGCCTGGTTGAATCGTGGGCAGAAGACTTGCTATTGTATATACCTCAAATTTGCCATAATACAAAGTGGTGTTGGGTATGGAGAAGTAAGCAGTTGGCACTCCTACGCCACCTGGCACTTGGCAGCCGAGCTCCTCTCCTGAGCAGTAAGGGAACCCCGAGCAGTGGAAGTTCATCTCGGGACAGTAGCCAGCCTCAGAAGTCAACAGCTCCTGCTTATGATTCCCTGCTGGTGTGTCTGGTACCGCGATGGGTGCCCTGGCCTAGCCAGGCAGTGGTCCCAGCAGCATTTGCCGTTTGGAGAAAACAAATACTGTGACAGAGACTGAGTAGCCACCAGAAGCTCGAAGTCCTTGTTTTGCGTTTTGAGCACACGCATGACAGGTTGGCCCTCAGATTGAGCCGTAGTACCTGGGGTGGTTTCCTAAGAAAGTTTCAGTGGGCATCACAATTTCAGTTTTCTTTCACTGGTTTGGTTTGTTGTTTGCTCAGGAACTTGGTACATCAAAACCGTTTCAGGTTTTGTTGGATTGGAGTCCTAGAAAAAAGGCTTCTGATCACTGACAAATAGATGTTTCTCTGAGAACAGTGATTAAGCCTCTCTAGCAGCACAGTGCTGATTGTTCATCCAAGGGCCCGATTTTGCAAAATCTTGTCCCCAACAAGTTTAGCAAATTGAGCAATTTTGGGATGTATTTTACAGTTATTCACAGCACACTTGCAATTTCCAGTTTTACCTTTATTTCTAACTTGCTCAGCAGGAACAACTCATTTGATATGAGCAACTTATTCAAGAAGTTTGAAGGCACTGTAGTGTATAGTAAATACAGTTTTGCCGTCAGAGAGAGTGAAGTTCTAATCCTGGCTCTGCCACTCACTTCCTGTGGACTTAGGATAAATGTCTTAGCCTCTCTAAGCCTCTGTGGGCTCATTTTTATTTTTTTAATTTTTTTTAAGATTTTATTTATTTATTTGACAGAGATAGAGACAGCCAGCGAGAGAGGGAACACAGGCAGGAGGAGTGGGAGAGGAAGAAGCAGACTCATAGCAGAGGAGCCTGATGTGGGGCTCGATCCCATAACGCTAGGATCATGCCCTGAGCCGAAGGCAGACGCTTAACCACTGTGCCACCCAGGCGCCCCTGTGGGCTCATTTTTAAATTGAGGATGATAATGCTTGTCATACAGAGTGGATGCAAAATTAATTCAATCACGGTGTTTATTGAGCCCTTACCATGTGCCAGGCACTGTTCTAGGTTTTATGGATACAGTGGTGAACTTGAGCTTGCCTTCAAGGAGCTTGTGTTCAAAAGGGAGAGCCAAGCTAACCGCTGATTACAACAAGATTAGATGCTGGCTAAGACAGTGAGGAGCTTGAGGGTGCCTCAGGTGCTTAAGGGGGAAAATAAGTAACTCAGTTCAGGTCAGTGGTTCTCTGCCTTGACTGTTCATTAGGACCCCCTGGAGAGTTTTTTTTAAAAACTACCAATACCCTGGTCACACCATAGACTAGTTAAATCAGAATTGCTAGAGGTGTATCTTGGGAACCAGTAATTTTTAAGTTCCCCAGGTGATTCTAATGTGGAACCAGGTTTGAGAAATACTGGGTCAGGCTGTGATCAGGGGAGTTATTAGAGGAAGCCAAGGTCTTGAGGCTGAAGCCTGCAGCATGTTCCAAAGTTGGCCACGTGTAGAGAGGAGGGAGCTGCATGGAGAACAAGAAAAGGCGTGTGTGTGTGCGCGTGTACGTGTGTGTGTGTGTGTGTGTGTGTGTGTGTGTGTGTGTGTGTGTGTGTGAAGAGCTGCAGGGGTGAAAGAATGTGATACATTCTGGGGAAATTCAAATAATTCTGTGTGGATTGAACATGGAGCCCAAGAGGAGTAAGGCAGGAGAGGTCAGCTGGGGCCAGAACACAAGGGTCTTTGAATTACCTTCTAAAGAAATGGCTCGTGTGAAGGGATCAGTGCTTGTACATAACAGGCCTTCAGTAAATGATAATGATGGCTATTAATAGTAGATGCTTGAGTTTTGGAATGGCAGAGGTCATTCTAACTATGTTCACCCCAGGGTCTTAATGGAAGATTAATTCTCAGAACATTTCAGTATACTGACCATGTGAGTGGGAAGAAGAGGTTGCCGTGTCTGGGCTACTGGTTTTGCTCCTTTCAAATTGTGCCTTCAGTCTAGAGAGTAACTAATTTCTTCCTGGATTTTGTGTGTGTGTGTGTGTCTGTGTGTGTCTGTGTGTGTGTGTTTTGAAATATACATAGCATAAAATTTATCATTTTAACCATTTTTAAGTGTATAGTTGAGTGGCATTAAGTACATTCACACTGTTGTGCAACCATCACCCCTAACCTTCTCCAGAGCTTTTTCATCATCCCCAAGTGAAACTCTGTACCCATTAAACACTAACTCCCCATTCCCACCCCTCCTTTCTGCGGCCCTAGAACCCTCTATTCTACTTTCTGTCTCTATGAAGTTGATTATTCCAGGTACCTCGCATAAGAGGAATCATCTAGGGCACCTGGGTGGCTCAGTTGTTAAGCATCTGCCTTCGGCCCAGGGCGTGATCCCGGGGTCCTGGGATCGAGTCCCACATCAGGCTCCTCGGCTGGGAGCCTGCTTCTTCCTCTCCCACTCCCCCTGCTTGTGTTCCCTCTCTTGCTGGCTGTCTCTCTCTGTCAAATAAATAAATAAAATCTTAAAAAAAAAAAAGAGGAATCATCTAGTATTTGTCCTTTTATGTCTGGCTTATTGCACTCACACAATGTCCTCACTAGATTATAAATCTTAGCCTCCTTTTCCTAAGGCCTTAGGTCTTTGGTTTGGACCTTAAACTCTGATGTTTTAAAAGCATAGAAGTAGCTTTGATGTTAGGGAGTTCATAATATTTCAACACAGCGTAATAGAAGATGACAAAGCAGCATACAGTGTGCAGAAGGCCGGCCTAGCCTCCATGACAAAGGCATGAACGTGCTGGGTTGTCTGCTCTGGTTTATCATGCTCTGTTCCCTTGGATAACAAGCACAGCATAAAGGTAGCTGTTTATCCACCTTTTCATGGGTTGTTATTCTCTCCTTCTATTCATTCAGGGACATTCATGTGCCTCTTTTCTTCAAGCTGGATAGTAAATATAAACAGGATATGATTTTTAAATAATCTCAGTTTATAGTAAAGCATGTTAGTTTGCAACCTTCTAGGGAACTTCTCAAGTGTAACCCAAAACTAACCCCCATACACAAAGGGCAGGAAGACTGAAGAAAGAGGCAGTTCACTCCAGATTGGTAGGTGGCAGGTATAGTAAGCAAGAGAATTACATATGAGGCCTGTCTTGGGTGGTCTCAATAGGGGTAGATCTCCATACCTGCCTGCCTGGTTGTAAAAGTTGACATAAAGGCCTTAACTGGGTTCGGTCACAAATACTCAACGCCACATCACTATCTCAAGGCTATACCCTTGGGGGCAGCTTCTAGGAGCAGGAAAGGCAAGCAGGATGCACATTCCAAGGACAGGGGATCGGTGAGGAATCTCTGATTGCTGCGGTCCAGCTCATAGGTCACGTCCTCTCAATGACCTCCCCCAACAAACAGGAACACCACGAATCTTCACGGCCTCGTATTATAATGAACAGACCAATTACATGACTGATATATATTCATAGTTCTCTCTGCGTCCAAACTCTTTTATGAATAGCTGCTCCAAAGGATGGAAACCACTTGGCATGATAGTCATATGAAAAGTCATCACATCTCACTCAGCAGCTTAATCTGGAAAGAACCTAAATTCTTACCCTATTCCCTTATCTCCCTTCCTTTCTTAAATTTTTATTTATTCAAAAAAATATCTCTTGAGTTTGTAATACATGTCAGGTAGTGTATTACGGCCCACAACAAACAAAATAGATATGGTGGCTACTCTTATACAATCTAATGGGTTTAATATTGGTTATTGATTTATATAGTTGATTTCTGATTCACATAGTCACTAGTGCTAAATTCACAGGATAGTAAGTGGATCATGTATTCTTACATTTTTTTTACATGTGGAGGTAGAGCCACTTAAGGGGGGCTAACCAACTGGCTGCCAAGCTGCCCCACAAGGTGGTAAAATTCCTGTTGTCCTGGTTTGATGTTTGATTTGTGGTTCTAGAAGTTTCCATGCCAGTGCCTCATGAGACGCCTCCTGAGACAAGAGAAGAGGACAGACAGATGTTAACTTACAAGAGAATGGTGTATATCTGAATGTTGATTTATTAATTTTGATGGGGACTATCCCTTTTCAGCCACTAAAATATTTATTTTTATCATTTAATGAATCTTTCCTGTATCAGGGTGACTGAAAGGCTGAATTCATAGAGGGATGCTAAGTGAAGACAAAATTGAAGTAATGTTATGTAAATAGTCTCGAGGGATCTTTTATCCAGGCCAAGGGGATGCCTGATACAAATCCAAGTCCTGTGGCTAAGAGCACCTCTAGAGTGAACCAGTCATATTGCACAGATGCTGGGTTCTGAGTGACACATTCTTTCATCATGTATTCTGGTATCGTCAAGAGTGACTTACCATCAGATCACACTCTTAATTTAGCCATTCTGTCTCTTTAAAGTGATTTTGCTTATCTGTGATCTCATCCGTAGTGGATTATGATGACTGGCCAAACTCTTAGCGTTCTCAGACTTTTCTTGTACCCTTGTCTAATCAAATTGTTCTCTTTGCCTCCATCTACCACTGCATTCCAAAAGGTGCTTTATTTCAAAAAAAGAAACATTATCTTTAAATAATCCATGGGTTTTTCTTAAGTTAGGCCTTTCCATTCTTTCATCCTTTTAATCCATGTCTATCTACTATGCTTGCCTATTGACTAAATTTTAGGGAAGTGCTTTGAACTGAATGCAGACTGATGCTTTTAGAGAAAGAAAATCTGGTTATTAATCATGACTTAGACTCCCAATGGCTTAGTTTGGAATAATATCGATAACACCCATTTCTCACTCTTTTCTCGCTTTCTCAGGGTTCTCACTGTGCTCTGTGACTGGGTCCATTTCCCTGGTTCTGGATTCTCTGCCTTTCCCCCTGAGTCCATTCTAGAAGCATCTTGACTTGGCCCTTTTGAGTTGTAACCATCTTGGATTTATGTGCTCTTTTTATGAGAGTCTTTGAAATGTGAGAAGGTAAGCAGCTGCTTTACCTGTACTAAGTCTTAGCCTTTGGTTGGATGGCTAATCTTTATATTTTTAAAATAATGCCTACTTAAACTTCCTGCCTTTATATTATATCCCTGATAATTTTATATTATTCTTCATAGCTGCACAGAATTGAACTTCTTTTGTTCATGGACTCCTAACAGTGACTCCATGCCCCTGGACCTCATCATCCATTTGCCACCATCTGTTGGTAAATGCAAGCTATAGAGTTGAACTGCTCACACTTCCCTGCCAGCAACCTAGTTTGTTGGTATCACCTTTGTCATCACTTTTGCTGTTGCTTACTTCAGGAAATTAAAGTGCTGGCTAGAGACATTTCACTTCCCATTTTAGGACTTTTGGGTGTGATGTGTTTTTAAAAAGCCTATCCAGTATATTAATAATGGACAACAGATGGCGTCATACAAGCACACAGGACCTTGAAGACCAAGGTCTCAGGGGATTCAGGAGAGCAAATTATAGAGTACATTTTATGTCTTGGAAAGGGAACAGATACTATAATGAATTTTTAAGTTAGCAATTTGTTTAGTCTCCTGAGGCCCTGGCAGCTTGCTGAGGTTATGGGGATAAAAGCACCTGCAGAGAGGAATTTCTCAGTCAGAACCAACATTTAAAGTAGTGGTGTGTTAATGCTTAAAAAGAGGTCCCACATACATTTTTTATAACTTCTAGCTTTTGCAGCTGGATCTAACGAATGATGCTCTGAGAAGTTGAGCCAGCGTGCCATTGTCCAGGCTCCACTTTACATTATTTATGTTCTTTCCAATAGAGCTTACGGCACATTCTTAAATTAAAGACAGCTTTGCTAAAAGTACAAGGGCCTCAATGGAGGCATGTGGCAAATGCCATGGAGTCTCTACCTTTTTTTTTTTTACACTACTCTTCTTATTTAGGAATACTCAGTGATTTAACTTAAAATTAAGTACATTTTCAAGGATTCTGATTTCATGGAGCTGATCTTCAAGTAAGGAACCCTTTTGTGATTAGTGTTTGATTAAATGTTCAAAGAGGACGGTTTCCATCGCAATGTCAAGTGGAGATGTGTCATAAAAAATTAGACCAGAGCTCAAAGGTAAATTGAAGATTCCATGAATTTTTATGATCTGGGCACAGAGTAATTTGAGTTTAAAAAGAGAAACCAAGTATTTTGGCAGTCTTCAGGAATAGGCTAAAGAAGTTATGACCTAAATTCAAATGTAGTCCTGTAGACCATATTTTTCTATGGCACCAGGAGCATGGAAATAAGAAACTTATCTATTGGAGCTCCTACAGGGCTTGAGTGCAAATGCAGCCTTATTCACATTGTTGCCCAAATCATGGGAAATCTTGGCCTCTATTTTATCTCCTCCCTGAAATTTTCTCCTTATATCAGGCATCCCCAAGGTGATGTCTGCTTGTGTTTAGAAATTTATGCACTCACATTTTTCTCTTCCTTCCTTACCAGGCTCCTTCTGCTGCCCTGGGAACGTTGCCGGGCACAGGGCTGGTTCCACATTGTGGTCTCTCAGTCTGTTGTGGGATGGGGAGGGCTTCCTCTCCATGCCCTTTGGGTTCATAGTTAGACCTTCTCTTCATCACAGTTCGAAACCGGAGTCGTGGACTATGAAGGAGGCAGACTCCATGATATTCCACTCATCTCCTTGTCTTCCTCTTCTGGGCACCCCTCCTCACCTGGAAAAGAACAGCTTTTTCTTCCGTCAGAAGATGATCTTTTTGATGACTGACTCGGTGCTGATTGCTTTTCACAAAGATTTGTAGGTCACCAAGTCTGCAAACTAGATTGCAGACAATCTATTTGGATACAGGACACCCTGCTGCAAATGCAGTTTTACTTGAAAAACAGGA
Source organism: Ursus americanus (assembly GCF_024610735.1). Taxonomy (NCBI): domain Eukaryota; kingdom Metazoa; phylum Chordata; class Mammalia; order Carnivora; family Ursidae; genus Ursus; species Ursus americanus. The sequence continues at coordinate 41,238,324 of NC_142134.1, forward strand.
ATGTAAGGAGCTACATGCAATAGTGAATGTTCAGACAAACTTAAACAACAAACAGGAACATGTTCTGAGGAACATGAGTACCTTTTGATTGACCTTTGAGATTTTCTGCTGGCCATGATAGATAGATCCTTATTTATTTATTCCCTGTTCCTCTGTGCTACAACTGAACATGTAAAAAAGGTAAAGATGGAAGAAACTTAAAAAAGGAACATTCAAAATTTCTACTCTAAAGAAGTAACCCCGAAAAAAATTATCTATCATAAGTAACTCTTTTTCCTGTGTGTATTCTTTCTGTGTCTCTCTGTACACACACATACAGTCATTCTGCATGTTGTGTAATAGTTCTTCCTTTTTCTCACTTTACTGGCATATATAGATATACCTCATTTTTTAACAGGTATATTGTCTGATATATTATGTAGTTGTATTATAATCTCATCAACCAGCCACTCATTTGTGAACAGTTGAATTATGAAATATTGTATTTAGAAACAAAACAGTATGTCCACAAGATTATCTGTCATAAATAACAAGTGAATGCCCGCCAACAGCACAGTGCCTTTTTCAGCAGAATCAAGTCTGAATACTTTCTGTTCTGATGATACTCATCAATGTTCACAGCAAGAAAGAACCCTGAAGAAGGATCTTGTTTATGCTTATTCCATCTAAGTAAATCATTTGTGTGTTTTAAGTCTGGATTCACTAAGTCGTTAGAATTCAAGTATAGTCAAGGGGTGCCTGGGTGGCACAGCCGTTGAGCGTCTGCCTTTGGCTCAGGGCGTGATCCCGGCATTATGGGATCGAGCCCCACGTCAGGCTGTTCTGCTGGGAACCTGCTTCTTCCTCTCCCACTCCCCCTCCTTGTGTTCCCTCTCTCGCTGGCTGTCTCTCTCTGTCAAATAAATAAATAAAATCTTTAAAAAAAAAAAAAAGAATTCAAGTATAGTCAAGAGCATAAGTTCATTTCAAAAGCTTGCTGGGGATTTTGCAATTTTACAACTCCTACCAAGAAAGAAGCTGATTCAATACTTTCTAATAACTAATATTTTAAATCACCGTCCTATTTAAGCAGGTAAATTATTATTCTTTGTTATACAATAGAAGCAGAACTATGATGAATTAATTTTCTAATTCTTTTTTTCCACTCTGTTGTGCCTGTACTGCTAGCCCCTCCCTATCTCTGAACAGATGAAAAAGGCCTCACACTCTGCCTTCCAACAAGGGCCACCACCACCACAGTCAGCAGGAGAGGAATGTGGCCCTATAACCCCATGTTGTTTGACCTAATGTGGACACCAGGCCTCCCTGTAGGCTTATCAGAACTAATCCCATCATGCTTCACATACCCCAGAAGGCCACATCCCCCAGGCTTCCACATTGCCTGTACCCTCTGCTACTGTTCTCTACCTCCACTTATTTGACCCAATTTCCTGTTCTTCCCCAACCTCCCAAACTGTTCCCCAGGCCATTTGGAATTTATGGGCTATCACGGCAAACCCTCCAGATCCCCAGCTGCTGCTCTGAATGTCCTCATCACTTGTTTGTCCTGACTGAAACCTGGGTGCTTGCTGTGTACATCACTTCCGCTGCAGTCAGCTCCAGTGGAAGCAGCTTATTATCAGTGTTCTGGCATCATCATTATTATTATTCATAGTTCGAATACTATGGGGCCTGGAGATTAGGGTGAATGTCCTTCTAGCACCCCATTCATCTCTCTTCCTTCCCTTCAAACACCCAGTTCCTCTGGGTTTTATGCCCTCAGACTTTACCACCCCTCTCTGTTGCTGTATCTATGGCCCGTAGACCCTCCTCATTCACGGCTGGCCAGCCTGCCTCACTGTTGTCCTGTCACACATCCCTGGCATCTTTTCTGGAGGTTTTGCCTTCAGCACCTTGGCTTCTTTGATTCTGGATTATTCCTTCTACCTCAGCCACCACTCCTGACGTCTTAACTTTGACATTCCTGGTGCCTGTAACTGGACTATGTCTACATCTTTACTTCAAGTATCTGACTCTTGACCAGCATCTCCCATGCTTCTAGCCTGCCTGTTCTAGTCCTCCCAATCCAGCAGTCCTTCACATGCATCTCCCTTTAGTTCATTGAACTTTCTTTCATTTTTTAAAATTTTATTATTATCCTTCCTGCTTTTATTGTTGGTTCCCTCCATATCCAGCTTAGGTCCTTCGCTCTCAGTATAATCACACCCTGCAAATATCCTCTCCCTCTCCTGTCTCCCTCCCTCTCTCAAGCCTGAACCCAAACAGCTAAATAACGTGGAGAAAAAGCACTCAAGCGTGTTAGCCAGCCTCTCTTTAAATTCTTGGCTACTGCGCACCGTAATGTACTTTATTTCCTCAGTATATTAGCTTCCTCCCTCCCTAACATGACTATTTCACTTCCTTTCCTCTCTCCTAAATTCTTCTCCTCACTTACATTCATTTGATAATCTTGTCCTGTCTACTGCTTAATAAAGATACAAGAAAAGCAGGAGCCCTCTCCTCATCATCGCCTGTCCAGCAGACAGCTTCTCTCTATCTGTAACCAGAGTTTCTCTTTCACTCCTGTCTCTGCGAATGAAGCATCCCTGAGCATACTGAACACCAACATCTCTTCTGGTACTGGGCTCCCATCCCCTCGCACTTTTTGGGGACAGGGCCCCCTCAGTAGTTTGCCTTCGTGGCTAAGTACACAGGCCATGAGAGACTGCCTGAGTGTGAATCTTGGCTCTCCCACCTCCCAGGTGTGTGATGTACCATCTGTGTACCTCAGTTGCCCCGTCTGTAACATGCAGTGTTAATGGTGTCTACTTCACAGAGTCATGCAGATTAAAAGGGAGGATTCGGTGAACAGCTTAGGACAGGCTGAGGCTCACAGTGAGAGCTGTGTCTGCACTCGCTGCCCCTGGTCAGGGCCAACCCCCCACCCCCCATCCTTCCCTTCAGCATGCAGACATGCTCTAGTAATTTCAGGTCTTCAACAAACAGATAAACAAAACCTTCCCTTCTCTTTGCATTTCCCCAGCCCCGCCTACTACCTCGTTGTTTCTCTGGTCCCGCAAACAACAAAGTTTCTCAATTCCATCCACTTCTCTTCTCCTTCGGTTGTCTTACTTTAGTCCAAGCCTCTCTTACCTGGATGGTTGCAAGGGTTTTATGATCCATTCATTGTAAATCAGAGAATACTGCTGCACTCCTTAAAAACCTCTCCCAGGAATAAAACCGACACTTATTCTGGCAAACAAAGCCCTACACTATCAGTATTGGTTAGAGATTGCCGGGGCGATACTGAGGAACAAACCACCCTAAAAAATCTGGCTTAAAACAACTCTTTTTCTCATGGATCCGCTAGTCAGCCAGGGCCGCTCTGCTGATGCTGCCGGTTTGCTCACACGTGTGCAGCTTGGCTGGTGCTTGGATGGGCAGCTCTCCTTCATGCTGCAGGCTTGCTTGGGGCCATTCTGCTCCACGGGCCTCTCCTCTTCGTGGCACAGTCACCAACAGGCAAAGGCGGCACACCAGGGCAGACCTAAGCACTTAGCACAACTGACATCCCATCAACCAAAGACAATTTCAGGGCAAATTCCAGGGGTAAGGGCGATCTACTTCCTTTTTGAGAGGAATTGCAGTGATATGTCAAAGAAAAGGATATGAACGTGTGTGTGTGTGAGAGAGAGAGAGAGAGAGAGAGAGAGAAAGGGAGAGGGAGCGAGACATTGGGGCTAATAACTCATTTTACCACACCATTCTCTGACATCTCACACCAGTGACCTCCTCACCCATGGTGCTCCAGCTGTATGGGGGCCTTTTCTGTTCCTTGAACACAACAAATTCCTTCCTATTCTAGAGCTATTTGCACTATGTTACACCGTGCTGTAAATTTACTGGTTGCTTTAGCATTGAAGTTTGCTTTCCAGAGGATTCCAGCGACATGACAGCTATTCCTTTTCTTCATTTTTTTAAGCCCTTAATTTTATTTTTGATGATCTATACCCTTAGAGCATTCATTGACTTGAGGATAGATCGGAAAGCCTTTCAGATGCACTAACAAGTCGATAAAACACTTTTATTTTCCTCTAATACTGTGAAACCTGCCAAAAGATGAAAAACAAATTAATTTGCTCTCCATTTGCTCAACGGGAGTAATGGGCTGTAGGTAGAACGCTGAGGAAAAGGCAAATTCAGTGGAACTTTAGAATTTGGAGGTTGAGAGGACTTCGATTTTGTGAGCCCCTGAATTTCATAGATGTGATTTTCTCAGCATTCGTAAGCTAATTTTGGTTTTCTTTATTCACATTACCACATATTTAGTGGTCGTTTGGATGCTAGTGTGCCTCCCAGGCACCTTGTGGGGTGGTCTGTGACCCTGAGGAGCAGAGCTGGCAAGGATAGCAGGAGTAGGGCTGGGGGCTGGCCCCAGAGGTGCTTTGGCACAGTTTCATGGATGAAAAGGCCTCATGGAGGCAGAATTCAAGGTGTTGTACTTTGTGCCTCTGAGGGAAGAAGGAAAGGAGAGGGATTTGGTGCCTGGGGACAAGGCATGCTGCTTCCTCATTCTGCTGGCTTAGGGAAAGGAGCTACCTTCCTGGTGAAGGGAAGGGGAGGGTTTAGAGAAGCACTGAGTGAATCCAGGCCCAATAGCAGGGTGTGTGTGTGTGTGTGTGTGTGTGTGTGTGTGTCCGTCCTGCCCAGCTGAGCAGCATATCATCACAATCATGATTAACATAACAGTAGCTAGCATAAGTGAGGGCTTTCTGCAGGTCAGATCATGGGAGAAATGCTTTACACCTGAACCCATCTGACCCTTACAATAACAACTCTTGGCAGTAAGTACTATTATCCTTTCCATTTTAAAGATGAGGTAATGGAGGGGCAGAGTTTTCAAAGGACATTCGACTGACAAGTGATACAGTCTGATTTATGCTCAGGGCTGTCTGATGGTGGCATTGTTGTGCTTCGCCGCTGTACCACACTGCCCAGAGCAGAGGGCGAAGAGTCCGGGTAAGAAGTGCCGGGACCCGCCCCAGCACGGTGGACAGGGAAGGCAGTATAGCTCCTGCAGCTCCAGGGTGGGGGAAGCAGCCCCATAAGAACCAAGGCACGCGGTCTACATGTTGCTACTGTCTGCATTTCAGCCACGGTAGGAGAAAAAGGTGTTGTGACTGTGGTGACCAGAAGTGAGGATCTACCTAGGATTGTGGCAGAAGCAGTGAGCAGGTTGACATGTGGGTCAGGAACAATCTGTGGGTCACCCAGGGCCCCTGTTGGAGACTGAAGAGTTGAACACCCTTGAAGGCCCTGGCTGAGTTTCATCAGCTAGGAAGCTCATGTACACCATTACCTATCTCAGCATGTGATTTATTAGCAATTATCCAGAAGGTTCCCCTGGAGCAGGCGCTCTGCGTTCTCGCTATGTAACACTTCAATCACTCTCCAGGACGTAGCTGCACTCTGGTGGTGGCACCATGTCCTCAGATCAGATGACCAGGCTTCACTACACTGGGGGGCCTCCTCATGTCCCATGGCAGCTCTGTCCTGTTGGTGATCACTCCTCTAGCCTCACCCATGCACTCCATTCCAGGGAATAGCAAAGAATACAAGGAATTGGGAGCACTCCAAGGCAGGAAGTAGGATGCATGAAGCTGGTAGGAAGCAGAGCCATTTGGAAGGGGCCTTGATCTGGCCTTGTCCCACCCTTTGCACCAGTCTGATCAGCTGATGTGGAAGACCAGAAATAGCAGAAGCAGTGAACGTTGATGAGATGGTTCTGCTGAAAGGTTTTGCAGCACACCACCCCTACCTTTCCCATACCTTACATCACAAGGGGTTGTTATCAGGATCAAATGAAATAAAGCAGAGAGCTGATTTCACAAACTATAGTCCTAGGCATAGAGCACTTTTAGAGCTTGTGGCAAACTGTATTATTTATAAATATTCGGTGTATCTCTTGGTGGAAGAATTGTTCATCCCCACCCTGTTAATACAGGTGTGGTCCTGTGATTTGCTTTGGCCAGTTGCCTGTGAGCAGAAGTGATATATGTCATTTCTAAGCAGAAGTTTTAAGAACCAGCACGTGGTTCTCCACATTCTCTTTCCCTCCTCTGACTTTGTCAGGACGCGGCCTCTGTCCACGTAGGTTCCCAGTGATTCCAAGAGCAAGCAAAGTCCACTGCGGACCCAGAATATGCACACGAGTAAAGAATAAACATTGTTTTAAACTGCTGAGAGTTCTCAGGTTGTTTGATACTGCAGAATAGCCTTGCCTTGCCCAAATGATGCACAACTAAACCCTGGAAGTCTTAGGATATTTCTGGAAATTAGCTACTGGAAATGTGAAAGTTACTATTTATAACCAAGATTGAAACACTTAGGAAAAAGCCGAGGAAAAATCCTTAGTTTCAGTTTGAACCAAAGAGAAAGACTCCTTTTTACTCATTGTTATATTTTTAAATTTTCTTTGTATCTTGTACTTTGGTCTTTAGCTGGAGTTCAGTTTTTAACTGGCATATACATGTATATCCCAGTGTGCAGAAAATACCATACATACAGAATATTTCTTTCCCTTCAATGCACAAATTTGGGTTTATACAAGTGTTAGGAGATATGGTAAAACTGATTATTGACTTAAAAATCATTTTATACATTTGAAATTCACTATCTTTTTATGTAGCATTGTGTGGCTTGTTGAAAAATATCATCTATGAGATAGAACAACCTGTTTGAAGGGTACTTAGTAATGTCACCACTGACAAAAATTATATAATTGAAAAATCAAGAAATGGTCTATTTTTTTTAAAAATTAAGGCTACCTGAAACTATTAGGCATTTATTTTTAAGTGAAAAGAGGAATACTTTAAAAATATTACTGCCATTGGAATTTGTTTCATGAAATAAGTAAAGAATTATTTTTTAATAAATCTTTACTCCAGGAGAAGTATATGATATTTAAAAAAAATCATAGTCATGTGACTTGACCAGAGAGAAACAGAGCAAATGACTTTAGAAGGTTACTTCATAAGTGTGTATGTATAGTGTTCTGTGTGTGTGGTATGTATTGTATATATGTGTGAGTGGCAAGAAAGATTTATTCTTTTTAATTTTGTCTTTAGGATTTTTGCTGTATTCTTGCACAGAGTACAAGAACAATATCAAGAAACATGCAGTTTTCTAAGGTACACATTTTCTGTAGACAATTCTTACTGTAGTTTAAAGGAAAGTCATTAACAGATTCCTTTGATTTTTTTATTTGAAATTTAGGCTAATCTCCTATAAATGTTGACTGGGGTTGAAATTAATAACTGGGGTTGAAAAGTACATGGGCCTTGAAGACATACAGACCTGGATCTGAATCCTAATGTTACCACTTACTACTTATATGTATTTGGGCAAGTACATAAATACCTTTTGCCCTCAGTTTTTTAATTATATAAATGGACATATTAGTACTGTCTTCTATGCCATTGATTAAAAAGATAAGAGAGGATCGTCTTATCTTTTCTTGTTGCATCTGTTTGTTTTCATCTGGATACTTAGAACAGTGCCCAATACCACTTATTCAATAAAGGAATGAATGATTGAATGAATGCACAACATGGGTCAAAAAACTAAAACAGGTATATAAACTTTATGAGTTTGTATCAATTTCTGGATCTTTTATTCTCTCTACTGCACTATTTCTAGAACACCACCAAATCAGGCTGTGTAATCATCTATCAGAAACCAGTAGCATATTTTTGTGTGTGTGCACATGTGCACTCTTTAGAATATGGTTCATTTTAAGATTACCCAATGAGGTAATACAGCATCATGCTTTTAATTAACATATGATTCATGTATTCACCACAACTGATATAAGACCAGCTATGTGTTACCTTACCTACAATTAAATGCATGAATTAAACTATACTATAAGACAGAAAACGGGAACATTTTTAAAATCAAGGATAATAATCACCAACTAGTGGAAAGCCATATACCTTAAGAGCAGCTCAATTGATTTTTAAATTTCATTTATTTTCGGTTTTGTTATAGCAATATTCTGATAGCTCATTCATGCTCATGCCTCCCTCTTGTAGCCCAGACATTTATATGGGGGATAAAGGCTCAGAGAAAGAGAAGAAAAGGAAATTTGGCATACTTTTGCCAGTAAGAAGTTTGTAATCTAAAAGGAGAGACCAGACACAAAAAATGCATTGTCCAATCAGTGCTCTAATAAGACACTGTGTAAAGTTCCAAAATGTGTAGCACAGACTATGGGAGCATGAGAGTAGATAACAAGGAACACGATGTGTCTAAGTGCACCAAATTCTGAAGTCAGCGTGGGGAGAACCCAGGTGAAAGGGCATTTTCAGCAGTGGCTTCACCTATCAATCTTGAGGTAAGGGCTATTGATCCTACAGTGGCATACTCACATCACAGTCTTAATAGCATCGTAGAAACAGGAAAACCACTATGTATCTTAGCAAAAGACCAACCATACCGTGATATGTAATATCAATTCCAAATGACAGGTAAGTGAAAAATGAGCCATTGATGTTCTGGGTAGGTGTGAATTCTGTGTTATTGCTTAAAGGGAACAGTGCTATTTTAGCTTGGGAGTTCGCTCCCTAAAATGGTATTTCCCCTCCCCTGAAGGATCAAAAAAATTCTTTGTGTTGGGTTTTGCTTTTGCTACTGTAGAGTTGGGGTCCTGCACCCCTTATTATCCTCAGGGACTGGAGGCCCCAGGCCAGCCCCAGGTTTAGTCAAAGCACAACAGAGGCAGTGTGGCATGTTAGCAAAGAATTTGGCTTATTTCATCCTGGTGTGGCCTCTGATTAGCCCTGCAACTTTGGACCAGTTTCTGAACCTATTTTAGAGCATCTTTGGATGTAAGTGTGTTAACCGTGTTCCTAGTTTCTGTAAATTTGATGCTTTAACATCTGCCCTACACGCATATGCTGGATATGCCTTGTTCTGGATAACCCCATCCTATGCCTCGGTCACCTTGTCTGGGCCTCCTGCATCCCTCATTCCCTCCCCAGCCTCCTCAGGAGCCCTGACTCCAGTGGCATGTTTTTCCAGTACAGACCAACTGATGCAAAGTCCACACTCCAGCCATCTCCTTTATCAGGTTCTTACACTCTGGGCCATTCGCACTGGCCTTAATGAGCCCAGAACCAAGTACCAGGCAACTAGGGACAGCTCCTGTGCCCCACAGCCTACTGAAATTGTTCGGATAATCCTAAACCTATTTACCTTCTTTACCCGTTCGTTCCCACGGAAGCCGCAATAGAAGCTTTTTGCCCACAGTTCCCCCTTCTCTCTTCTTCATGACCAAGCCCAGTGTTTCCTCATGTGGCCCCCTCCTCTTGGGAACTCTGAGTAACAAACTAGCTTTGCCATGGCAGTTGTCTCTTGATCTGTTGGACTCAGATTTTCTATTAGTGCACTATATTTTATTTTATGTTAAAAACTTTACTTATTTTAGAGAGAGAGAGGGTGTGTGTGTGGTGTGAGCAGGAGGAGGAGCAGAGGGAGAGAGACAAACAGACTCCACATTGAGCACAGAGCCTGACATGGGGCTCAGTCTCACAACCCCGAGAGGATGACCTGAGCTGAAACCAAGAGTTTTATGCTTAACTGACTGAGCCACCCAGGCGCCCCGATGCACTGTGTTTTGAAACCGTAAAGAACTGATTCCACTGTAAGTCTTCCTAACTACAGTGGAGGCTCAGAAGGATGAGAACTGGGAACCATGGAGAAAGTCTTTGTAGGTTGCAGGGGCCTCTTGTCTTTGCCTTGCCCTGTATACCGGCTCCATTCTGCTTGCTTTCTGAGGGCTGGTGTCCTGTGCTATGGGTCATGACTCATCTAAGTCACCCTCAGTGGTGCCCTTGGGTGACAAGTCTGTTCAAATCCAACATCCGTATCTTAACTGCCTAAGGCTTTCTCTGTCTCTCTTCTGAATTCTTGTGAGAAAAAAATCTGATCAGGCCAGTAAAGCCTTAAATAAGCTGCCCATGAACCAGCTGCAGCCAGCGGGTAGGACAGACACGGCTGCAAGGCTTTGAGAGGGGAAGTGGGAGGAACAAGGTCACTGACTAACACCCGGTACCTGAGGGCATCTCTCAGTATTATTTCAAAAAATAAAGGGATTCTATTTTTAAAAATTATAAATAACTGAAAATATTACAAGTTATTGTTCAAAACCAGATTTGTTTAGTCAGGTAGCTCATATCCCAAAGCACAAAGGTGAAATCGAGGTCTGCAATGTGCCTGAGCCCAGTCTCCTAGCAGAAATGATCAACCGATGACTCCTCAGCATTCTAAAGGAAATGCTGATAAAAGCCATACCTATTGTTCACACTGGAAGTGATGCCTTGGAGTTCTGTGGAAAGCTAAAACTTGGAAATTATTTAACAATAAAGGAATAATTGTTTCAGAGACTAAGTTGAGACATTACAAAAGGCTCGCAAATGTAAAAATTAAACACTGAGTGTGCTTATTCGAGTTTAGAAGGACTGTAGGTCAGGATAAGGGATTTAAATAATTGGGTTAAATACAACATTAGGATTTATAATTTTTAAAAAAGGAGATGCTTTAATTATTTTAGTTTCAAGAGATACTATGCAAATGATAAAGAAGTACATCTGCCCCCCCCCAATTTATATGTTGGCCCTAACCCCCAGCACGCCTGTATTTGAAGATAGGGCTTCGTAGAAGGAAAGTTAAACCAGGTCAAAAGGGTGGGGCCCTGATCCAACAGGAATAGTGTCCTATAAGAAATGACAGCAGAGAGCTTGCTTATGCTCCCTCCCTCGCCACATGCATGCAACGAGGAAAAGCCACGGGAGGACAGGTGAAGTGGTGGCTGTCAGCAAGGCAGGACGAGAGTCCTCACCAGCACCTGAGTCAGCTGGCACCTCGGTCTTGGACTTTTAACCATTGTGAAGAAATAAATTTCTTTCTCTTTTCTTTTTTTTTTTTTTTTTTTGAAGATTTTATTTATTTATTTGACGGAGAGAGAGACAGCCAGCGAGAGAGGGAACACAAGCAGGGGGAGTGGGAGAGGGAGAAGCAGGCTCCTAGCGGAGCAGGGAGCCCAATGCAGGGTTCGATCCCAGGACCCTGGGATCATGCCCTGAGCCGAAGGCAGACGCTTAATGACTGAGCCACCCAGGTGCCCCAGAAATAATTTCTTTAAAAAAAAAAAAAGATTTTATTTATTTATTTGTGTGTGTGTGTGAGAGAGAGAGAGCACAAGCAGAGGGAGTGGCAGGCAGAGGGAGAAGCAGTCTTCCCACTGAGCAAGGAGCCCAACATGGGGCTCAATCCCAGGACCTGGGATCATGACCTGAGCTGAATGCTTAACTAACTGAGCCACCCAGATGTCCCAGAAATAAATTTCTTTTGTTTAAGCCACCCAATCTATGGTCGTTTGTCATGAAAGCTGAGTAGACATCCTTCAAGTCTTTTTGGCCATGAAATTTATTATTAAAATATCGCTGTTACACCCTCTGAATTTTTTCCATGCTGAAACAAACCCCAAAAAACCCTGCACTGTTTCCCAGAGAATTCTGAGGAAGGAAGCTAATATTTTTCTCTTTAAAATATGGAAATGGTGTCAGCATCTTTCCTAAATCAATTAGCAGTAAAGTGCCCCTGGTCACCTCAGTAGGGCGTGTAGAGATAAAGATGGCCAAAATGTTAGTTAAGGTATTTTTAACTTAAATATATTTTAGAACTTACATATGAATTTGTTTGGAAATGCAATGCAAACTTCAAGCCCCTAAGCCCCACAGCTGTTTTTCATAGCTCTGCTAAATGGTTTCTAGTTGGAGCCAAAGTCTGAACCTGGGTTATTTCAAGGCTTGTGGACAGTCACAAGGATGAAAGGCTACTTCCAGGCCCTTCTGACTCTCCACGATCCTGTAATCTGACTATGTGAAGTAACAGGGGGTAATGACATGGAGTTGCTGATTGAGAGGTGGTTAGAAGTCCTGAGGCATGGCAAAAGTGATTTGTTTGGGACCTGGGGTGGACTGATTTAATAAAATAAAATTAAATTGCTTGATTATTCATATTCTGTCATCCGGTGAATGAAGTCCAAATTCCCACACCTTTTTTTATAATTTATTTTTAAAATTCAGGTAAAATTAACAGTGTTATATTAGTTTCAGGTATATAATATAACGATTCAGCAATTCTATACATTACTCAGTGCTCATCACAATAAGTGTACTTTTAATTCCCTTCACCTGTTTCACGCATCGCCCCCTTCCCCCTTGTCCAGTTCCCCTCTGGCATCCATCAGTTTGTTCTCTATATTTAAGAGTCTATTTTTTGTCTTTTTCCTTTGCTCATTTGTTTTATTTCTTGAATTCCATATATGAGTGAAATCACATGGTATTTGTCTTTCTCTGACTGACTAATTTCACTTAGCATTATGCTCTCTAGACCCATCCATGTTGTTGCAAATGGCAAGGTTTCACTCTTTTTTTTATGACTGAGTAATATTCCTGTGTATGTGTGTGTGTGTGTGTGTGTGTGTGTGCGTGTGTGTATACACCCCACATCTTCTTTATCCATTCATCAAAGGAAATGAAAACACTAATTCAAAAAAATGTATGCACCGCTATGTTTATTGCAGCATTATTTACAAATTACCACAATTTTTTTTTTTTTTGAGTAGGCCCCACACTTAGCATGGAGCCCAACATGGGGCTTGAACTCATGACCCTGAGATCAAGACCTGAACTGAGATCAAGAGTCAGACACGTAACTGACTGAGCCACCCAGGCACCTGTCCTACAACTTTTAATCAGAGGTTGGCCTGTGAGCCACTGTAAGTTGGCCTATGGCATTTTTATGAAAATTTGCTAATATTTAAACATGTGAAGATCTCTCATAAAAATCAAGCTTTTTGGCTTGTTTTTAAAAAACTGGAAGAACTGGCTGGATCCGAATAATGTATATTATTATACATTATTATAATATATCCCTGTAGACAAGTCATGAGGTCTCCAGGTCCTCAGTCTTTATGACTTCTTGATGTCTTTGACCTGTCTTTTCCACTTATTCATATTATGGGTCTTTTGAGATCAGAGACCTTTAAGAAGGTTGCTCTATACCCACCTCTTTCTCAGAACCATTGGCTGCTGGATCAGAACAATAGGCTAAAACACTGTAAATGAGTCAACTTTACTCATTATGTACACATAAATTATGAAAGAGGGGTTTCATTAGAATGATTGTTTCTGTCTTAATCAATCAAAAACCCCTCCTTGGGGAAACACAAACCCACCCCTGGGCACAAAGATTCAGTCTCGGCAAGAAAATCCAGTTTTGCAACTTCAAATCAATTTGCCTTTCTACTTGAATTTTAGAAACTTCTTAGATTTTATTAAGTCAGGCATAAGTAAACAAGCTTCTTAGCCACTCTGAAGACTCAGCAATACAGCTAGGTGGCATGGACAAACTGAAAGTAAACAGAGGCAGGGGAGGTTGGATAGGCAATGAAAAGAAGGAGAGGAAAAGAAGGAACCAGGGCCAAAGTAGAAAGAAAAGAAAAGGGATGAGCATCATAGGTTCCATTACCTACTATTTCAGAGCGATTTTGATTCACTTTTGTTTTGGATTGTTATTGTTAATTAATCCACCAGGTGGTGCTCTGAAATACCAAATAAACTTCAGTCTTTACATTAAAAATTTATATCGCCTGGACCTTCTGCTGTAGACATTTATCAAAACTGAAAATGATACATGTCTGATTACTCTTTATGTGAAAATATGTCTGTTATGTAAATACATCAAATATTCTTATTAGACGAAATTTGGGAGGAAAATTAGAGATTCATTTAAATTGTTATTTTCATATTTCTTTAAAAATGTCTTTATAAAGTATAAATTTAAGAAAACCAAGAGAATTACAATGGGTATTTGTACCCCCAAAAATCTATGTTACATATTCTCCTCCCTGTTTCTTAGGGATGAAGTCGGCCCCCTGTTAGAGCCTCCTGTCCCTGTTTTGTCTGTAGATGCTGTGGGATGCTGAGAAAACTTCATTAGAGGAGTCTAATTTTCTGCATTCCATCTGGAATCACCAAACACACTGGCTCCCTACTCCAAGTTTTGGTCTCTGCTTCTGGTACACCTCTGTCTTCTGGGGATCCCACAGAAGCTGAGGTCCACCTTGCTCATCCAATACCCTGGTTTCCTCTTGGCTGCCTCCAAACACAAATTCCTATAAAGGTCTGACTCTACTCCCCCTCTCATAGCTTCTGGAGGTGAATTTAGACTTTTTTTTTTTTTTCAAAGTCTTTATGGAACAATATAATTTAAAGAGGAAAAAATAAATGACAAGAGAAGATATGCACTATGGGCTATGTTCTCAAAGATTTGGCATTAAATAATAATAATTATGACACATGACATTGCGAATATAGCAATAATATCTTTGGAGTCAGACTGTCCTGAGTTCAAATCCTGCTACCCCACATGTCAACTGTGTGATTATGGCAAAACTGTGAACCTCATTTTTCTCTTCTGTATAATGGGAATAATGATTCCTACTTTGCTTGGTTGTTGTGGGGATTAAATGAAATCTCAAACTTAAGGCACCTAGTTTAGTAGGCTGTCTATCAATTTGAATGCCCTTTCCTTTCCCTTTCTTACCTTATTTCTGTGTTCCAACTCAAAATTTGTTCAGTATCAGTAACAGGGGCACTTCTATGTTCGCCTAAGCCTTGCTCTTGCCTTGGTCATTGGTTTCCAAATTTTCCTCATGTGACTACTGCCTGGCTCGCCACCACCTTGCCACTTCCAGGTCCTCATGGCCTCGAGCTCTGTGCTGCTGGAACAACCACCCGATGTGGTTTGCTGTACCTCTCCGTGGCCTGTCTGCCTTCTAGAATGGCTATTACCCCTAACAGCCAGCCCTCTGGGTACATCCTCCTCCACTCCCATGGCCCCAGTGAGGTCCCCATTCCCGCTGCGGGGTTAACTTCCTCAATAACTGCCCTATAGTGAAGGCCTCCTTTAAATTACTGGGCTTGATGATTTAGGAAAAGTGTTGCCCAGCTGCACTGTGCACAACATCTTTGCTACCTGGGCACGTGCAAAATGATGGTGATTTTTAAATTGGACGTGGAAGATGGTCTGTGTCCTGACAGAGAGTGCTGGCTTCTGCAAAAGTTTCACCTGAGGTGTTGTATCATCATAAAGCCTGGGTCCTTCCAAGACAGGAGTCCACTTAGGGGAGCCCCAGGCAGCAATGCCAAGGTTGTAATAGGAAGTCTGAAAGATGAAGTGGGGTCATCAACAGAAGACCAGATAAAGACCTCAGAAGCTGTATGTCCTCAGAACAGGTGGTTCAGGCCCAAGGCCAAATTCACTGACAGAATGCGTTATAGGAGCCTGTGGAACGCAAAGCTGCCAGCTGGAAAACCCCATTAGGACACATATTATCTTACTATAGCGGCTTAGCAGGGCACTCCTATTTACATACATTTAAATACCAACCCAGTAATTCCTGGATATAACTTTCTATCATACTTCTGAAACTGTTTTTATGCTAAAAAGTGCCCTTTAGAAAGTCCATTTATCTGAATTATTTTTTATTCCCCAAACTGGTATAATAACCACAAATGCTTTTTCTGCTATGAGGAATTGACTCAACTTATATGAATTTTAGCCTCATGCAGATTTTTACTTTCAATGCTTAAAATCCAAGCATTTAAAATTCTGAGAGAAGTAATAAACATATTTTAATAGAAACTCTGCAAATGCGCCACTTTATTAATGGTGAAAATGGTTGTGAATATCTGCTAGTTTTCATAGTGTTCCTAATTACGGACACAGAAATATTCTAGTAATTGGCATTTTGTCAAGTTCAAGATTCTTTGAAATTGGTTCTCAATGCAAATTTTATCTCCAAAACTTTAGTCCGCTCTCCACAAACAATAGCACTATTTGAGCAATAACCCAAAATGCATATGGTCCCAGTGAACCTAATGTCATAGTTTTAAGGAGGCCAAGATAAGATGCTTCAAGTTTCCAAAACCATTTCTTCTTTATCTCCTCTGAAGAGTAACACCATTGGCAGCTCTGCAGTTTATTCCAAATCATACATGCAACCATTCTGTCTCTAAAAAGCAAAAACAAAACCCCAAAACACTGATTATTCTGAATGCTTTTTTCTCCCTGATCCTATTTTGATCATAAGGTGGTGTTGGTTTACTTTAAATTTTGCTTAACGGGAACTTTAAAAATCAATGTAAAGGATGGATCTTAAGGGCAAGCTCAAAAAGCCAATCTCAAAGGGTTATATATATATATATATATATATATATATATATATATATATATATATATATATAGTATGATTATATAACAGCCTCCAAATGACAAAGCAATAGTACTGGAGGAACAGACCAGTGGTTGCTAGGGCTAGAGCTGGGTCTAGCACTGGGGGAGGGGTGTGACAATCAAGGATTAACACTGGGAAGTTTCTCTGTAGTGACGGAACCATTCTAAATCTTTTTTTTTTTTTTTTAAGATTTTTATTGATTTATTTGACAGAGAGAGAGAGCACAAGCAGGGGGAGCAGCAGAGGGAGAGGAAGAAGCAGGCTCTCCGCTGAGCAGGGAGCCCAATGTGGGACTCAATCCCAGGACTCTGAGATCATGACCTAAACTGAAGGCAGACACTGAACTGACTGAGCCACCCAGACGCCCCTGAACCATTCTAAATCTTGATCGCAGTTTTGGTTACTCAAATCTGCACATATGATAAAACTTCATAGACCAGAAAAAGAAAAGGAAAGGGAAAGAAAGAAAAAAGTGTATATAAAATCTGTGAAATCGAAATAAGGTCTATAGCTGAGTTAATAACATTGAACAACATCAATGTCCTGTTTTTGACAATGTGCTAAGGCCATGTAACATCTTATTGGGGGAAGTTAGGTGAAGGGAACATGGGAGCTCTACTACTTTTACAGTTTCTTGTGACCCTTAAACTATCTCAGAGATAAAGATTATTTTTTTTTTAAATCAGTGGAAAGAAGTAATTAGATGGGTGAAGGTTTTCTCTTTTTCTTTCTTTCTTTCTTTCTTTCTTTCTTTCTCTCTTTCTTTCTTTCTTCTTCCTTCCTCTTTCTTTTCTTTTCTTTTCTTTTCTTTTTTCTTTTCTCTTTTCTTTTCTTTTCTTTTCTTTTCTTTTCTTTTCTTTTCTTTTCTTTTCTTTTCTTTTCTTTTCTTTTCTTTTCTTTTCTTTTCTGCCAGCATGTAAGTTCTTGGAATAATCATATAAGGTAGTGACACTAAATGCTTTAGGGAAAAAGAAAGGTTTGCAATAATTCATAGCAATTCTCCAATAATAATTTCCTAAACAGCGTTTCCTTCCAGTGATAGTTTCTTCTCTCCCTCCTGTTTGTCCAATTTCTGTCAATCTCCTATGCTCCTTTGTAACGCATGAAAACCCTGTGCTTCTCTCTCTCCCACTGTCTTCTATTTCTTGTGCAAAATGTAATCTCCTTATTATCCTACAAAACCCAAATCCAGGTCAATAACTTCCATTTAGAGCTATGAATTTGGTCCCTAGTCTATGTGTACTTTGTATTTCTGGAGAGAGGATGGGGTGTTGGAAGAATCTTGACTAGCTGGGGTAGTGGGACAGAGAAGAGAATTTCTCTTTATTTAAACTTTACTAAGGGTAAGAGTCTCAGCATTTAAACCTCTGAATTATTTTTTTGCATGGCAAGAATGTATCTAGATTTAAAAAACTAAAACTGTAAGTGAATAAAGGTACTTCCAGCTGCCCTCAAATCCTTATATAGCTCACTTTTAGAAATGTTCTTTAGAAATGGGAAGGGACTGGAATAAACAAGAAATAAAGTGGTAATATTTTCTGGCCTTGGTCAAAATGTTGGCAATATAAGTTCACACTCAAAATAGCTAATTTTCTCATTCCAATGCTTTTGCTTCTTGGTACTGCTGAGGTCAAAGTAGATTTTCCAGAATTGTTTTAGGGTTCATGTTTACCTGAATCTTTAGGTCAATATGATACCAAATCTCAAGACAATCATCTGTAGTAGATTTTTATTCTATCTTTAAAGGGGAAAAATTGTGGGTGCAGAAGTTTTCTGTTTGATATTCAAGAATGATTCTCCATTGCTCAATTATATAAACAAACTTTAGAGGTTCTTGGAAATGACTTACTAAATTCAATTTTCTTTATAGTTTTGGCCAGTCTAAACTCTTCTCCAAAGTGTTTGGAAATTTTGGGGTCAAAGGAAGGCCAGAATAAGAATTGCAATTGCAGCTACACGGAGTGTCTATGAGGGATGGAGAAGATGACTTCTTTTATTAAATATGACACAAGAAATAATTACCAAAGTGGACCCTGGTGTCTACTGGTATATAATACAGTTTGGTGTTGTGGAGTAATAGTAGTAGCAGATGAATCATGAAATTAACATTTATGAGTATCAGGCAGATCCTTTCAGATATCATCAGTGTCTGCATATTTTTCTGGCCTTCATTGATTTTGAAATAAAGAAAAAAGATTACCCTAGTTCTAGAGAGCCTTATAAAAATGAATACAAAATTCTCTGGGGGGGGGTTCTTATTGACTTAAAACTTGGCTAGCATTGCCATTCCTTTTCAGTGTCTCTCTACACTTTCTAGAGATATCTTAAATGATCTTAAATATCCTGAATGATGATTTGGGAACCCCTAGAATGTAGACTTTCTAAAGGCAGTGACTTTATTTGTGTTCTATGCTATGTTCCCAGTGCTGGAACAGTGCCTGACACAAGTGCTCAAGAGCCTTTTGTTGCGTTGGATTGGTAACTTGATATCGGGGAAAAAAAACTTTGTCTCTCCACTCAGACCACCCTTGGTTTGGAGCCTGACTCTGCCATTGGGTGACTGGAACAAGTTACCTCACTTCCCAGAGCTTCAATTTTCTTGTGTATAGGTGCTGTACAGACAAATTAAGATAGCACACACAAAGTACTGAGCACAGAACTTGGGAAGTACTGGGTGCTTCGTGGATGGGGATTGTTCCCTCATTAACTCACATGCATCCCATCCTTTGTCTGTTAGAGCTTTCTATTTTTCAAAATGCAATTGATTCAAAAGGAAGTACATCAGAGAAGACCATCATGATTTCTAAAAGGAGTTTCCATAAGCTGAATTCTGAGCAGAGGAACTCACTCCTTCCTGATTTCCTTTGCTTTGCTAACCCTAAATCAACTAACCGCTTCCACATTGGATCTGTGCCAATGTAAACATGGAAAACATCACATCACATTCTAGATTTTCATCAACCTTCACATTCGTTATTTTCAGGCAGAAAGGTAAATTTGGGTTTAGTTGTTTGTTGTATTTTATTTTCCACCCAAGTAGGTTGATAAATGGACCTCTTGGATGTCTAGGATGACCCAAGGAACTAAAAATGCAGAACTTTCTTCTCCTTTGACATGGTTGACATATTAAATTCCTCAAACAGGTGATTTCCAAGAATTCTTGTCTTTTAGTTTGATCATGAGTTCTTACTTTCATTCAGCTGTGGTAGGCCTTAAATCCCTCATTTACTTTATTAACTAATATTGTAATGAATTATTGGTTGCTCACTGTGTATCTGTGCATTCTAGTGCTGTGAGGAATAACTAAAAATAAGAAACAAATTGAGGGTATGGGATCTATTCTCAGGGAGAAAACAACTATAAAGAAAAATTTAAATATATTTATCGTATTATATGTGTTTACAAAATGTATTACATAAATACAGGAAGTGATTATTATTACATGTGATTATTATTATAATTACTAGGTGTAGTTAAACTGAAAAGACAAATCTTGTATACATGAAACAACCAAGAAAAATTATTTGGGAATATAGGCAAATGCTTGACAGTGTGGTACAGCATATATTTATTTATATACTGGTGGGTTTTTTTTTTTTTTTAAGATTTATTTATTCCTTTGAGAGAGACAGTGAGAGCATGAATGGGAGGGGCAGAGGGAGAAGGAGAAAGAATCCCAACCAGACTCTGGGCTGAGCTCAGACACTAGTTGGGACTTGATATCACGATGCCAGCTGAAACCAAGGGTTGGTTGCTCAACCAACTGTGCCACCAAGGTGTCCCTTATACATTGTTTTTAAAAAGTTTTAATTATTGAAGTATGTTGACACACATATATCATACAAATGTAGTTTCAAGTGTACAACATAGTGATTTGATAATTCTGCATGTTATATAATGCTCACCACAATAAATGAAGTTACCATCCATCACCACACAACATTACTGCAATATTATTGACTATATTCCCTATGCTGTACTTTTCATCTCTGTGACTTATTTATTTTATAACTGAAAGTTTATACTTCCTCCCCTTTAGCCACTTATCCTATCCCCCTCACCATCTCCCCTCTGGCAATACGACGTTGCTTTCTGTATTTATGAGTCTCTTTCTGTTTGTTTGTTAATTTGTTCTATTTCTGAGATTCCACATATAAGTGAAATCATATGGCACTTGTCTTTCTCTGACTTATTTCACTTAACATAATATTCTCTAGGTCCATCCCTGTTGTCACAAATGGCAAGATCTCATTCTTTTTTATGGCTGAGTAATATTCTATTATATATGCATACACACATGCACCACATCTTCTTTATTGTTTCATCTATTAATGGACACTTAGGTTGCTTCCATATCTTGGCTATTGTAAATAATGCTGTAATAAAAATGGAAGTGCATATATGTTTTTTATTTTATTTTATTTCTATTTTATTTAACGTGTAGTGTTATATTAGTCCCAGGTGTACAATATAGTGATTCAACAATTCAATGCATTACTTGGTGATCAATGATATGTGTACTCTTAATCCCCTTCACCTATTTTACCCATTCCCTTACCCACCCCCCCCTCTGGTAACCATAAGTTTGTTCTCTATTAAGAATCTGTTTTTTGGTTTGTCTCTTGTTATCTTTGTTCATTTTTCTTAAATTCCACATTGGAGTGAAATCATATGGTATTTGTCTTTCTCTGACTGACTTATTCACTTAATATTACACCCTCTCTATCTATTGATGTTGCAAATGATATGCAGATATCATTTATGCAGATATATATACATATATATATCTTCTTTATCCATTCATCTATCAATGGACACTTGGGCTATTTCCATAATTCGGCTGTTGTAAATAATACTTCAATAAACATAGGGGTTCATACATCTTTTCAAATTAATGTTTTCATGTTCTTTGGTTAAATACCCAATAGTGGAATTACTGGATCATATGGTAATTCTCTTTATAAGTGTTTGAGGAAACTCTATACAGTTTTTCCATAGTGGCTGCACCAGTTTGCATTCCCACCAACAATACAAGAGGGTTCCCTTTTCTCCACATCCTTGCCAACATCTATTGTTTCTTGTTTTGTTAATTTTAGCCATTCTGACAGGTGTGAAGTGATATCTCATTGTGGTTTTGATTTGCATTTCCCTGATGATGAGTGGTGTGTGTTGAGCATCTTTTCATGTGCCTGTTGGCTCTGTTTGTCTTCTTTGGAGAAATGCCTATTCATGTCTTCTGCCCATTTTTAATTGGATTATTATTATTATTTTGGTGTTGAGTTGTATCAGCTTTTTATATATTTTGTATACTAACCTCTTATCAGATATGTCATTTGCAAATATCTTCTCTTATTCAGTGGGCTGTCTTTTAGTTTTGTTGGTTGTTTCCTTTTTTTTTTTTAATTTTTTATGTTATGTTAGTCACCATACAGTATATCATTAGTTTTTGATGTAGCGTTCCATGATTCATTGTTTGTGTATAACACTCAGTGCTCCATGCTATACGTCTCTTCCTTAATACCCATCACCGGCCTATCCCAATGCCCCACCCTCCTCCCCTCTGAAGTCCTCAGTTTCCCAGAGTCCATAGTCTCTCGTGGTTCATTCCCCCTTCTGTTTACCCCGCCCTTCATTCTTCCCTTCCTTCTCCTACCGATTTCCCTGGTTATTTCCTTTTCTGGGAAGAAGCTTTTTATTTTGATGTAGTCCCAATAGTTTATGTTTGCTTTTGTTTCCCTTGTCTGTGGAGATATATCTAGAAAAATGTTTTTATGGCTGATGTCGGAGAAATTACTACCTGTGCTCTCTTCTAGGCTTTTTATGCTCTCACATTTAGGTCCTTAATCCATTTTGAGTTTATTTTTGTGTATGGTGTAAGAAAGTGGTCCAGTTTCATTCTTTTGCATGTAACTGTTCCATTTTCCCAACACCATTTGTTAAAGAGACTGTCTTTTTCCCATTGCATATTCTTGCCTCCTTTGTTGAAAATAACCATATAATTGTGAGTTTATATCTGGCCTCTCTATTCTGTTCTATTGATCTATGTGTCTGCTTTTGTGCCAGGATCATTCTATTTTTATTACTACAGCTTTGTGGTATATCTTACAATCTGGGATTGCAATACCTCTAGTTTTGTTCTTTTTCAAGTTTGCTTTGGCTATTTGGGGTTTTGTGGTTCCATACAAATTTTAGGATTATTTGTTGTAGTTTTGTGAAAAATGCTGTTGGTATTTTGATAGGGGTTTCGTTAAATCTGTACATTGCTTTGAGTACTACAGACATTTTAATATTCTCTCAATCCATGACTATGGGGTATCTTTCCATTTGTTTGTGTCATCTTCAATTTGTTTCATTAATGTTTTATGGTTTTCAGAGTACAGGTCTTTCACCTCCTTGGTAAAGTTTATTCTTGGGTACTTTATTATTTTTTGGTGCAATTACAAATGGACTATTTTTCTTAATTTCTCTTTCTGCTACTTCATTATCAGTGTATAGAAATGCAGTGGATTTCTGTGTATTGATTTTGTATCCTGCGACATTACTGAATTCATGTGTCAGTTCTGGTAGTTTTTTATTGGGTCTTTAGGGTTTTCTAAACATGGTATCATATCATCTGCAAATAGTGAAAGTTTTGCTTCTTCCTTACCAAATTGGAAGCCTTTTATTTCTTTTTCTTGGCTGATTGCTGTGGCTAGGATTTCCAGTACTATGTTGAATAAAAGTGGTGAGAGTGGACATCTTGTCTTGTTCCTGACCTTGGGGGGAAAGCTCTCAGTTTTTCTCCATTGAGTATGATATTAGTTGTGTGTTTTCCATATATGGCCTTCATTATGTTGAGGAATGTTCCCTCTAAACCCACTTTATTGAGGACTTTTATCATGAATGGATGTTGCACTTTGTCAAATGCTTTTTCTGCGTCTATTGAGATGATCATATGGTTTGTATCCTTTCTCTTATTGACTTGATGTATCACATTGATTGATTTGTGAATATTGAACCACAGTTGCATCCCAGAAATAAATCCCACTTGATTATGAGGAATGCTTTTTAAAATGTATTGTTGGGGGCACCTGGGTGGCTCAGTCGTTAAGCATCTGCCTTCAGCTTAGGGCATGATCCCAGAGTCCTGGGATCAAGTCCCACATCAGGCTCCTCCGCTGGAAGCCTGCTTCTTCCTCTCCCACTCCTCCTGCCTATGTTCCCTCTCTCACTGGCTGTCAGTCTCTCTCTGTCAAATAAATAAATAAAATCTTAAAAAAATAAATAAATAAAAAATAAAATGTATTGTTGGATTTGGTTTACTAATATTTTGTTGAGGGTTTTTGCATCTATGTTTGTCAAGGATATTATTCTGTAGTGGGTTTTGTTTTTGTTTTTGTAGTTTTTTAGTTTGTTTTGATATCAGGGTAAATGCTGGCTTAATAGAATAAATTTGGAAGGTTTCCTTCCTCTTCTATTTTTTTGGGCTAATTTGAGAAGAATAGGTATTGACTCTTCTTTAAACATTTGGTAGAATTTGCCTGTGAAGCCATCTGGCCCTGGACTTATGTTTGCTGGGAGATTTTTAATTACCTCTTTACTTTCTTTTCTGTTTATTTAGTTTCTTTGCTGGCCTGTTCAAGGTTTCTATTTCTTCCTGTTTCAGTTTTGGTAGTTTATATGTCCTAGGAATTTGTCCATTTCTTCTAGGTTGTCCAATTTGTTAGCATATAGTTTTTCATAATATTGTTTTATAAATTATCTGTATTTCTGTGGTGTTGGCTGTTATTTTTCCTCTCCCATTTGTGATTTTATTTATTTGGGTCCTTTCTTTTTTGTTTTTGATAAGTCTTGCTAGAGTTTTGTCAATTTTATTAATTCTTTCAAAAAATTTTTTTGTGTTCTAATCTTTCCTATTTACTTCCTTCTACTGGTTTGAGATTTTATTTGTTCTTTTTCTAATACTTCTAACTTAGGTGTTAAGGTTAGGTAGTTTGAGATTTTTCTTGCTTCTTGAGGTAGGCCTATATTGTGATATACTTCCCTTTTAGTACAGCTTTTGCTGCATCCCAAAGATTTGGGACTATAATGTTTTCATTTTCATTTGTCTCCATGTATTTTTTTATTTTTTCTTTGATTTCTTGGTTGACCCATTCATTGTTTAGTAGCATATTATCTAACTTCCATATATTTGTGGTCTTTCCAGATTTTTTCTTGTGGTTGATTTCTAGTTTCATAGTATTATGTTTGGAAAAGTTGCATGGTATGGCTTTGATCTTTTTAAATTTGTTAAGACTTGTTTTGTGGCCTATCATGTGATATATTTTAAAGAATGTTCCATATGCACTTGAAAAGAAATGTGCTGTTTTAGGATAGAATGTTCTAAATATATCTGTTAGATCCATTTGGTCCAATGTATAATTCAAAGCCAGTGTTCCTTGTTGATTTTCTGTTTCTATGATCTATCCATTAATGTAAGTGGGGTGTTAAAGTCCCCTACTATTATTGTATTACTGTTGATTCCTTCCTTTATGTTTGTTATTATATGCTTTATATATTTGAATGCTCCCAGGCTGGGTGCATAAATATTCACAATAGTTCTATCTTCTTATTGGATTGTCCCCTTTATTATTATATAGTGTCCTTCTTTGTCTCTTGTACAGTCTTTGTTTTAAAGTCTATTTTTGTCTGATATAAATATTCCTACCCTAGCTTTATTCTCACTTCCCTTTTCCATCCCTTCGCTTTCAATCTGCATGTCTTCAGGTCTGAAACAAGTCTTCTGGGAGCATATAGAAAGGTCTTACTTTTTTATCCATTCCATCACCCTGTGTCTTTTGATTGGAGCATTTAGTCTATTTACATTCAAAGTAATTATTGATAGGTATGTATTTATTGCCATCATGTTAGTTGTTTTATGGTTGTTTTTGTAGTTCTTCTCTCTTCCTTTCTTTTGTTCTCTTCTCAAATGGTTTGTGGTTATCATTAGGTTTATATACAACATCATATGCATAATAGCAGTCTGTATTAAGTTGATGGCCGCTTAAGTTTGAACCCATTCTAAAATTAGTAAATTTTTATTCCTCTCTCTGCCACGTTTTGGGTATATGGTATCATATTTTACATCCTTTTATTTTCTGAATACCTTGAGATAGATAGATAGATAGATAGATAGATAGATAGATAGATAGATATCTCACTTAATTTTACTGCTTTTATGCTTCCTACTTTTTAAACTCCTGCTTATAGTCTTTCCTTCCTCCTCAAAGAGTCCTCTTTAACATTTCTTATAGGGCTGATTTAGTGCTCATGAACTCATTTAACTCGTCTGGGAAACTCTATCTCTCCTTCTGTTCTGAATGATAGCCTTGCTGGATGGAGCATTCTTGGTTGTGGGGTTTTTTCTTTCAGCACTTTGAATATATCATGCCACTATCTTCTGGCCTACAAAGTTTCTACTGAAAAATCACCTGATAGCCTTATGGGATTTCCCTTGTATGTAACTGTTTTATTTTTCTTGCTGCCTTTAAAATTCTCTCTTTATGATTGCTTTTTGCTATTTTAGTTACTATGTGTCTTAGTATGGACCTCCTTTGGGTTGATTCTGTTGGGCTTGCTAGATCTGGATTTCTGTTTTCTTCTCCAGATTCAGTAAGTTTTCAGGTATTATTTCTTCAAATACATTTTCTGCCCCTTTTTCTCTCTCCTCCTTCTGGGATCCCTATAATGCATATGTTATTACAGTTGATGGTTTCATTGATTTCCCTTAATCTATTTTTATTTTTTTATTATTCTTTTTACTCTCTCCTGTTCAGTTTGGTTGCTTTTCTAGTCTGTCTTCAGGTTGCTGATCTGTTCTACTTCTTCTAGTCTACTGTTTATACCCTGCAGTGTATTTTTAATTTTGGTTATTGAATTCTTCATCTCTGGTTCTTTTTAACATTTTCTGTTTCTTTATTGAGGGTCTCACTGAGGTCCTCCACTCTTTTCTCAAGTCCAGTGAGTATCTTTATGACCATTACTTTAAATTGTCTACCAGGTATATTACTTATCTCCATTTCATTTAGCTCTCTTGTGATTTTGTCCTGTTCTTTTATTTGGGATGTATTCCTTTGTCTTCTCACTTTGTCTAACTCTCTGTATGTCTGTTTCTATGTTTAGGAAAGTCAGCTATGTCTCCTGCTCTTAAAAGTAGTGGCCTTATGAAGAAGAGGTCCTGTAGTGCCCTGCAATGCAATATCCCCTGTCCACCAGAACCTGGTACTTCAGAAGGTGTCTCCTGTGTATGTTATGTGCACCCTACTATTGTGGCTGAGCCACATTTGCCTTCAGCCAGTCATCTGCAATTGCTGTCTTTGTCTGGTACGAGTAGGGTTTTGTCCCTATATTGTTAGTGGGCCAGTTTGGGGCCATGCTGAACTTGAGTTGGGTCAGACCAGGCATTTGTCAGAGCTGTGGTAGTACTGAATCACTCTCCCTATGTTATCTCCTGAGACGTTTTCACTGGTGGGTGAGGCCCGCAATCAGACCAGATGTCTGCCCCAGCCCACTGCTGGGGCTGCAGTCAGACTGGTATCTGTGATTATCTTCCTCTCCCCAAGGTAGGAATCATTTTGTAATGGTGCTGGCCCCTGTTGGGACTCTTGCACACTGCCAGGCTGCTTGTGGCACTACTTTGGATGGACTCTTGCCAAGGACATTTTGGAGGGGGTGGGGCTGCAAGAGAAGGACAGGGCAAGGTGTGCTGTTAGTAAGCTAGGTGGAGAGTATTTGGGCTGTTCTGGTTCCCTCAAGTGTCTGTGTGTCTAGGCTATGATGCAAAGGAGGGAAATGGTGCCCACCAATTCCTTTGTTTCCAGAAAAATCTCCCAAAGATCCCTGTCCCTCCAGCACATGTTCCAATATTAATAAACAAATCTCGCTGCCATATACCCCAGGTGGTTTTCAAATTGCTGCTTCTGTGCTGTATCTCTGCAGGGCTGCTTTTCATGCTGTCTCTTTAAGGGTGGGGATTCAGTTTCCTATTGCCCTCTGGTTCTCCCAGAGCCAAGCCCACTGATTTTTAAAGTTCTAGGTGTTAAGATCCTTTGATTGTAAGAACTCATGAAGTTAGGTCATTCTGGTTTTCAAAGCCAAATGTTATGGGAATTCATCTTCCCAATGTGGATCCCCTGTGCCTGGGGTGCCAGTATGAGGTCTGCTCCATTCCCCTCTCTGTATCCTTGGCATCCCTCCTGCGGACACTTTGGCTCCCAACCATGTCTCTGCCCTTCCTGAACTGAAGAGGTTCAGTGTGCACTCTTCTCTACATTTAGCTATGCAGAATCTGTTCTGCCAGTCGTCGGACCATTTTCTGGGTTATTTACACACTGCTGTGGGTGTTATCTCATTGTATCTGTGGGATGAGGTGAGCTCAGGATCCTCCTACTCCACCAAATCTGCATTTATCTTTTTGAATTAGCATTTTTGTTCTTTGTTGAAATGTAAGAATTATAGAGTCTGCTTACATCATAGGCTGTCCAGAAAAAAGGAAGTTGCTAACAAGGGCCGAAAGAAGGTAATGGGTATAAAGAGGTGGTGCCCTCTGAGGAAGAGATTAAAATCACCATGTCCATTAAGTGTGGAAAATTCCTTTCTGCTATGGGCCTGTAACACTGTTCAAGAGAACGGATCCAAGGGGTACGGGAGGTGTAGGTAAGAGTCTCTGGTAGGGATGGTCCTCAGGCAAGTGCCACAGTCATTCTGGGTAAAAGAAGTGTCATGATCAGGATGATCCTGGCTGTGAGGCATGCTGGGAGTATGTAAGAGAGAAAGGTGTGACTGAGGCTGGCTGGGGTTGGGACCAGAGAAATTAATTGGGATGAAAGGATTGACAAGCCCTCTAGAAAGAAACTAGAAATTACCAGGTCTACAAAGGCACAGCAAACTCTAATTCGGTATTTTCTTAAATGCCAAAAATTCCTAGGGATCATCTAGGATACCTGTTAAAAATATATTGTCAGGCGCTACCCTAGATGTCCTGAACCAGAACTTCTAGGAGGCAGCTTGGAATTCTGTATTTTTAATGAGTGTACTTGATGACTCTTTATGACTAAGTAATTTTGGAAAAGACTGCTTTAGTCCAGCCCAATCTGGAATCAGAATTAAAATTTTCTTACTCAAGAGGCAGGACAAGGCTGGAAAGCAGGGCTTTTGGGATTTAGGAGGATTATTAAAAAAGTATATCAGGAAGGGATCCAGGAAGCAAGATGCAGCCTTGAGAAATAAGACTGCCATGTTCTAGGTGTGGAAATTAGGGCTCCAGTGAACTACACCATTAAATGCAAGGCTCTAGTGCTTGTGGGAAAATAGAGTAGGTGAGATCTTGAGAGACAAGATATCAGTCAAGCACCCTGGCCACAGATGAGTGTGGTGGTAAAACTCCCATCCTCTTGATGCAAATGAAAGATTTAGCCTTGTGTGGTATACCTGTTTGATGACTGCAGAAGTTGTGGGGTATGACCATAAGCAGCAGATGATGTCTGTCTTAAGAAGGATCTTGTACTGTATGGAAGCCACTGGGGCAAATGAATGGTCCTCAGGAAAACAAAATTCTCCAAGGAGCCTGGACAGTTGGTGAAGGGACTCCAATTTTTCCTCAAGGCCTTGTTCTTTGGGTCTACATATACAAGTGTCTGGTGAATCTTCTGTTGAAGGTCCTTGAAGCTTCATCATCTGGAGTTCATTAGGGTCATGGTGGGTATAATCATGTGCCAGATCTCCATAAGGTGAAGGCAAATCTCAGAGGACTTGAGTAGTACTGTGAAGCCTAGGAAATCCTTCTCATAAGACAGCCTTAGTTTTCTGCAACCTCAGATGATGTCCTGGAAGTGGACATTACTTTCAGATGAGGTTCAAGAAGTCAGGTGGAGGTGAGCGTGAGATGTAAGGAGATGATTAGGGGATTCTATTGGACCAAGAGTAGGAACTGTTAGACTGGGAAGTAACACAATTTGACTTTAATCATTTTTATAGACTGAATGTTTGTGTCTCTTCCCTCCCTCCAAATTCATACGTTGAGACCTAATCCCTAATGTGATGGTGTGTAGAGGCCTTTGGGAGGTATTAGTTCATGAAGGTAGAGTCCTCATGGATAGAATTGGTACCCTTATAAGGTGCTCAAGAGATCAGAGTTCCCCCATTACACACAGCAAAAAAACATGGCTTATGTAAACAAGGCAGTGGGTCCTTACCAAACACTGAATCTATTGGCACCTTGATCTTGGACTTTCCAGTCTCCAGAACTATGAGAAATAATTTGTGTTGTTTTTAAGCCACCCAGTCTATGATATTGTTATAGCAGCCTGAATAGACTAAAACAATCACAAGATAAATAATAGAAATTTTAGCTGCTTTTTAAAAATTCAAATAATAGCCTGGAGTATCTTTCTAAATTCTGATAAATTTGTTTTCCTCTCTCAACAGGAATCTCTCATTATTCTCTTCATGGCCAAAAGAAAAGATAGACTTTCTGGTTCACTGTTTTTTATGCTGATACTATAGGTTATATTGTCATGTTTTGCATCCTAAGCTTCTCTTTTAGAATCAGTAAATAACTGAGTAAAATTTATTGAATGAATTAGAAGACTTGGCTCTCTTCATCTTTCAGAATCCTCTCTGCCAGTCACACTCCTTTGTACTACTTATAACCGTGTCAAAATCACTTCTTCCGTGAAACGTCACCTGGCTACTCTGTCTGTGTGTGACTTCTGCATCCTTTGAGACCCCATAGCACACTGGTTTATAAGTCCTTTATGGCACTCCCTATTTACATTCTTCCTTTTACCTTTAACAGCATTTTGCTTCTGTTTATGTAGTATTTATTTATAACCCTTCCTGTCCCTTCCATGAAGGAAACCTATAGAAGAAATAGAAAATAAATGAGAAAATGGTAATGAAAGGAAAACAAAGATAGGACTATAAGATGAAGCCAACTGTTATAAACATTTAGTGGATACTTGCTATGTCCCACATGCTAGTCTCTGCTCTTCTGGAATGCAGAACTGAGTCAGGGCAGGGCTGTGACTTATGGACCAGTTCAACCCTCAGAGGCACTCAGGAATCAACTTCACACCATCACTAGAGGTTTGGTCTTAGTAATTTAGTCTCCTACCTACCTATTTCCTCACTGATTTACCCACTCTTACTAGTGTTGATGCTAGAAAATGGGCCACAGTGTATTCTCAATTGTGCTAGTATTTTTTATTCAAGGACTTCTTTTCTGACTTCATAGATACCTTGGTAGCTCTTCACCAAGTTTTCTTCAAGGTTCAATGGTTTCCATGCCAAGGCAGTAAGACCGTTCATATAGTTATGCTGGGGAGACAGGGTATCCCTAAATTTTTCCATGGAATTTCCATTCCAGCTTGTGTGTACTTACTATAGGTTATCTAGTAAAAGGAATCCTTGGCAGTTTTTCATCAAGTTACAGCTGCCTCTGTAAAAGAAACTGCATTTATAAGTTGTTTTCTCTTACATTGGCTAAATGGCAGCAAATAGGATAATGATCATTTTCCAAATGTCGTAAGAGCAACTGATGGCACCAACATAGTCATTTATGGCTCCAGAGTAAACTATGGGTGGAATGTTATGACTGTACAGATATCTGAAAATGTAGATTATTACCATAGCAATGTAAAAAGCTGCAGATTTCCCCCGAATCAGTACCTAGTTTCTGTATTTGACCAAAATATGTGTAGAGGAAAGTCCCTTCTGGGCCATTAAAAACAAAGCATTTGCATTAGGAACTTTTTTAAAAATGTAAGGATATTTCATTTAATTTTCAATTTATATTTTTATGTATGAAGTAAGAATAAGGAAAAGTATAATTGCAGTATAATGTTGATTCTAACTGACCTAGTAAAATAGTACTTTTATTACAATAACTATCACCTCAGATAATAACTAGTAATTAGAATTTTTCTCTCACAGGACTTATTCCTTCAAAAATGCTGATTTTTTTTGGCTGTTCTATTTTCGAAATTTGACTAAGTTCTTAATTTAAGATCATAAGTTTAAGTGCTCCTCCACAAATTAGAGTTTTACTCCTAGGCAGCTCTAAAAAATGTTAATTTCCTGAGTCTTTTCCTCCGTATATAGTAAAGTCAGTTATTTTAACAGAGAGGATATTAGATACTGCCCTCCAAAAGCTCAAGTGTATGCATTTGTGTATACCAGGAACTTTGCCAATATCATTTTTGGTCTTTTTCTTGGGGCAAGGTTGCATCTGGTATAGTGCAGGGGAAAGGGTGTCAAGAGGCATCCAGGCATGGTGGGTTGATGTGGATGGCAGTGTGCAGGGGTCAGCCTATGTTCCAAGGAGCAGGCAGAGTTGAAACTGGGAGGTCATCAGGTGATGCTTGGAACCAACAATGGAAACCACCAGCAAAAGCCAAAGGGAAATAAGCCAGAAACCTGGGAGCAACTGCTAAGGGGATCTAAATAAATTTGTAAAAGGTTTCACGCAAATATTTATTAAATACCTGACCGTGTTTCCCAAGTGTTCCAACCACAATTAAGTAAGAACTACATTTTATATCTTAGCCTAACACACACTGACACATAGCCCTCACTGTGTCAGAGTTCTACAAAGATCGTTACCTTCACCTTGGGTGAGACACTCTGAAATTTTCCGTTCTCTTAGGTTCTATCCTATTGCATTTAAAGATGTTGATAGGATGGGTGCCTAGCTGGCTTGGTCAGTGGAGCAAGCTGTTCTTGATCTTGGGGTTGTAGGTTCGAGCCCCACTTTGGGTATAGAGATTACTTAAAAGTAAAAAATCTTTAAAAAAAATTAAATAAAGATGTTGATAGAAGACTTACAAATCGCTTTCATGATCTGTTAATTGATAGAAAGCCGTAACTTAAAATGTACTGTCTTGGGGATGGGAGAGATGGAATAAAGTGAGTTAAAAAAAAAAAAAGTCTAAAAGACTGGAGGATGTCGTTTCTGAATTTAAGGAGATGGAAAGCTCCTTAGGAAGTTGGAATGTAACAGGTGAAACAACCAAATATAACACATTTAGAGTAGAAAAAATGGAAACAAGCAAATTAACAGGGAAATTAATATTAATACAAGTTAGTTATAGAAGTGTTAGCTTGAGAGTGAATAGCTGAGGTCAGCAATGAGGCCCCCCATAGATGGGGTTAACATCTTACTCATCTTCATAGCCCTTTACTGCTTGACACACTACCTTGCACTGAGGTTTGAATAACTTAGCACAATGAGACTACACAGCATTGTTGTTATTCCATGTCTCTACAGGGCTGAAGTTAAAATTCCTATTTTTTATTTAGGGGAATACCCTAAATGATTTCCCATGACACTTTAGTAGAAATTAGTTTATCAAATTACTGTAGTTATTTGATCTTGGATTGGCTCTGAGGTTGTGGATGGTGAATGTCAAAGGGAGACCTTAGGGAGGTGCTGGGAAGCCTCGGGGACACCCATAGGAAGGAAATATATATCAAAGCACTGAAGTTGAATTTCAGCTACTTAAATAATTTTACTTCAAATTATTCTGCCTACAGCACTGCAACATTTACTTAAATAATATTTTATAGTTGTCTTCTCTCATTTTTAATGATATGTTTCTTCAATATCTCTACCACAATAGATTTTATTGTTGCTTTTCAAGACTAAGCACTATGAGTTCCCCCCACTTTCCCACCACCACTGAATCTATAATGTTAATACATTGAAGATGCTCAAAAATTACTTGTGGGTAGAAAATATATAAAGCTCCATGCAATAAGTAATTATCTCTGTCTTGCTCATTTTATCTTTAGCCTAGCACACAATAGTCATAATTTTTATATGAATAAAAAAATTTTCTCAGTGGTCTCTGAATTCCACACCCTCTTTTCTTTCAATTCTCATTTCCTTGTATTCATCACATGTGTAAGTACACAACAGAAGCATTAACTTTTGCAGTTAAAATTCTGACAGGGAGCTACAAGTGATGATTAAATACTCTAAATGACTTTCATATGTGATTAGCTCTAGAGCTAGGGGGCTAGTTGAATCTGACCACAGATTACCCAGTGACCTTAAATGATTCAGTAGTATCAACTCCTTTTTGAAGTTGTAAGTTAAATAATCTTTATATGTCAGTATAGAAGATGGTGCATTTAAGAACTCCCAAGTTTCTTTCATACTCAGCTATCGAGTCTTTTTTTTGGGTTGTTGTTGGCAATTGCTCAGATTAACTATGAGGAAATATCCATAAGTTCCTGTGGTCGTTAAGACAGGTTCTTCCACCCTGAAAAATTTCCATACTGTTCTTCCACCAAGAGCAACTCTTGATGTAGCTGGAAGAAGTTTGAAAAGTCACAATATTTCTGTGTAATAATGTTGCACAAATATTGGAGTGTATTTCTGAATTGCAGTCCACCAATTCTGCAGTTTATATCTATCACATTATATTTGTTTATATTAATTACATAAAATATTTTTCAATATCCCATAAAAAAGAAAAAAATTTAAACAGGCATTTCCTTTTTTATTAAATATCCTTCTATAACATCATTTCAAGAAGTGCCTAGTCTTCAACTTAAGGAATGGACCATAATGTGAATAAGTTTAAAATAGAATTTGCAACAACAAAATATCTTATTCAAGCATCCACAGTTTCTGCCAAGACTTCAGTCTCAGCTGCTAGGAAAATAACACTCAACACAAAGAAATGTCAGCTTCAGATAAGATAAATGATTTAAATTTGATGTTTCAAATTTGAAAGTCTGTTTCTTTTCTCTCCAAAATATCAAGAATCTTTGTTCCAGGGGATATAAAGACAGGAAGATCCTTGCTGTCTTCACACTCACCAAGGGAGGACCTAGAATTCCTGTGTTAATTTCTTTAATTTTTAGATGGTACCTAGAAGTTAAACTGGTAATTTACTCTTTCAGGAAGTTTTTAAGATGAGAAATCCACTCTTTGTGATACAGGGTAGTCTAGCAAGCTAGATAAGATAAATAGCAAGACTTTGTAGATCTTTCTTGATTATATTTAATAACACTCTTTATTAAATAAGTATATTTAATAAAGTGTAAATAAATATATTTAATAAAAAGTGTTTATAAGTATATAAATAAATAAGTATAAATAAATTTATAAGTATAAATCCAGTCATTTCTTAAGCAGCTACTCTTTGTTGGAATTGGGGAACAAGTATGAGTAAGACCTAATTTTGTAAGGAAGAGAGCTTTTAATCTTCATTGACAAAGTGAATCATCGCTTGCAATTGCTTCTGAAGAGTATAAATTATAGCAAATAACATTTGTAGTTTTTAAGAAAAATGTAATTCATTATTATATACACCTGTGGCACAGATGGCCTGGTCTGCTTCTTGCAGAGTATTAGACTTCTGTCTTGAGGCCCCATTCCTGGACCTTTGGGTTGCTTCCATATTTGCAAGTTCTTAGTAATAAATCACCAAAAAGAAATGTTTAATAACTACATACAGATAGTTGTATTTGATGTCCACATTGATCATCATTAACTTGGTGCCATTCCTTAATGTCCCACAACATCACATGCTCTTTCCAATAGAGATTCAGCCATTACGTCACCCTCCATTATCCTCTGAGGGATGTCCTATCACCTGTTCCTAAGGTTGATGGCTCCCTGTTCAAGAGGGTTTTTTGTCCTCCTGACAGCATTAACTACTTCTTTCTTTCATTGATTTGTCAAATATTTATTGAGCACCTAATCTATGGTGCTGCTGCTCTCTGCTTATAATACCACATGTCTTGTGCGTTTTTCAAAGTCCTGTTTTGATAATTGTTCTAGCATATGTCCTGAATACACTGGGGATTTCCTCTGGTACTTGGACAAAGTAAGGTAACTCAGATTTAATTGAATGTAGTATGTCTTACTTGATAGAACCAGTGAAAATTACAGGCATTTAAAAATTTGAATTACTTTAAGAAGAACAAAGTAATTTCCTAAATTAATTAATATATCATTTATTAACTGCCATTAAGCCCTTGTTAATTAAATAGAATGGTAAAGTTAAATAAAAAGATGGATAATTTCCTAAAGGAGATGTAATTGTGATTTAAATATCTTTCTTAATTGGTTTAGTAGACATGCCCACTATTACATAATTCATCTAGGACTTGGAACTGCAGGGTGATGAAAGACTCCACACAGGTAGAGTATTATGAGACAAGAGACAGTGAGGAGCACTTCCAGAGAATGACTCTATTCTGTTTTATTCTATTGCAGTGGTTATTAACTTTTTCTTGGTGAAGAATTCAATATACATAAGTCAACTAATGTTTACCAATTATCTTGTATATGTCAGGCATTAAAGGCATAGAAACTAAGGATTTATTTGAACAAAATAGATCCTTTTGAGAATTTGGTAAAAGCTAAGGACTCCTTCCAACAGAAAAAAAAATGAAATATATACATGCATACTCATACCAGTTTTTGCACACAAATTCTCAAGAGGTATATAGACCTTTGAAGTTCATCCATGGGAACCCCTAGGTCTGTGGATTCAATTTAAGGACCGCTGCCCTATTTGAAGTTATTCAAGCTAGGAATGTTGTATATGTGCCTTAGGACTAGTCACTTAACTTCCCGAGGCTTCCATTTTCTTGTCTGTTAAATGAGTCTTCCACTTCTAAAAATCTGTCTGTGAGCAGATGCTGCAAATATGCTTGTCTATTTATGTCATTATCTCTGTTGCTCATATTTGTGTGCGGGTATAGGAAAGAATAGTACAAGTAGAATAGGAATCAGAGAATGTCCTGGAATTTAGAGACCATTTAAACTCCATGAGAAGAGGCAGTGGGGCAGTCTAGGTGGTAAATGGTCCCTTGGTGAGTGAATGTCAGAGTTAGGACCTGGCTCTGTATTTCCTGACATCTAGCCCACGGCTCTTTCCATGATGCCACAGCATGTATGAAGAGTTATCCCCACCAGTGCCCATAAAGTAGTTATACTAGATTAAAACTATCTCCTTGGGGGGTGCCTGGGTAGCGCAGTCATTAAGCGTCTGCCTTCGGCTCAGGGCGTGATCCTGGCGTTTCAGGATCGAGTCCCACATCGGGCTCCTCCGCTGGGAGCCTGCTTCTTCCTCTCCCACTCCCCTGCTGTGTTCCCTCTCTCGCTGGCTGTCTATCACAGAAATAATAAATAAAATTAAAAAAAAAAACTATCTCCTTGAATTGATATGCTAAATCTCAAATGTTTACTTGTTGAATTAAGATATTTATCTTTAAATAGAGGTATTACTAATGAAAATATTCTGTAGACTTGGCATGAAAGATACTTGGTATGAAAGCCACTTATGAAATTCAAGGATATTTGGGAAATCCAGAAAGCTTTACCAGTGGCAATAATCTTAGTGTTATTGGTTGAATTGTGCTCCCCTCAAATTTATACATTGAAGTCCTAACCCTCAGTACCTCAGAATATGACCTTATTTGGATATAGGGTCTTTACAGTGGTAATCAAGTTAAAATGAGATTATTAGAGTGGGCCCTAATTCAGTATGACTGGTGTCCTTATAAAAAGGGGAAATTTGGAGACAGGCACTCACACAGGGAAAACACCATGTGAACATAAAGGCAGAGATCCTGATGTTAGGTAAATGCATGAGTCAATATCTAAAATAAGTGATAGTTGAGGCTGTTACAAAAGACTAACATACAAGTAACTTATGTTGACATAAGTTGTCAACTTATGTTGACAGTCATACAGTAATGTGATTTTAAAAAAGTTTCCACTTATTGTTACAATGTGCCAAATATTATGAGACATATGGGTATACTATAAGCTACTTTGTTACATTTATATCTTTCCAAAATCTTTTTGATAATTCAATAATGATAATTGCTATACCTTTTTTATTCCACTTAATGACTCATGTACTTACAGATGCCAACGGTGTTTGAGTTAAAGCTGTGGTTCCAACATTAAATCATTCTACCACATTTCACAATGAATATTTTTAGCAAATATTTTCCAGTAACTATTTTTGTAGAAAAATAGTAAAAAAATTCCACTAACTATTTTCCCTGATCTGAAAAATATTTCTGGTATCCACAGTTAAATATTTTAACAGTCATGTGAGTCTAATATGCATAAAACAAATTCTTAGGTACAAGGGAAGACACGACAGAAAGAGATAATTGTTTTGGAGTAAATTATTATTTGTTCCATGGCATAATTTAAATGCATAAAATGAAAGCATTTTAGACGCTTATAATAATTTTTGTAAGCATATTTTAAAAATAATTATCACTATAAATTATTGGAGAATATTCTTAGCAATATTATAAAATGTATTGAATGTTTTAAGTTTGAGATATTTATGATGATGGGGTGGGTCAAGACAGCAATTTGGGACTCTGAGGAATGGACCCTTATGCAGTTAAATCAGTTTAACCAACATTTATAATTTGATAAAAAAATGTATCTTATTTTCACGTCCCAAATGTGTAATAATGTTTACATGTGATTCACATTTTATTACGTTTAATTACATCAAATTATTCATGCAAAGCACCAAGGTCATTGGCCTGGCACAAGGAAACATGTTCAGGGTATTAGTTGCAACCCCTTACCTCCTAATTAAATTTAACAAAGACGTCAGTTGCATACTATTGTACCCAACATTATGCTAAATTGTCTAATTAAGAAAATATATTTTTTGTTTAATTTACTTAAGGTATAGATGTATCTCATGGTTTGAGAAAAACTTTAAAGAGTAGTATTCAATCCAGCAAATGTAGATTGAAGTTTCAAGCTAAAGCAGGAAGGAATTTTAAAAAAAGATTATGACATTGTCTCTACCCTGGAGGAGTTTAGCTGCCACAATTTGAGAATGAAACCACATGTAAATAAGTACTCTGTTGCCTCATATAAATGGTAGATAAGTAGCTGTTTAGGGAAGGGCAATAATGTGACCTGGAGTGGTCAGATAGAACGTGAACTGAATCTTAATGAATGGAAAAGGTTTGGACAGGCAGTGAAGAAAGAGAGAGCTTCCTGGGAGAGTAAATGTTTTCTCATTAATAAGCAGACCAAGTAGTTTTTAAAACTATTTTAAAATTCACTGTACAAACTGTTGTGTTTGCTGATGTCCTCTTAGGTTTGAGGTTATAAGATCATCCCCTAATATAGGTGCTTTGCTTAGGGTCGTTTTTAAATCTCCTTGAGAGATTCCAAGGACCCAGAATAGCCAAAACAATCTTGAAAAAGAACAAAGTTGGTCAAATTTTGTGTAAGCCTTCTTAGCCACTTTGAGGTTTAACTTTTTACCATGAGGGTTGTATGTGGCTTCGAGTTCAGGGAGTTAACTTTTGTTGTTGTACCTTTTCAGCCAGGAGCTAGTAGCTTGGAGCTCCCTTTCCAGATGGCTCCTAAGTGTTGGGGAAATATAATTAAAAGCAAAATCTTCTCCTAACCCAGAAAACCTCACCATAGGTGTAGTGGAGAGAAAACAGTTCTGTTGTTGAATAAGCATTAAACCAGAATGTCACGTGCATCACGGGCAATCCTCTAAGACATGGCAAAGACTGAAAGAAATCTCACCCTGATATATAACCAAGCAGATACAACAAATTATGTACGTGTTTTCCAGATAAACAATGTCTTGTCAAGTAAGAGGACTTGGCAGTACTTTTGGCACACACAGTTCCTACTTGTTTTACCTGGTAGTTGGAGTGGCCATCTGTGTTGACAATATCCAGGAGGAAAACAAACTTCTCTTTGTGACAGGATGTAGTTTTGCAACCTGGAACAAGGCCCCACTGAATTTAGACTCCTACCTTCCCGCAGAAATTGGGAGACAGGAGTGCTCTCTCCCTTGATGACTCCCAGTTCTTTCTAGACATTACTGGGTCACAGAGTAAAAAAAGGCTGATTTAGTCTCCAAAGGGATTTATATATATTTTAAAGAGAGGAGAAAGTACTTACATTTAAAAGTTTTCTACGGCAAATAACCTGAGGAAAAAAAAGCCGGGGAAATGTCTTGCCTTGTTTTCAATAGGGAGAATTAAGCCTCTTATTTCTAATTGCATTTGCTTTTAAAAGGGGATGCAACCTTTGGCATGCCCAGGCTGCCAGCGATGACTGTGATGTTATTTTTAAGCCTGTTTTCCTAGGAGTTGCCCCTTAGAGCAGCTTATTGTTCAGTCTGTTTGGTCAAGAGGTTGGATCTAAGCCCTTTGTGCCAGTGAGTCTTCTCTCCTATGTTGATGAATCCATGTCCAGCTTGGGGAGGGCTTTCAACGGTGCCTCATGTCCTGATGGCTCTAAGTGGGGGCAGCTGAGTGCATTTGCACCGCCTTCCTGACCTCCAGAGTTGACTCTGACCCAGGACACCTCTTGTTGACTGCCTCTTTCCTTGACTGTCTGCATTAAACTTGGGCTGCTCTGCTGTTTTGCTCTATCAAGGAGCTTCCAGGCACTTCTTAATTGCCCTCCACTAAGATCTGTATTGTTTTCCAACAATGCCCTTAGGCATGGAGCTCCTCATTCTCAGTTCCAAATAAAGTCAGTTTTCTCAGAGCTGTAAAGCTCTTTGTCCATATGGCCTGCCTTTCCTCCAGGGCAGAAGCCCTGTACCACTCTACCATATTTGGATGTGAGGACCTGCTTACCCTGGAATGACACCCCTGCTCTATGAGTATGCACTGAGGTGGGAGGAGGAAGGTATTGGCAGCCCCTGGTCTCCTCAGCTTGCCCCTCCAGGCGTGCAGCCTCCACCCTATGACCTCCACTCTATGAATGAGCTGGAGTGGCGGTGACTGGGGCCCCAGCACATTTGGCCTTCTGTGTATGGGGTAGAGCTTCTGCCTTATGAATAGAGGGCTGGGTGGAGGAGGAGAGACCTGATCCTCTTAGCTGGACTTGCCTAGAATAGAGCTTCCTAGAATAGATGAGAAACATCTGCACCCTGCCCATCTTGGACTGAAACTGTAGTCCCAGACTGCGAGCTGGCAGGGAGGTAGAACTCCCATTTTTTTGGCTGCACACAAATAGAGCTTCTGTAATGAAGAGCTAGGGGAATAGTGAAGTAAGTTATGGTACAAATACTACTATTTTTACTGATATTTAGTAGATTTTCTTGAATGAATGTTTCTCTATTTGCTGTATGCCCTTAGGACAATTTCTAGAGACTTTAAATAAGTAAAAATTATTTTTCACTAGTCAAATTGCTTTGCTAGAGAATCAGTTGAGCTCCTTACTCCATCATTCCAGAAGTCCCACTTCTCACTTTCATTTTGAAATAGATTTCACTGGATATAAAATTCTGAAATTATGGGTTGACTTTTGTTATTATTATTTTTTTAAGTATTTTAAAGACATTTCTATATCGTATTTTGGCTTACATAGTTTCTGATAGTCTGCTGTCATTTGTATCTTTGTTCTCTGTATGTAAGGCTTTTTTTTTTCTTCCTCTTTTTTTTTTCCTTTGGTTTTCAGCAGTTTGAGTGTAATATGATCAGATATATTTTTTCCCCATTTTTTCTCACTTGGGATTCTCTGAACTTTTTGGATTTGTGTTTGTTGTTGATACTAATTTTGGAAAAATTCTCAGCCATTATTCCTTCAGATATTTCAATTCAATTGTTCTCTCTTCCTTCTCCTTCTGGTGCTCCAATTACATCCATATTAAACCATTTGATATTGTCCCCCAAACTCTCAGATGTTCTCAATTTTTATTGTTTTTGTTATTGGTGTTTGTTTTTTTCCCCCAGTTTGTTTTCACTTTGTGTTTCAGTTGGGATAATTTCTGGTGATTTATTTTCAAGTTCATTGATCCTTTCCTCTGTTACATCTAGTTACCTCATAAGTCTATTGAAAGAATTCTTCAACTCTGATGCTGTGGGTTTTTTTATTTCCAGAATTTTTCTTTTCTTTTAGAGAGAAAACATGTGTTCACACAGGTTGGGGGTGGAGGGGTAGAGGGAGAAGGAGAGAGAGAATTTTAAGCAGGCTCCATGCTTAGCAGGGAGCCTGACACAGGGTTCAATCTCATAACTCTGAGATCATGACCTGAGCTGAAATCAAGAGTCAGACATTTAACCAACTGGGCCACTCAGGCACCCCATATTTCTAGAATTTCTATTTGACTGTCTTATATATATTCCATCTTTTTTCTAAAATTGTCCATCTATCATTCAGCTGTCTGCTGTTTCTACCAGAGAATTTAACATATTAATCATAATTATTTAAATCCCTACCTCTTAGTTTTAACATCTGTTTTCACCTCTGTTGGCTACTGTAGCTTTTTTTTTTTTTTTTAAGATTTTATTTGTCAGAGAGAGAGCGCGAGTGTGCACGAGTGGGGGGAGGAGGCAGAGGGAGAGGGAGAAAAAACAGGCTCCCCACTGATCAGGGAACCTGATGCGGGACTCGATGCCAGGACCCCAGGATCATGACCTGAACTGAAGACAGATGCTTAACCGACTGAGCCACCCAGGTGCCCCTGCTGCTTTAGCTCTTGACAATGACTTAGTTTTAGTTGCTTTTCGTATCTCTTATTTTTTTTAATTGAATGTCAGAAATATGTAAAACATCAAAGACTAAGGTAAAAGATAGTTGCTGCTGGAAATGGACCTGTTTCCTCTTCTTCAGGTTAATCAGTAGTTTAGCTGGGTTTATTATTGCCCTACTTATCTTAAGTACAGCATAGACTTCAAATTCCTCCATCAGAGGTTTACTGATACTTGTACTTGGTGTGTAACCTGGCATGAAAAAAGGGTTTTTCTTAATTTTCCTACTTCACCCTCAGCCTTCAGTGGGCCCTGCACACTTGTGCCACAAAGTTTTCTCTTCATGCTCTTATTTCCCTACTCCCCACAAAGTGGCATACTGTTATTGCTTGTTACTTAGTGCAATAATTATGATGGGGCCTTGGGCTTTCTCAGTTCTCCTGCTCAGTGATGAATACCTGCTGTATGCCTGACCCTCCGTGCTAAGGCTTTCTCAGTCTTTCTGCCCTTTCATGGCAAGGCACTTTGCTTTGTATTGTTGGGGAACTTTGGTAGGAGCAAGTTTTTCACCTCACCTCCAATAATGGAAGACTTTTGCTTTATATCATGCAGGTTCCTGGGCCTGAGTAGGTTTTCTAACCCCGTTCCAGCAGCAGATAGCCTGTACTGCTATATTTCTACCTCTTCCTCAGTGGTAGAGAGCATGCTCCTGGAATGTGGGAGGATGGGGGATTTCCTATCTCTTTTCCAATGGCAGCAGGTCTTTGTCTGGGACCATGAGGTGGAATGTTTCCTTTTCTTCCCCTAGAAGCTAAAGGTTTTTGCTTTTTATGAGTCAAAGTTCTTTGAAGCAGATGGATTTCATGTCAATGTGTTCTCTGGGGTGGAGAGATTCTCTCAATTCTTGCACCCTGACCCCAGTCCTTTTTGTGAGCACCCAGTGGATGCCCATGGAAATAGCTAGTGAGAAAGTTCAGATTCCTGGGGTTCCTAGAAATTCTTAAGTGTTACGCTAGCCCACCCTCAGCCTTTAAGAATTCTTTGAAATTTCAGCAGTTTTCTTTTTACCTGCTTTGTGGGTGGCTACCTTTTCTTCCCACACTCTGTCAGCTCATCTCTCTTTGGAAGGGCTCTTTATCCTTTGGAATTAAGCTTACCTGGTTATCTTATGACCTGAACTCTCTGACAGTGGTGTATCAATTTATTGCAGTCATTACTCTTTTGGTGCTTAATTGTAGCCTTTATTTTTTAAAAAATCACTTTAAATTAATATTGGGTCCTGTGCCTTTGAGGATAACCCAGTAATTTTAAAGTGTTTCCTTTCTTTCTGATATAATAAGATGTACCAGGTTCATTTTGTATTTTTCCTCCTCTAGACC
Source organism: Ursus americanus (assembly GCF_024610735.1). Lineage (NCBI taxonomy): Eukaryota > Metazoa > Chordata > Mammalia > Carnivora > Ursidae > Ursus > Ursus americanus. The sequence goes on from NC_142134.1 coordinate 41,281,524, forward strand.
TAGAACTAAATATTTCTTTAAGGATATCTAGTTCCTTTAAATGAGAAATAATATCTAGAAATCATAATCTGAAGACTAGGGCTGCTCTTTGATATTGAGTTGTCATTGCTTCTAGGCTTGTACAGTGTACAGAGCTAGAAAATACGTGCTTTTCTTTAAAAGGAAACAGTCCCATAGTTCATACTGATATTTCTAGTTCAAATATAAGATCACATAACATGTTTGATTTTATACTTGTATATTTTATGTTACAGTTAAAATGTTCCTTGGTTCCTAATGGCATTAACAACATACTTATTTGCTTTATCCTATTACATATGGAATACTTTCAAAATAACAATGCCTTTACTATTATTAACAATAAGATTCTTGAATGCAGTTTAAGATTACTTTGTAATTCTTTTTGTCATTAGGATATATACTAGTGAAGTACAAGGGTCCAACTCAAAATCTACTTCTTCTAAGAGGAAGATAATGTCAGAAAGTAATAAGATCTCTGACTTTCTGACATTTTCTATGTGCTGACCCACTCTGCCTCATGCCTTTTTTCCCCTCTGAACTTCTATAATTCCAACCTTAGATCTCACACTCTGTACCTGACTCAGATGGCCTTCAATTGACTTTTACTTATTTAAATACTTTAAATATGAAAGTTGAGTATAATGCAACGAGATCAGTCTTCCTGAGAGGTCTATGGAGTTAATCTAATTTATTATTGCCACAGTAAACTCCAAAGTGTAGGTGCATTTCTTCTTTTATATATCAGAAAGAACAGTTTCCTTTACTAAATGATTAAAGTTTAATTAAACTCTTTTGGGAACGTGTCTCAGAGTGAAATTAGACCATCTTCCAGGATCAGGAAACCAGACAGGTCTCCATTACCCAATGCCAAATGACAGGTGGAACTTGGGTCAGAAAAAAGCTAGGCAAGATATCTGAGGATCTGTGCCAGTCCACTGGGGCTGGATAAGTGAGCATAGATGGATCTTGTGTACAGAAACCTATGCTTTAGAAACCTATTTTCCCCTTCACATTTAGTAAAGTTTTCCTTTAAAAATTTTTTGCTCATCTCATATAAGGACAGAAGTATTTGCTAAAGAGAAACAAGGGAAGGAATACTTCTTTGTCCATGAATGGACCACCATACTTTAAGAACTTGGACCAGATGGGAATGATAGAAATCAGAGCAAAAGAACCCCAGAAAGCAGCCACATCCAGGAAGGCAGAGTGAGAGCTGGGGCATAGTCACCTCTTCCATGCCTTCCAGAGCTTGGTCAGCCTGTGTTTTATGTGGGTGAGTGGCTCTTCCCTCCCATGCTCCCCAGTGAAGCAGAGCGGCAAGGGGGAGAACAAAGGAACCTTGAACTGTAAGATCCAAGCTCTGACCCTTACTGTTTATGTAGCATCAGAATAATCCCTAGAGCCCAGCATGATCTGGCAGCTGCCTCCCTTGCCAGCCTCATCCCCCACTCACTTGGCCCACTCCCCGTGCTCATTGGCCAGTTGATTCTTGTTTCTGGGCTGACCACTGTGCTTGCTGTTTGTCTGCCCGGATGTTCTTCCCACACACTTTACACTGGAAGGCCCTTTCTCTTTGTTCCCATCTCAGGCTCACATACCTCCTCTTCAGAGAGGCCCTCACATCAAAATGACCTCTTTCCACCCAGTCCTCCACATGATTTTGTCAAACCTTTCGGAGAACTTACTACTTTCTGACATTTTCCTGTATATCTGTTTGCTTTCTTGCCTTTGTCTGTCTTCCTCCTTCTGGGTTATCAGCTTCACAGGCCAACAACCTGGTATGTCTTGCTAGCTCCTCTGTTACTCACACTAGGGCTTAGCAGTTGGTAGACACTCAGTAAATATTTGTTGAATTGATTGAATGAATTATTGTGAAATGAAAGAGACAAATAGTTATATACATGTGTATGTGTATACATGCATTTATTTATGTTTTGATTTATTTCACAAAAGGGTATGAAGTGGCTTACAAGAAGCACCCAACTTTGAATCTAGGAATCAATTAATTTTTCATTTTATTGATACTAATGCCATTTTCATTGTGACCTGCTTATTCAATTGCAATAAAGGGCAGAGATTTCATTTTCTGGTCCTCACTGACTATATAAAATGGCTGCTTCTTTTCTTCCTGTCTGTCATACTGTTATTAACCTATTGCTACAATTGAGTTATTTATCAAATCAGCCACTGATTGGTACAGTATAAAAATCTAGGAGCAACTAAAAACAAATGATATGCTTTATCAACAAAAAGATCAAGGAGAGGATAGTCCAAGATGGCAGAGGAGTAGAAGACCTTAGTTTTGTCTGGTCTCAGGAATTCAGCTAGGTAGCTATCAAATCATTCTGAACACCCTTGAACTCAACTGGAGATCTAAGAAAAGAATTGCTGCCAACTCTACAAACAGAAAAGCGACCACTTTCTGCAAGGTAGGAGGTGCAGAGAAGTGAATGCCAGGTGATATATGGGAAGATAAAAGCGGGGACATGGAGCCTCCATAAACCGACACCAGAAAGTGACAGAGCTGCAGAGCACAAAATCAGAACTTTTAGAAGTCTGATCCGGTGAGGGATGTCCCTGCCTGAAAGGTGCTCATGTGAAGACGTGGGGAAGAATCCTAGGTGGGACAGTGTGGTCTCAATCCTCGGGGTCACAGGAAAACCAGGGGTGCCTGAGTGCAGCAGAGTTCCCAGGTATCAGAATGGGGAAGTCAGCTGCAATCAGTGAACCCAGGAGAGGGCTCAATCCTCGGGGTCACAGGAAAACCAAGGGTGCCTGAGTGCAGCAGAATTCCCAGGTATCGGAGTGGGGAAGTCAGCTGCAATCAGTGAACCCAGGAGAGGGCTCTCAGCTCAGGGTTACCATAAACTGATCTGCAGCCTGGTCAGGTGACTGCTCTCCGAGCAGGGGCCCAGCAACCAGCAGAACCAGTGAGACCTTCCTTACTCCCCCTGGGAGAGTGGCCTGGGTGGGGGCCCACCCATGCTGCAGGAGTCTGCAGGGTTTGGAGACTTGAAACAGGGTCATGTGCCTGAGATAGAAATGCTCAGTCACAGGCCGGGTGAGCACGGAGTGCAGACAGAGACCAGGGAGAATGGAGTGACTGACTGCTTTTCCCTGAGGAAGCACTGAAGAGTGAGGCCCCGAACTTTCGGCCCTGGGGCTGGAGATTGGGAGGCCACCATTTTCATTCTCATCCTCTAAAGCTGTGAGGAAAGCCTTCAGGGAGCAAAAGCCGCATAGAGCAATCTGGAGCTGCTTACTTAGCCTGGCCCCCCTGGCAACGGTGGTGCAATTCCATCCAGGCAAAGACACTCGAGAATCAATGCAAACAGCCCTCCCCCAGAAGATCAGCAAGAACATCCAGCCAAAACCAAGTTTACCAATCAATGACAACTGCAAAACTCCAGCACTAGGGGAATATAGCACATAGAACTCATGGCTTTTTTCCCATGATTCTTTAGTCTTTCAACTTTAATTTTTTAATTTTTTTTCCTTCTTTTAAAATTTTTCTTCTTTCCTTTTTCAACCAAATTCTTATTTTATCAACCTTTTTTAAAAGTCTTTTTTAGTTTTCATCTTTACACTCGCATCCTAACCCTTCATTGTATTTAAACTTATATTTGTATATACATACTTTTTTCTTACTTTAAAATTTGGGGATGCAGTTTCTTCTAACAGAACAAAATACACCCAAAATCTAGTGTATGGCTCTGTTCTATTCACCTGCTGATCATATTCTCTTTTCTTTTTTTTTTCTTCTGTTTTTTTGTTTTGTTTTGTTTTCGTTAAAGTTCTTTTTAATTTTCACCCTTACAGTTACATTCCATCCTCTCAAAGTATTTAATTTTATTTTTGTACATATAAGTTTCTCTTTCTTTACAATTTTGAGATGTGGTTTCCTCTAACAAATTGACCAAAATACACTCAGGAGATAGTGTATTGCTCTGTTCTGTTAACCTGTCTGCTTATATCCCTTCCTTGTGTGTGTGTGTTTTTGTTGTTGTTGTTTTTGTTCTCTTTTGTCTTTATGTGTTTTTTTAATTTCCATTATTACAGTCACATTCTATCCTTTCACTGTATTTAATTTTACTTTTATACATATACAAATTTTTCTTTTGTAATAATTTTGGGATCTAGTTTTATAAAAAACAAAAAACAAAAACAAAAACAAAACAGACCAAAATACACAGAGAATCCAGCATATTGCTCTATTCTGCTCACCTGTCTGATTATATTCTCAGACACAGCCCTCTCCCACCCCCGCCCCCAGTTTCAGGTCTCTTCTGATTTGTTTAGTGTATATTTCCCTGGGGTTGTTGTTATCATTTTAGTATTTTCTCTTGTTCCTCTATTCTTCTCTGGACAGAATGACAAGACAGAAAAACTCATCTCAACAAAGAAAACAAGAGGCAGCACTGACAGCCAGGGACCGAATCAGTATGGATATTAGTAAGATGTCAGAACTAGAGTTCAGAATAACAATTATAAAGAAACTAGCTGGGCTTGAAAAAAATATACTAGTCACTACAGAATCCCTTTTGGGAGAAAGAAAAGAACTATAACCAAGTTGAAATAAAAAAGGCTATCAAACGCAATAAAAAATGGAGGCTCTAACTGCTAGAATAAATGAGGTAGAAGAGAGAATTAGTGACATAGAAGACCAAACAATGGAGAATAAAGAAGCTAAGAAAAAGAGAGATAAACAACTACGGGATCACAAGGGGACAATTCGAGAGAGAAATAATACTATAAAACAAAACAGTATTAGAATAATTGAGATCCTGGAAGAAGAGGAAAGAGAGAGGGGGCAGAAGGTATATTGGAGCAAATTATAGCAGAGAACTTCCCTAATCTGTGGAAGGAAACAGGCATTCAAGTCCAGGAGGCACAGGGACCTGCCCCTCAGAATCAACAAAAATAGGTCAATAGCCCAACATATAATAATGAAACTTGCAAATCTCAGAGACGAAGAAAAAATCCTGAAAGCAGCTCGGGAGAAGAGGTGTGTAACCTACAGGAGTAGAAACATTAGACTGACAGCAGACCTAGCCACAGAGACCAGGCAAGCCAGAAAGGACTGGCATAATATATTCAGGGTGCTAAATGAGAAAAATATGCAACCAAGAATACATTATCCAGCTAGGATGTCATTCAAAATAGAAGGAGAGATAAAAAGCTTCCAGGACAAACAGAAACTAAAAGAATTTGTGATCACCAAACCAGCTCTGCAAGAAATATTAAAAGGGATCTTTTAAGTAAAGAGAGAGCCCAAAAGGAACAGACCATAAAGGAACAGAGATAATATACAGAAACAGTGACTTTACAGGTAATAAAATGGCACTAAATTCTTATCTTTCAGTAGTTACTCTGAATGTAAATGGGCTAAATGCCCGAATCAAGAGATACAGGATATCAGATTGGATTAAAAGGCAAGACCCATAGATGTGCTGTCTGCAAGAGGCTCGTTTTAGACCCAAAAACATCTCCAGATTGAAAGTGAGGGTGTGGAAAACCAGTTATCATCCTAATGGACATCAAGAGAAAGCTGGTGTGGCAATCCTTATATCAGGCAAATTAGATTTTAAACCAAAGACTGTAATAAGAGATGAGGAAGGACACTATATCATAATTAAAGGGTCTATCCAACAGGTAGATCTAACAATTGTAAATATTTATGTCCCTAACATGGGAGCAGCCAATTATATAAACCTATTAATAACAAAATTAAAGAAACACTTCGATAATCATACAATAGTAGGGGACTTTAACATCCCACTCCCTGCAATGGACAGTTCATCTAAGCAGAAGATCAATAAGGAAACAAGGGCATGGAATGACACACTGGACCAGATGGAAATCACAGATATATTCAGAGCATTCCATCTTAAAGCAACAGAACACACAGTCTTCTCGGGTGTACATGGAACATTTTCCAGAATAGATCACATCCTGGGTCACAAATCAGGTCTCAACTGGTACCAAAAGACTGAGATCATTTCCTGCATATTTTCAGACCACAATGATTTGAAACTCGAACTCAATCACAAGAGATAATTTGGAAAGAAATTTTTCAAATACATGGAGGCTAAAGAGCATCCTACTGAAGAATGAATGGGTCAACCAAGAAAGTAAAGAAGAATTTAAAAAATTCATGGAAACAAATGAAAATGAAAACACAGCTGTTCAAAATCTTTGGGAGGCAGCAAAGGCAGTCCTAATAGGGAAGTATATAGCAAGACAAGCCTTTCTCAAGAAACAAGAAAGGTCTCAAATACACAACCTAACCTTACACCTAAAGGAGCAGGGGAAAGAACAGCAAATAAAGCCTAAAGCCAGCAGGAGAAGAGAAATAATAAAGTTTAGAGCAGAAATCAATGAAATAGAAACCAAAAGAATAGTAGAACAGATCAACGAAACTAGGAATTAGTTCTCTGAAAGAATGAATAAGATTGATAACCCCCTGGCCAGACTTATCAGAAAGAAAAGAGAAAGGACCCAAATAAATAAAATCATGAATGAAAGAGGAGAGATCACAACCAACACCAAGAAATACAAACAATTATAAGAACATATTATGAACAACTATATGCTGACAAATTAGACAATCTAGAAGAAATGGATGCATTCCGAAAGACATATAAACTACCAAAACTGAAACAGGAAGAAACAGAAAACCTGAACAGACCCATAACCAGCAAAGAAATTGAAGCAATAATCAAAAATCTCCCAACAAACAAGAGCCCAGGGCCAGATGACTTCTGGGGGAATTCTACCAAACATTTAAAGAAGAATTTATACCTATTCTTCTGAAGCTGTTTCAAAATATCAAAATGGAAGGAAAACTTCCAAACACTTTTTATGAGGCCAGCATTACCTTAACCCCAAAACCAGACAAAGACCCCACCAAAAAGAAGAATTACAGACCAATAACTCTGATAAATATGGATGCCAAAATTCTCACCAAGATACTAGCCAATAGGATCCAACAGTACATTAAAAGGATTATTCACCACGACCAAGTGGGATTTATTCCTGGGCTGCAAGGTTGGTTCAACAACCACAAATCAATCAATGTGATACACTACATTAATAAAAGAAGGGACAAGAACCATATGATCCTCTCAATAGATGCAGAAAAAAACATTTGACAAAGTACAGCATCCTTTCTTGATTAAAACTCTTCACAGTGTAGGGATAGAGGGTACATACCTCAATATCATAAAAAACTGAGAGCTTTTCCCCTCAGGTCAGGAACGTGGCAGGGATGTCCACTCTCACCACTGTTATTCAGCACAGTACTAGAAATCCTAGCCTCAGCAACCAGACAACAATAATGCATTTATTCAGAAATAAAAGGCACCTGAATAGGCAAAGAAGAGGTCAAACTCTCACTCTTTCCAGACAACATGATACTCTATATGGAAAACCCAAAAGACTCCACCCCAAAACTGCTAGGACTCATAGAGGAATTCAGCAAAGTGGCAGGATCTAAAATCAACACACAGAAATCAGTTGCATTTCTATACACTAACAATGAGACAGAAGAAAGAGAAATTAAGGCATCAATCCCATTTAAAATTGTACTCAAACCTATAAGAGACCTAGGAATAAACCTAACCAAAGAGGCAAAGGATCTGTACTCAGAAAACTAAGAACACTCATGAAAGAAATTGAGGAAGACACAAAGAAATGGAAAAATGTTCCATGCTCATGGATTGGAAGGACAAATATTGTTAAAATGTCAATGCTACCTAGAGAAATCTATACATTCAATGCAATCCCTATAAAAATACCATCAACTTTTTTCACAGAGCTGGAACAAATAATCCTAAAATATGTATGGATCCAGAAAAGACCCCAAATAGCCAAAGGAATGCTGAAAAAGAAAACCAAAGCTGGTGGCATCACAATTCCGGACTTCAAATTCTATTACAAAGCTGTAATCATCAAGACAGATGCTATAGTAAATGGAATCAATTCCCTAATTTCTCTTTCTTCAGTCTCATTGTAGTGTATAGAAAGGCAACTGATTTCTGTGCATTGATTTTGTATCCTGCCACATTACTGAATTGCTGTATGAGTTTTAGCATGGTAACGGCACAAAAACAGGCACATAGATCAATGGAATAGAATAGAGAACCCAGAAATGGACCCTCAACTCTATGGTCAACTAATCTTCGACAAAGCAGGAAAAAACATCTAATGGAAAAAAGACAGTCTCTTCAACAAATGGTGCTGGGAAAATTGGACATCTATATACAGAAAAATGAAACTCGACCATTCTCTCACACCATATACAAAGATAGACTCTAAATAGATGAGAGACCTCGATGTGAGACAGGAATCCATCAAAATGATAGAATAGAACATAGGCAGTAACCTTTTTGACATGGACCACAGCAACCTCTTTCATGACATGTTTCCAAAGGCAAGGGAAACAAAGGCAAAAATGAACTTTTGGGACTTCATCAAGATAAAAAGCTTCTTTTTTTTTTTATAATTTTTATTTTGTTATATTACTCACCATACAGTACCTCCCCAGTTTTTGATGCGATGTTCCATGATTCATTATTTGTGTATAACACCCAGTGCACCATGCAATATGTGCCCTCCTTAATACCCATCACTGGCCTGTCCCAATCCCCTACCCCCTCCCCTTTGAAGCCCTCAGTTTGTTTCCCAGAGTCCACAGTCTCTCATGGTTCATTCCCCCTTCTGTTTACCCCCTCTTCGTTCTTCCCTTCCTTCTCCTACCAATCTTCCTATTTCTTATGTTCCATAAATGAGTGAAACCATATAATTGTCTTTCTCTGCTTGACTTATTTCACTTAGCATAATCTCCTCCAGTTCCATCCATGTTGATGCAAATATTGTGTAATCATCCTTTCTGATGGCTGAGCAATATTCCATTGTATATATGAACCACATCTTCTTTATCCATTTGTCTGTTGAAGGGCATCTCAGCTCCTTCCACAGTTTGGCTATTGTGCACATTGCTGTTATGAACATTGGGGTGCATATGGCCCTTCTTTTCACTACATCTGTATCTTTGGGGTAAATACCCAGTAGTGCAATTGCTGAGTCATAGGGTAGCTCTATTTTCAACTTTTTGAGGAACCTCGACACTGTTTTCCAAAGTGACTGTACCAACTTGCATTCTCACCAACAGTGTAAGAGGGTTCTCCTTTCTCCACATTCTCCCCAACATTTGTTGTTTCCTGCCTTGTCAATTTTTGCCATTCTAACTGATGTAAGGTGGTATCTCAATGTGGTTTTGCTTTGAATTTCCCTAATGGCTAATGATTTTGAACATTTTTTCATGTGTCTGTTAGCCATTTGTATGTCTTCATTGGAAAAGTGTCTGTTCATATCTTCTGCCCATTTTTTGATTTGATTATTTGTTTTTTGGATGTTGAGTTTGAGAAGTTCTTTACAGATCTTGGATACCAGCCCTTTATCTGAGGTGTCATTTGCAAATATCTTCTCCCATTCCGTGGGCTGCCTCTTTGTTTTCTTGACTGTTTCCTTTCCTGTGCAGAAGTTTTTTATCTTGATGAAATCCCAAAAGTTCATTTTTGCCTTTGTTTCCCTTGCCTTTGGAAACATGTCATGAAAGAGGTTGCTGTGGTCCATGTCAAAAAGGTTACTGCCTATGTTCTATTCTATCATTTTGATGGATTCCTGTCTCACATCGAGGTCTCTCATCCATTTAGAGTCTATCTTTGTATATGGTGTGAGAGAATGGTCGAGTTTCATTTTTCTGTATATAGCTGTCCAATTTTCCCAGCACCATTTGTTGAAGAGACTGTCTTTTTTCCATTGGATGTTTTTTCCTGCTTTGTCGAAGATTAGTTGACCATAGAGTTGAGGGTCCATTTCTGGGTTCTCTATTCTATTCCATTGATCTATGTGCCTGTTTTTGTGCCGTTACCATGCTAAAACTCATACAGCAATTCAGTAATGTGGCAGGATACAAAATCAATGCACAGAAATCAGTTGCCTTTCTATACACCACAATGAGACTGAAGAAAGAGAAATTAGGGAATTGATTCCATTTACTATAGCACCAAAAACCATAAAATATCTTGGAGTAAACCCAAACAAAGAAGTAAAGGATCTATACTCTAGAAACTACAGAATGCTGATGAAAGACATTGAAGAATACACAAAAAGATGGAAAAACATTCCATGCTGATGGATCGGAAGAATAAACATAGTTAAAATGTCTATGCTACCCAGAGCAATCTATACTTTCCACGCCATCCCAATCAAAATACCAATGCCATTTTTCAAAGTGCTGGAACAAATAATCCTAAAATTCGTGTGGAACCAGAAAAAAACCCCGAAACACCAAGGAAATGTTGAAAAAGAAAACCAAAGCTGGGGGCATCATGTTGCCTGATTTCAAGGTATACTACAAAGCTGTGATCATCAAGATAAAAATTTTTAAATGATGTTATTATAAGGCAGATTGCCAGATCCCAAATAGCCAGATCCCTGTGAAAATTCCTTTTGCTATTCAGGCAGTAGAAAAGATGTGTAGAATTGGTTTGCTTCTTGCAAATAATTGTGTATGGAAAGAGAGCAATCCAACATTATAGAAGGAATTAAAAGGTGTGAGACTATTATTTGAGGTAGCGGTCAGGAAAGTCCACTATTGTGGTTTTCAGTAAGTTTCTTATGTTTTTGTTTACTTTTGCCACCTGTTTTCTCATCTGTAAATTTAGAGGTTAGACACCCTAAGCATCAACTTATAGCTCTGAAATTCATTGACAGGTCTCCCTTCTTTCTTCCATCTCCTTTGGTCATTTCAGAGGACACCAGTAGATATCCCCAAACTAATTGAAATTTATTTAAAAGAACTGTTATGGGTTTGGGGAGAGTAGAGAAGTTTCCAGAAGAGCTGATAGACAATACTGCTGCCTGCTGGGAATCACTTCAAGTTCATGTCACAGTCAGCCATCTTAAACCTCAAGTCTGACCTGCCACTAGTGGTCAATTTGTTGGAGACCTTGCTTAGAGTATAAACATCGAAAGATAGGGATTTTCCTTTTGGCGTTAAGAACAATCTTCCTATTAAAATTGACCAATTATCAGCTATATCTGGACATCCAAGCTACATGTGGGATAGGTTGTTTTTATTAATCAGTTGCAATGCAGTTTATCTAAAATTATGGTTTGTGAATTTCAAGCATCAGAATCTTCCCCTATCATCTATAGTGTGGCTAAAAAGCAAATTCCTTGGCCTCATCTCAGACCTGCTGAATCAGAATCTGGTGGAAGGAGATGGTGCCCAGGGACCTGCAAGTCTCACAAAATCTCTAGGTGATTCTTATTCACAGTCACATTTGGAAGCCATCATGTTGATAAGTTGGAAATAGTTCCTCTCTAACTATCCTGCTCAAAGTGTAGAAACAGGTAGACTACACAACTTATTAGGGCAAATCCTACATTATTATACTGAAAGGAAATGAGCTTGACCTATGTAATAGGCTGATTTGCCTTGTAATATAATCCTTACATAACTTCATTTGAATATCTTTCTCCTTATTTTCTGTTCTTGAATTTATTTTTGAGTGATTGTGAAAACACGAAGAATTTGTGGTATTTCTGCTTATTTAAAGCTGCTATTTAATTCAAGGTAATAGATTAAATCACTTTATTCCCTTCTTAATGTTCCAAAAGTACATACTAGTTTAGTTTAATGTAACATCTAATGGCAATATAGTATATAATATTTTCTTTAACTATAAACCACTACCTCCCCCCAACCAAAAAACACAGAAGAAGAAACTCTTCATACTATAAATGTTTTTAAACTAACTCATTTATATGGTGATCATTATTCATACATCTCTTTAATGCATTTTAATCTATTAACAATCATCAATATATTTTTTAATTGTGGTAAATACGCTTAAGGTAAAACTTACCATCTTATCCGTTTTTAAGTGTATAGTTGTTATAAATATGTTTACATTGTTGTATAACCAATCTCCAGAATTTTTTCATCTTGTAAAACTAAAGTTCTATTCGCATTAAACAACACCTCTCTATTTCTCCCTCCCTATAGCCCCTGGCAACACTGTTTTACTTTCTGTTTCTATGAATTTGATTTCTCTATATACCTCATATAAGTGAATTCATAAGGTATTTCTCTTTTTGTGACTACCTTATTTCATTTAACATAATGTCCTCAAGGTTTATCCATATTGTAGCATGTGTCAAAATTTCCTTTTATCGTTCATTGCATGGATACACCACACTTTATTTATCTTTTCATCCATCGATGGACACTTTGACTGCTTCTACCTTTTGGCTATTGTCAAGAATGTTTCCATGAATGTGGGTGTACAACTATCTCTACAAGACCCTGCTTTCAAAGTTTTTGGATGTATATACCCAGAAGTAAAATTGCTAGGTCATACATTAATTATATTTTTAATTTTCTGAGGAATTACCATAATGTTTCCCATAGTGGCTGCACCATTTTACATTCCTACCACCATTGCTCAAGGGTTCCAATTTCTTTTTTTTTTTTAAGATTTATTCATTTATTTTAGAGAGAGGGAGAGAGAGAGAGCATGAGCAGAGGGGAGGGGCAGAAGGAGAGGGAGAGAAAGAATCCCAACAGAATCCCTGCTGAGTGCAGAACCCGATGTGGGACCCCATCCCAGGACCCCAAGATCATGACCTGTGATGAAATCAAGAGTCAGACACTCAAATGACTGAGCCACCCAGGCACTCCAGGGGTTCCAATTTCTCCATATCCTCACCAACACTTGTTATTTTCAAAGATCATCAATATTTTGATTTATTCTTTTTAGGGACCTTCACCAGTAATATGTTTTGTTGAGATAAGAGTTCTAGAACAAGGTTGAATTCTTGTAAGTTTCCATAGTTATTTATTACAAATTCATTTCTGATTAAAGAAAAATACTTTGTTTCATAGGTTTATCTATTTAAATAAACACATAGTTACATAGAATTCATGTTTTATCAATCACACATGGTCTATAATATAGCAAATCATGACTTTTATTGAACTAATAATAAAGTCAAATATTTATATAGTGGTTATTTATATAGTGATCTGCAGTTTACAATAGGTCTTCATATGTTTTCTTACAATATTTTCATACTGATTCTTTATAGCCATAGTCTTTCTCAAATGCAAATCTGATCATTTCACTCTAACTTGTAGATTTCTAAAGATTTCCTAATATCCATAGAACAAAAATAAACCTTCTCAGCGTGGCAAATTATCCTCTCTAGCCCCATCTCTAGTTGCATTGTCCTCCCACCCTACATTTCAGATGAATTAAACTGCATGTAGTTTGCTGACTACCACACTATATCATATCTTAGAGTATTTCTTTATGCGGTTCCCCGTGGCTGGAACACCCTTCCCAATATCACACCTAGATTCACTGGGAAAAATTACTCATACTTTATCAAGACTCAGCTCGAGTGTCACCTCTTTTATGATGCCTGTCCTGCCTCTCTTGGTGCCAGTGAGATGTCCTTCCAGTCCATCTCTTACCAAATAGAAGTGACTTCTCTTTTCTGCCCAATGTGGCCAGATTCTTTACAGGATCCAGCACAGTTCACTATATTCCTTTATACTCCCGCCAGACTCTCTTCTAGACCTTGGGTTTCCTGAAGGGGGAGGCTGAGTCTAGTTTAACTGTAAAGTGTGTCCAGTGACTGGTACTAAGTAAATGTTCAATAAATGTATATTGAATGAATAATTGAATTAATGGATGGATAGGTGGGTGAGTAGCTGGCTCTATGAAGTAAGTAGATAATAATATACATATAAGATTAAAAGTGATTAATGTGCTGCCCAAGATCATACCACAGTAATTTGGGGGCTACAAATCAAATCCACATCTTCTAGCCTAAAGCCCCCCCCCCAGTGTGGCCTCCAAAATATAAAATGCCAACATTAAAAACATTGTATAAAAGAAAAGTAGGGGTGCCTGGGTGGCGCAGTCGTTGGGCGTCTGCCTTCGGCTCAGGGCGTGATCCCGGCGTTCTGGGATCGAGCCCCACATCAGGCTCTTCCGTTATGAGCCTGCTTCTTCCTCTCCCACTTCCCCTGCTTGTGTTCCCTCTCTCGCTGGCTGTCTCTATCTCTGTCAAATAAATAAATAAAATTTTACAAAAAAGAAAAAAAAGAAAAGAAAAGTAATACATTTATTCCAATTATTGAGTCTTTTTAAATAGGTGAATAAACTAATCTGATTCTTTCAACACATTTAATTGGATTTCTGCTTTCTGAAGCTCCTACTTTGTCTCATTTATGAAAGATTTCATTAAAATTCAGTAAAGACACTATATAGTTTTGTTAATAAAGTCTTGTCATTAATATCATTCATATCCAAGCAGTTATAAACATTTGCAAATTCTTTTTTCTTTCAAAGTGATCTCACAATTTCTTTTCTCCCATTTTCCATCTCAGTGGTAATGAAAATAGCATGGACATTGGACCCAGAGTTTTTGGCCTGTATTGGCTTCTTTTAAAAAATTTTTAAAGTTATTTTTTGAAGATTTTATTTGTTTGTTTATTTATTTATTTATTTATTTATTTATTTATTTATTTGAGAGAGAGAGCGTGCAAGTGCGTGCGTGAGCACACAAGCAGGGGGAGCAGCAGGCAGAGGGAGAAGCAGGCTCCCCGCTGAACAAGGAGCCTGATGTGGAACATGATCCCAGGATCGTGGGATCATGACCTGAGCCGAAAGCAGACACTTAACTGACTGAACCACCTACGCATCCCAGCCTGTATTGGCTTCTTGAGACTTCCTTGTTATATGACCTTATCCAAGTCATCTTGTCTGTATGCCTTAGTTTCCTTACTTACAAAATGAGAAGAATTGTATCTACTTCATAGCACTGCTATGAAGATTAAGTGAGATAGTATATGCCCATTGCACATATTAGGTAGGCAAAATATGTCAATCCCCTCCTTACATGAATTAAGTTCATTTAAAAAAAAAATAGATCATTGTATTTTTCAGAATGTGATGAGATCAATTTGAAGAGCAAGTCTTGTCTTCCAAAGGAGACTGAAGTTTCTTCAAAGCAAAGATCACATCTCATTCATCTTTCCTACAGTCTCTCACACGTGCTAAATAAATATTTCCTGATTGCCGGTCATTTTCATCAGGCATGTATATTTATATACTTATCATGACAGTAACTTTTATGGATTATCATTCACTCTGTGCTTCAAAAGAAGAAATGTCTTTTCCAAACCTTCAGGTGGTGACCAGTGAAAGAAGATGACAGATTAGGGCCTTTGTATGTTGTCACCATACTGTGCCTTTCTGGATGGGGCTCAGGCAGAGAATCAGAAACAAAACTCATTTGGCCTCACATTCTGGCTTTTATACTGGCTCCGTTTTTGGTAAGCTCTGGAGGAATGAGGCTTAAGATTAAATTACAGTCTTCTCAGACCCTGCTATTAGAAGTCCAATATATACTATATTTAATTTTTAGTTTGCATATATGTAATTAAAACAGTCATTTTCAAATGAATATTTACATGTTCCCTCATAGTCTAGACAACTGTTAATTTTTAGATTGAGGATGTCTGTGCTACCTCATACAAACAGAAAATCTCCCATTCATTGAGTAACCAAGACAAGGACATTTGGAACCGTTAGAGGTTTCATGTATGTTTTCTCATTTGATCCTTACAATGACCCCGTAAGTTAATTATTACGCCATTTTACAAGTTAAAAACAACAACAACAACGCTGGGCTCCATGAAGTTAAGGATTTGGCTCAGGGTCCCTTAGGTAGTAAGTTGCAAGACAGAAAGTGAGATCTATCTATCTGATTCTAAAACTCCTACTCTTCATTACCAATGAAGAGACAAAAAATAAGAATACAGAAACAAATAAGCTGGGATGATGTGGGTAAACGTAAATAAGAACAAGGTCCATCATGAACACAGGTACTGTAAAACATCACTGGACAAATTCAGATATATGTTTCAGAAAAATGTAGTGTTTCTTGAGGAAGAGAATTATTATAAAATTTCTTTTTGGCAAAACCTATATTTTATGAGAAAAATATTTTTTAATTATTTGAAATTGTTGAAGAAGGCCAAGATATTTCAATTAATAATGGCTACATTAGACTAACCAAACTGTTTGTTGTACAGTGACATACACTCGCACTTTGAAAGTTTCTATTTTTCCCTCCACAGACATTTCCTTCAGAGACATTAGGGACACCTAGCTTCTGGGGGCTTGCTCCTCAAATTGATTTGCAGGTTCCTACTTACTACAGATGTTTACTTTCCTGTGTGGAAGTGGAAGTTCAGTGTTGATCAGATGTTTAACAGTAAATGGTCTTGTTCTGGGTTCCATAACTTAAGAGGAATGTGTACAAATTTGTCTCATGTGTTAAGGAATGATAATCATGTGCGGGTGGTAAATAAGACTCATACATATTGATTACTAGGTACATGGGAATTAATTTAGATCATCTGCCCTCCTGAGCAAAAGCTATTCTGACCTGCCAGTTCTACCTCAAGTGCCACTATTCCCAAAAGTAATAACCATCCATTTGCCATTAAGAAGAATTTCTTAAAGTTAACAAAGATAGATTATCTGCTTTGGATATGTTAGGTTTTAATTGGTGGTATGGCTGGCTCATTTCTTGTGAACAGATGATTCTCATTTTTATGTGGATTTTAGAGTACTGTAAACAGAGTTTAGATTACCATTTTATTTGACTCCTGGAGAACCATGTGCAATTCTGTTGCTACAGTAGAATTAATCCAAAATCCATATTTCTGATTTGACTTTCCTTGTCTCTTGCTTAATTTAATTGATAAAGAGATACCTTTAGTTCTAGTGACTTGGGTTCTCTTACAATTTGGGGGCTTTCCAGAAACAGTGGACAATTTGTGTCATCTTCATTTGTGCTTGGTGGGAGCATGTCTTTTTCCAAAGGGACTTCTGAATCATTCTTAGAAAAATCATATGCTTAGTACATGTGGTCAGCGCATAGGAGCTCACAGACAAGATGGAGTTTTTAGCAGTATTCACAATGTAGAAATCCAAAGAGGAGGATGACCTCATGGTAATCAAACCTTTAGTTTCAGAATTATTGAAGCAATTTAAATAGAATTAAACATTTTTAATTTGTCTTGGAATTTTATTTAGTCTCACTGTCTTTTTTTTTTTTTTTGTCAAGAGTAAATATCTTTTTTTTCATTTGACATTTTCCATGCCGTAAACATATTCAGGATTTATCCTGTGTTAACTGAAACCTTAAAAGTCTCGGGCTTTTTTCTTGCTTTTTGAGATCCACAGAAGTTTTCAAACAGTATAAAGTAAGAGCATTCAAGGAAGTTTTGAAACTCACATAACTAGAGCCTTGCCTGTAGAATCTATACAGAGTCAACCTGCAGAACAGTTCACTATGAGGTTGACCTCTGTCCTCTAGAGCAAGCAGTTGCAATGGAAGAATTTGTATTGGAACAAAGGGAAAACTCTAGAAGAAAAGCTACTTACATAATAAGGGACTGCATTCCAGGCATATTCAACCTAGAATATTCTCTTTACTTCTTTTAAAATCTTAAAGGATTCTAATTCACTCCTACCAGGCTACAGACACTATTTAAGAGGCTCTAAAGTCTGATACATTGGTATTGGGCAATAGCAATATTTTGAAAAACACTAATTGCAAAACCAAAAGAAATAACCCTGATGAGCCTTGCGGGAGATAGAAATTCTGAATAATTGAAGTTAGAATGAAGTCTACTATGAGAAATTTTCTTATTCACAGTTCTATCGCTGTTATGTACGGACCCATCTAGAATATAGAAGTGTACAATAGAAGTCAGAGGCATAGAACCTGATCCAGTAGAAAAAGAGGAAGATCTGGACTTGGAGCAGAACAGAAGCACAGAGCACTATGTCCTCTGTTAACAGGACAGTTAACACCAGACTTACATTCCATACTGCTTGAAAATTGTCATTTAACTACTTATCTTATATATGAGTTGTGTATGGTTTGTCCCATTTAGAGTTCATATTTTCTTAACTAATCCTTTTATAGATAGTCCTTATGCAGATTCCCTTAAGATATTGCTAAGGAAGGGTGTTAGGATTGGATGGACCCAGAAGACTTTTACATTTGCCATCCTGGTTCCCAGATTGGGTAGACCAGTCATAAACCCACCACATCCATGTTGATTGATTAGACCCTTGAATTGATGGGCACTCTAACCCTTTAAAATCATGTTTGATTCTCAAATATATTTCCTTTGTGAATTAAACAACTAAACATCCCTGTATTTATATTCTTCTCTTCTAGATTAGTGGGGTAGAATGCATTTTTATTTCCCAAAATTTGTTTCTAGTGAAAGCCAGCACTGAATTCAGGAGAATTGTTTTAGAGAGGTGAACATTAGGGAGCACCTGGTCAAGAAACAAGTATAGAATGAGTATAAGGCCAGGCTCTAGGCTCAGCAAATGAAGATAAGAAGCTGACCCACTAGCTCAGGTCATTTTTATTTTTAATGAAAAATTTTAAAAGAGATTGAAAAACACAATTAGAAGGTATTTCAATATGCACTTAGGAGTGCCTTGGTAGGGGTCAAGGCATGGGGTTTATTTAATGTTTGCTTAAATAAATGATGCCACACCCTAACTTGCTCAAAGCTCCAACTGGTAACTTCCTCATACTGGAAAACATAATTGAAACTTGATAAGATATATTGTTGTTTTCATTGAATTGTGTATTTAAGATTTAATTAGTAAAGGGTATCACTTCACATTGGAAATTGTTCTCAATGTATTTGTTAGTGATAAAAGCAGTCTATAAAACCATGACTAATATGTTTTCAATAAAGATATATATGCATTTTTATCCCACAGTAAATGGCACACTATTTTAACAATGATAATCTATGAATGATGTATTTTTTTGGTGTTTTAAAGTTTTATTCTTTGCATATTCTTGTATTTTCAAAAATATTTTAATAACAGATGACTTTTTTAATCAGAAAAAAAAAATCTTTAAAAATTCCAGCTCTGCCTAGGAAAAGTTCCGAAGGAGAGCTTCCTGTAATATGAGACGTGTATCTTGTCCTGGCAAAGTTAAAAATATTACTATCATAAGACACTTCGGTAGATGCTAATTGGCACCCCCACCTCACATACTCTAGCTCACCTCCGATTTCAGCTCTGGCATGTTGACAGCATCCCACCTCCAGTGCCCACTCTGGGATTGGGATTTTGCAGATAAATGCCTCAGCTCCCAATCTTTGGTGGAAGGTTTTTGAGGTATTCGTCAAAGAGTCCTGTATTAGTTACCTGTTGCTGTGTGGCAAACTGCCTTAAACTTGGTTTAAAATAACAAACATTTCTTGTTTCATAGTTTCTGTAGGTCAGGAATCAGGGAGCAGCTTAGCTGGGTGGTTCTGGCTCAGTCTCTCACAAGACTGCAATCAATGTGTCAGCCAGGGCTGCAGTCATCTGAGGCATGGGTCTGAAGGATTCACTTCCAACACACTCATGTGGCTGTTGGCAGGAGGCTTCACTTTGCCATATGGACCCATTCCTGGGGCTCCTCACCACATGGCTTCCCCCAGAGCAAGTGGTCTGAAAGAATGTGGGTCAGTGCCCAAAATGGAAGTCATAGTCTTTTTTATGACCTAATCTCAGAAGTGACATACCATCACTTCCATTGTTTGCTATTGGTTACTCAGATCAACCCTGGTAGAGTCTGGGAAGACACACACAGGGGTGACTACAAAGAGGTGGGTACCAATGGGGGCCTTCTTAGAGGCTAGCTACCACAGGTCCAGCAGGACTGAGAGATCAACAGGTAATGCATCGCTGGGTTGTCATTCTCTTTTTCTGTGTCACCCTCCTCATTCCCTTCTTTCTGCTTCCTGAGATCACCCTCCCCCCTAACCAAGACCCCCCAAAAACTGACCTAAACGTAAGTCTGACTTAGGTTCTCATTTCAGAGGGAGCCCAAATAAGAGAAATCTTGGCCCATTATGCAAAATGTCAGTTACAGTCTTCATTGAATTTTGTTAGTTTAGAAAAAATGGCCTCACTTCAAATTTTTAATTTTTATTTGAAAATAATTTAAAACGTCAAGTTGCAATAATAGTATAATGAGCCTCCATATATCTTCACCCAGATTCACCAATTTTTATGTTTTGCCACATTTACTTTTATTCTCAAAGGCCTACATATTAAACCCAGGTAAAATATCAAGTATCATTCATGCTTTGCTTTTATTCTATATTCAAAACATGATTTAATTTTATTTCATTTTAATTTAATTTGTAGCTTTCTCAGGGGAAGTCCCTTCATCTTCTTACATTTGTTTTTCTCATCTGAAATGTGAAGATAATAACATTTATGGGTTAGGGTTGTTACAAGGGTTAAGTGAGCTTCTGCACACAAGGCGCTCAGCCCAGGGCCTGGCACACAGTAGGCCCTCAACAAATATTAACCTTTCATTCATTCATTTTTATTAACAAATATTTACTGAGAAAGTTGTTGCTAATGTTCTTATTGTGTATCTTTGATGACTGATAAATAATTCAACCCCAGGAGGAAAACACTGGTAGTAAGAGTTAAAATTATAGTACGTTGACACAGATGAAATAAATTGATTTCGGAGTTTTGCTTCAAAATAATTTGCAGGAGGAATGGGCAGGGATGTAGATAAAACAAGATCTTGAAGCTGGATGATAGGTACATAAGGTTTCATTATACTATCTTCTTTCTTGTATATGTTTGAAATTTTCCCTTATACAAAGTTAGAAAAAAAATACAAAGACACAGACATACAAATCAAATTAACCACTCTCAAATGCCTAGTATATGTCATATTTTCTCAGATTCGGGTCATTTAATTGGTTTGAAAAATAGTAAAATGAGACAATGAATCTTTCGCTTCTGACGGCCACAGAAGTTGACTTCATGTTCCTACACCATTAATTTGACAGCCAGTTTTCCACATTATTTTAGTATCGAGCTTTGACACAAATTATGTCTAGGCATTTTACCCATTGGCTATGCCTGGATAATAAATTGTTTACTTATATCAGGTTTATTTCATTAAGTAGGCATTTATAAGATTATATTTACAAATGTGATTCTTAAATCTGCTAATTAATTTAAGCCCTAATCAATGGGGACCCAAACATTTTCCATGCAATGAGGCTGGTATAGTTTAAATTTGTGTGATGGTGGCTGTATTCTGAGAGCCAAACAGCAAAATTTTCTTGAATGATCATTTTACTTTATTACTTTGATAAGAAACAAACATAAACAAGAGAGAGTTCGTAAACTTGAATAGTTTCCAAGTTAGAGATCCCTGAGTATTTTTAGTGAACCTCTTGAACTCGGTCTGAAAATGACTGTTCAGATGAACATGCACATGCACCCTTCCCACCTTCTCCAAAATCTTGCTCCAGTATCTCCTCCCCAAACTGATTTTTCAGCCTCTCTCCATGTTCTTATTTATTGTGGTTGTGTGGACTAGTCTGGTGTGGTATTCCTTATCTTAAAATCTAACACAACTCTTCTCACGCACAAAACTCTTGCTGATGTGCAAGAAGAGGACAAGAGTATATGCTGTCGGTGTTAAGACATTGTGGACAGAGAAAGCAGTGGCTGCTCAGTATCCCAAGGGCAGAGGACATGAATTGTGGCACTGGTTTCCTTCAAGCTGATCCTTACAAGGCCATCTCTGGGCACCTTGTTCCAGGGTAGATAAGAGCAGATATGTGTTTCATAGAATTCCATGAGGCTCCCAAGCAACTCTGAACAGGCCAGCAAGTAAAGAACAAAATGACAAGTTGCACAAAGAAATATCAGCAAAGGGTTCAGTTTTTCCTCTCTAAGCCCAGAACCAGCTCTGCCGTCAACCTTCCTGATCCACACTGCCTACCCCTGCTCACAGAAAGAGCTGCAACTCTGACTTCATTCTTTCATCAGAAGAACACGAAAGTGACATTTTTAAAAAGCAGTGGATTCTAGGGGGAGACGCCTGGGTGGGTTAGTCGGTTAAGCATCTGCCTTCGGCTCAGGTCATGATCCCAGGGTCCTGGAATGAAGCCCCACATCAGGCTCCCTGCTCAGCAGAGTGCTGCTTCTCCCTCTGACTTTCCCCCCTCTCATGCTCTCTCTCACTCTCTCAAATTAAAAAAAAAAAAAAAAGCAATGGATTCTGTATAAGGACTTTCACTGCTGGTAACATCCTGGAAATTTTTCTCATCTCTGTTCTTACATATTTGAACTCTTTGGAAGGACTCCATGGAAACAGACTCAGTTGGGTTTTAAGTGTATACTCAGTGGTTACTAAGAAAGGTTAGTTTGAATCCCTGGAATGGTTCTTTATTTTCGTTCTCACAGTTGTTTTCCATAAGATATTAACTTAATTCTCCCTCTCTGTTCTCTGTTAATTATAGCTATGGCTTGCCGGAAATAAGTAATTCCAATATTCAAAGTCAATTATATGTATTTAATGAAATTAAATATGACTGTAGTTTGGGATGGAAACCTGGTGCAGAATGCCATACATTTTCATTTTTTCTTTCTTTTTTCCATCTTAATGTACTAAATGGATTTGCTTCATTTAATCACCAGCTCTTAGAATCTAAAGGTTCCTTATACATTAGAGTAGGGATTGATTCAGTACTGTATCATCTGCATCTAGCATCTGGAACACTGAATGTGCCCAGCAAATATCTGCTGAATAGCTTTACTTCAGTCCATCTTCCCACTCAGTGCAGGAATATTTTCAACCATTTTCCTTCTGCTTGAACCTTTCTGGTTCCAGGGAGTCTCTTCCTTTCTCCTTCCTTCTCACCTCCTCTCCCTTCTCTCTGAGTAGATCTATGTTAAGTAAATCTGTGCTGGGCACTGTGCTGGGCTCTGGAATATTAACAGTGAAAATATGCTTCCTGCCCTCATGAAATTCATAGATGAGTAGGGAAGACAAACATTTTTTTAAAGATTTTATTTATTTATTTGAGAGAGAAAGAGAGAGAGAGAGCATGAGCAGGGGGGAGGGGCAGAGAGAGAAGGAGAAGCAGACTCCCCGTTGAACAGGGAATCTGATGTGGGACTCTATCCCAGAACGCTGAGATCATGACCTGAGCCAAAGGCAGATGCTTCACCGACTGAGCCACCCAGGCACCCAACACATTTATTAAAAGGTCAAGTGAGAAAAATAAAGATAAATGCTAGGATGGAGAGAGAGCACAGAGGGCAAAGTGGCCTCCTCCGGCAGGTCAGAAAGGATTCCATGAAGATGGGAGAACTGAGACCTGAACGGTGAATGGCAGTTGGTTTGGTATAGAAAAGAAGGAAGACCACCCAGGCAGAAGGACCTGAATGTTCACGACTGGGAGGTGGGGAGGACCTTATTGTGCACCGGTACTGAAAGAAGGTCAGTGTGGCTGCAGCCAGCTGAGTCAGGGGGGAGTGGGGACAAGCTGGGGCTGAGCACCAACAGGAGGGCCTGCCACAAAGGGCCTTGTAAACTCTCCTAAGGAACTTGGACTTCATCCTAAGAGCACTGGGAAACCATCCAGTGGTTTTTATAAGGGGGTGACATGATCAAGTTGGCACCCCACTCACTGCTAGATGTGTGTGTGTGTGTGTGTGTGTGTGTGTGTGTTACAAGGTTTTTCCCTCTACTGCCTTAAAACTGCCTCCATATGACTTTGCCTCACTGGTCTTTGTTCTGTCTCTCTTCTGGAGCTCTATAGAAACAAATCCACTTTTCTCAGTGAAGCCCTTTCAAACTGCAGGTCTGTCTCAGTGTCTTACTATCCTCATCACATTCTTCTGTCTTTTCTATATTATCAGTCTTCCTAATGACATGTGGCTCATGGTGTTGAATACAATCGTCCAGAAAGTTTTGGAGAATAACAGATACGCTAGTTTCTGTGATCTGGACACTATTCCAGAGACACATGCATCACCAACCATTTCATATTAAGTTTGTAGTTTACTAAGCAACCCCAACCCCACTTTCAAGGTGCAAAGCTAATAAATCAGAGGGTGTCTCTCTCATTCTGTTTTTGCTCTATTTTTTAGTACAAATAAATACAATAGCCCTGGGGTTCAACCCTGACACTGCCATCAACTTACTGTCTAATCCTGGAAAGGTCACATATTCTCTCCAGGCCTCTCTGCTTTACAGAGGAGAGAACTTCTTTCCCCAGTCCTGATGTATCATTCTGTGTGGTATGAACCCGATTCCTGAACAAGTCTTGGGCTGTGTCCATCCTTCTCAGTCAATCTCTCCAGAGTAGTGACTTAATCGGATGGGTGAGTTTGGAAGGAGAACATGGACACCTATAGCTCAAGCCTTTCTCTCTCTTCTTCCTTTGGGAGCAAGCTGGCCCACAGAAAGGATACACCCTGGTCTGCTCCCCTGTGCTAAAAGTTTTTGCAAGGAGTGTGAGTCCCCAGGGAGGCCTCAGCAGTCCAGTGGGGTTCTGTATTGGGAGGCCCACTTGCCTGCAGATTTAAGCCAGTTTCTTCATCATCAACTTCAACAGTAATAAAATAATAGTTCTATCCCTAACTGCCTTATGTCACTGTCCTATTTCTCAATTGGTTCAGATACAGTGCTATTTATTGGGCTCTCCCAAACAATGAGAGGTAACCAATGTTCATTTTGTAAAATTCCTTGTCTCTAAAAGCAGGACTTTGCATTTATCTCATTAAATGTCTTTAGGTTGGTTCCAGCCCATTCTTCACTACAGCCAAAATTAGCACTAATTGGTACCCAGTGGTCTGGAGGAGTTAACTCATGTCTTTAACCAATTAACTAACTCCGACTAAGTGATGATGACCCTGGAATACATTCAAGAAAAAGAATGCAGTATGCTGAAACGTTGCCATGGCATTACTCTCAATGCCATATTACACTAATGTGAAGCTCCTATTAGTGAAATGCCATTTCTTTGGGAGGCTTAAAATCAGATATGTTCTGCATTTAATTCTACTCTATTGTAACTAATATCGTAGAAGGTCATATGCTGCACATATGACACATCCTCTGAAAAGTTTGTCCGTGGTGCCTGTCATGCAACAAATGCAGAACTAATCATACACATTGGTGACGGTGGTGTGTCAAATTGTTAGTAATAGTAGTTTATATTTGCCAACTGCTTTATGTGATTCAAAGAACTCTCAGGTACTCTCTTGGGCTTGCCAGCAGCCCTGTGCAATAAACAGGATAAGAAGTATTGTATTCATTTAACAAATGAGGAAATCAGCTCAGAAGGGTTCAATAATGTGTACCAAACTACACAATATATTTAGTAATGGAGTCAGACTTGCAAATACTGTCTAAAATTTGCCTCTAATCCTCTGGCCACCCCAATTATGTATTATCTTCCAGCCTGAATGGGTTCTTATTTATGACCCTGATATAAATGTGAATATCACATATTCATCACTAGACTCAGTGCTCCTAGTAAATTGCCTCTTCATGTTGTTCAGTAGTGGCCATAACACAGAACTTGTGGACATTAGGCCATAGCTTCCCCAGGTCGGGGTCCAAGTGCATGCTATGCTGTCCTTTCAGCACGACGTTTAATGTGGAATGGCAAAACCATATTCAATTTTTTAAAGAGAATGGAGAATGTGTTTGATATTTGCCTTCTCTTTTTTCTCTCTTGGCTTTATAGATACAATATTAATGCAGGGGAATGGCTCTAAGACCCTAGGTATCAGAAACAGACTTCTATGTAGCTTCCATTCCTGGCTCTACAAATTGCTGTTTGGTTAAGGGCAAATTACTTAATCAACTTGCCTTATTTTGGGTTCTCCTGAAAGCAGAGCCTGAAACAAGAATTTGGGTGAAGATAATTTACTTCAGAAGTGATCCCAGGAAGCAAAGGTGGGAAAATAGAGATTTGGAAGGGAGAAAAGCCAACGAGAGATGTTTTAATGGTTTGGTTGCTGTTGTGGGCAAACGAGACTCACTTGTGCTGGGGACCTTTTGAGGACCTGTATAAGAACAGTCTCATCACAAGATGGGGATACTGGTGCATTTACCTACTGATTGCTGCCCCCATTGGTTGAGAATAGACCCTAAGGTCATTGTCTCTACTCCTCCCCCCTTCTGGATTGCTGTGTGGCTGAGGAGATTCTCAAGCCTTCAAAGAAACTCCTGAGGCAGCAAAGCAGAGAAATGTTGAGGCTCAGAATTGATGTGGGACCTTGCCAACATGCATGCAACTACATCCAAGATGCACTGAAATCAAGCATACTAGGGCATGTAGCATGGTCCTTCACAAGCATCTGCTACAGTCCTTAGGTCTTGATTATTGCATCTGTGATAAGTGGTTGCAAGATACTTCTTCATGGACTGATGATGTTTGAATGAGATAATGAACAATTCCTGGCAAACTTGATATAGTTGTTCAATATTAGTGATAATGATGATGGGGATAAATTATTTATCTTATACCAAATCCACAGTAATTCCACCTGAAATTAAGGTCAATAGGCAGTTCATATATTTGCCATTTCTGTGTGATTATATTATTGGTTAGACTATAACTAATCTGAAACTATTTAGAACTAGCTATATGCTATATTGTTGCATTGAAGATAATTTATAATCTGTTTTTTAAGTTAAATATAATCACCAAAAAGTAAAAGTAGCAAATAATAATCCTGAATGTCTGTCACCATAGAATTAAAAGGAATACATTTATAGGAGTATGGGAACCCAAGGGGTGTGTGTGTGCCTGCGTATGTGTGTGCCCACATGCACACTTAATTTTAGTAATTCATGAAAGATTTAATCCATATGATCTTCATATTTCATAGGTCTTATATTTTGGATCCCTCATTATGTTAGTCTGCAGTTTGGCATTTTCTTTTTTTTTCTCCAACATTATTACAACAATATTGATTATACTCCCCGTGCTGTATTTTTCATCCTACTGATTTATTTATATTATAACTGGAAGTTGTACCTCTTAATCCCCTTCACCTATTTCTCCCATCTTCCCAACGCCCTCCCCTCTGGCAAACACCAGTTTGTTCTCTATGTTATTCTGTTTTTGTTTTGTTTGTTCATTCGTTTTGTTTTTTTAGATTCCACATATGAGTGAAATCAGATGACATTTGTCTTTCTCTGACTGACTTACTTCATTTAGCATTATATTCTCTAAATCCATCCATGTTGTTGAAAATGGCAAGATCTCATTCTTTTTTATGGCTGAATAATATTCCACTGTGTGTGTGTGTGTGTGTGTGTGTGTGTGTGTGTGTGTATACCGCATCTTCTTTATCCATTCATCTACAGATTTTGACACTTGCATTGCTTCATATCTTGGCTATTGTATACAATGCTACAATAGGGATGCATATATGTTTTTGAATTAGTGTTTTCATTTTCTTTGGATAAATACCCAGTCCTGGAATTACTGGGTTGTATGGTAATTCTATTTTTAGGTTTTTGAGGAACCTCCACACTGTTTTTCGCAATGGCCGCACCAATTCACATTCCTACCAACAGTGCATGAGGTTCCTTTTCTCCACATCCTCACCAACACTTGTTATTTCTTGTCTTTTTAATATTTGTCATTCTGACAGGTATGAGGTGATCTCTCGTTGTGGTTTGGATTTACATTTCCCTAGGGGTGAGTAATGTTGAGCACTTTTCACTTGTCTGTTGGCCATCTGTATGTTTTCTCTAGAAAAATGTCTATTCAGGTCCTCTGCCTCTTTCTTAATCAGATTGGTGTGTGTGTGTGTGTGTGTGTGTGTGTGTGTGTGTGTGTGTGTGTGTGTTGAGTTGTATACACTCTTTGTATATTTTTATATTACCCCTTATGAGGCATATCATTTGAGAATATCTTCTCTCATTCAGTAGGTTTCCTTTTAGGTTTGTTGATTGTTTCCTTCACTGTGTGGAAAAATTTATTTCGATATAGTCCTAATAGGTTTTTTTTTGCTTTTGTTTCCCTTGCCTGAGGAAACATAGTTAGAAAAATGTTGTTTAAGGTTGATGTCCAAGAGATTACTGCCTATGTTTTCTTCTAAGAGCTTTGTAGTTCGGGTCTCACATTTAGGTCTTTATTAATTTTGAGTTCATTTTTCTGTGGTTTAAGAAAGTGATCCAGTTTCATTATTTTGTATGTCACTATCCAGTTTTCCCAACACCACTTTTTGAAAAGACTGCCTTTTTCCCATTGGATGTTCTTCCTCCTTTATCATAGATTAATTGACCATATAAGTGTAGGTTTATTTCTGGGTTTGCTATCCTGTTCCATTGATTTAAGTCTATTTTTTGCCAGTATAATACTATTTTGATTACTATAGCTTTGCAATATGTCTTCAAATCTGGGATTGTGATACCTCCTACTTTGTTCTTTTTTTCTCAAGATTTCTTTGGCTATTTGGTGTCTTTTGTGGTTCCATACAAATTTTAGGATTATTTGTTCTAGTTCTGTAAAAACTACTATTGGTATTTTGATAGAGATTCATTGAATATGTAGATTGCTTTGAGTAGTATAGACATTTTGACAATATTAATTCTTCCAACACATGAGCATAAAATATCTTTCATTTGTTTGTGTTCTCTTCAATTCTTTCACTGATATTTTATAGTGTTCAGAGTATAAATCTTTCATCTCCTTGGTGAAGTTTAATACCTATGTATTAAGGAATACCTAGGTATTTTATTCTCTTTGGTGCAATTGTAAATGGAATTGTTTTCTTAGTTTTTCTTTCTGCTACTTTGTTATTAGTGTACAGAAATGCAGCAGATTTCTGTATATTACTTTTGTGTCCTGGGACTTTACTGAATTCATTTGTTCTTTTTTTTTTTTTTAAGATTTTATTTATTTATTTGACAGAGAGAGACAGCAAGAGAGGGAACACAAGCAAGGGGAGCGTGAGAGGGAGAAGCAGGCTTCCCACTGAGCAGGGAGCCCAATGCGGGGCTCGATCCCAAGACCCTGGGATCATGACCTGAGCCAAACGAAGGCAGATGCTTAATGGCCGAGCCACCCAGGTGCCCCTCATTTGTTAATTCTAATAGTTTTTTGGTGGAGTCTTTAAGGTAGTTGCTTCTCTCTTACTACATTTAAGATTCTCTCCTTATCTTTAATTTTCAACATTTAATTTTTTAATATTTTTTAAGATTTATTTGTTTGAGAGAGAGCATGTGTGTATGTGAGTGGGAGTAGGGGCAGAGAGAGAAAAATCTTCAAACAGACTCCACACTGAGTGTGGAGCCCAACGCAGGGCTTGATCCCACGACCCATGACATCATCACCCGAGCCAAAACCAAGAGTCGGTTGCTTACCCAGCTGAGCCACCCAGGCACCCCTTATCTTCAACATTTTAATTATTATGTGTTTTGATGTGGACCTCCTTGGGTTCACGCTTTCTGAACCCAGATGTCTGTTTGCTTCCCCAGGTTAGGAAAGTTTTCAGCTATTATTTCTTCAAATAAGTTTTCTACACCTTTCTCTCTTTCTTCTCCTTCTGAGACCCAAAATCAAGGGTCTAAGAAGTGCCATTTAAGATGAAATCCATAATTCTTGATTATGGCAGCATGCTTAAGTTATAATGTGCCGAAATTTATACTAAGAGGCCTCATTCTAATTTTGGTTCTAGGAACAATAATGAGATGCTGAAGTGAAGAGGGAGAGAAAGGTTGTTTTCTTTCTCTTATCTGAGCAATCAGTACAAAGTTCTGAACTGTCTTTTGCCTCTTACTCCTTTTTCTAATGCATCTCCTCTCCAGTCCTGTTTTCTACTTCTGCCCTGTTAAAAGGTGTGAGCCTAAATGCCCACCCTTCAAAATAATCCAAGGGTGACTAACCTGACTTCAACAATCCCTGCAGTATTTGGATTTTTTAACAGATATTTGTGAGCGCAAAGGAACTGCTAATTGATAGAATTTCTGGCTAGATGACGAAGCAAATTTTAAAGATCCAGATAGTGAGGGAGAGAGTTTAAGGTTTTGCAGACTTCAGTGAAGAGTTGGCAGCTCCTCACTCTGTCACTGCTTATCGCTGCTCCTTCTTTTTCTTTCCTTCCAGCCCCTATTTTTTTAAATAACTCTAAGATTATTCCCAGTTGTTCTTTGCAACCACAGAAGAGATATTTGGGTGAGGAACAGAGGGTGGAACATAGCAGTGTGGCTCCTTGTGTGGACTGGAAGTGAACTGTGTCATATTTCTTTGTATTTACATGGATTTTGAATGGCTCAAAACTGCTATTTTCAGAAGAAATTTTTCTTACAGTCTGATTTATAATACTAATTTGCTTAGCAAATGTATCTCCTTCCCTCCCTCCCTTCCTTTCTTTTTTAAAGATGGGACCAGGTTAAATTTTATCCAGCAATTATCTTCATTACAAATTCTGAACTAGTCTAAAATAATGAGTAATCACAAAACATGAGCAATTTGGATAAAATTCATAATCTGCTGTTTCTCAAGGTGCTATGCTTAAAGAATAAGTAACAAACTGAGTACATGGGTAGGCAAATATGCATACATTCCTGCATGCTATTCCTTTTCTCTCACATTTTGTCACCATAATCTCTCTGAATAAT
Source organism: Ursus americanus (assembly GCF_024610735.1). Lineage (NCBI taxonomy): Eukaryota > Metazoa > Chordata > Mammalia > Carnivora > Ursidae > Ursus > Ursus americanus. The sequence continues at coordinate 41,312,145 of NC_142134.1, forward strand.
AAGGCTACTAGGTTCTGTTAGACTGTCTCTCACATCCATCTCTTCTCCACACCCACTGCCTAAATCTGCGCAGCCATTCCTATCTCCTGGCTCATTCTTCTCCCATTCAACCTCCCACACTACATTAGAGAGCTCTTTCTAAAATGCAGATCTTACCATGGCATCACCCACTTGAAACTCTTGATGGCTTCTCATTGCCCTCCAAATGAAGTCTGTACATCTTAACACAGTTTAAAAAAATGGCCTTTAATATTTTGCTGAGCTCATTTCTCCAGACTTGCCTACATCCATCCTTCCCCATATTTCTCACTGTCATTTACCTGGACATCCTGTGCAAATTCCCACCATTATATTGTCTCCCCTGCTTCTTCCTCTGCTTGAAATTTGTTTTACTTTGCTCTCCTGAAGTCATCCTACTAGAGCAAAAATAATCATTCCCTTCATTCTCTTGTACTTTATATAATACAAAACATTATAATTTATTGAATGTATTTATTTTTGTTTGCGTCTATGAAATGGGCACAACATCTGAATGATCCAGTGCACAGGGTATTGAGTGTGTCCACAGAAGAATCAGATCCAGATCCCAGCTCTGGTGCCAAGCAGTTACTGTTCTCTAGTTTCTGATAGTAAAAGTCCACGAAATACTTTTTTAGTTTATTTGCAAAAAAACATTTCTATATAGAGGCATGTATATAATACTCTTCAGCTTAACAAACTTCCACTGAACACCTGCTTTGCACAAGGCAGAATGTTGGGATTGGGGGATGAATAAAGTCTTCATAGTAAGGGTGAAGCTTATGATGGTCTTGAAAAGCCATAAAAATGGGATAATAGCCTTTTAGGAAGAGGCATAAGGATGAGCAAAATCAAAGGGCATTTCACCCCAATGTTCATAGCAGCAATGTCCACAATAGCTAAATCGTGGAAGGAGCTGAGATGCCCTTCAACAGATGACTGGATTAAGAAGTTGTGGTCCATATATACAATGGAATATTACTCAGCTATCAGAAAGAACGAGTTCTCAACATTTGCTACAACATGGACAGCACTGGAGGAGATAATGCTAAGTGAAATAAGTCAAGCAGAGAAAGACAACTATCATATGATTTCTCTCATCTATGGAACATAAGAACTAGGATGATCGGTAGGGGAAGAAAGGGATAAAGAAGGGGGGGGTAATCAGAAGGGGGAATGAAACATGAGAGACTATGGACTATGAGAAACAAACTGAGGACTTCAGAGGGGAGGGGGGTGGGGGAATGGGATAGACTGGTGATGGGTAGTAAGGAGGGCACGTATTGCATGGTGCACTGGGTGTTATACACAACTAATGAATCATCGAGCCTTACATCGGAAACCGGGGATGTACTGTATGGTGACTAACATAATATAATAAAAAATCATTAAAAAAAAAAATCAAAGGGCATTAAGCTGAATACCTGAGGAACAAGAAAAAGTCAAGCATGAGCGATTGTAAGGTAAAGGGACAAAACTAAGGTGAATGACTAGGCTGGAAAGGGAGGGATCAACATAAAAATGTTAATGAAGGCAATGTGAATCTAGAGAAGTTGTTTTTAAAGATTTTTTTATTTTTAAGTAATCTCAAACTTTCAAATCAGAGACCAAGAGTCTCATGCTCCACTGACTGAGCCAGCCAGGTGCCCCAAGAAGTTTTTAATCAGAGAAATTACATAATTGGAATTGGAGTAGCCAGTATAGGTGCTAAGATTTTATGCCCTGAAGTTATATTTTCTGGTAACAACCCTAGCTCCACCAATCTTTAGGTGAAGGCTCTTAAACAAGTTACTTTAACTTTCAACTTTCAATTCCACACTTGTGGAATGGAGCAATAATAGGTAGGGCCTAGCTTTTGGCATTGCTCTAAAGATTATATGAGTTAATGCTTATATGGAGTTGAACATAGTGTCTGATACTCAGTAAGTATTCAATAAAAGTTAGCTATAATTATGATGATGATTTGATTTTAGAAAGAATTTTGAGTTGAGAATGGTAAAAAGGGTGGATTAGAAATGAAAAAGCAAAAGTATAGAGAACAGTATCCAGATGAGAGATGAGAAGGCCCTGAGCCACACAAATGTGTTTTGTGTGAGTAGCTCCCCAAACCCCTGCCAGGTAAATTATATCCCTGAGAGCTGTATAGCACTGTGGGAGGAGCAGAAAGGTAATATGGCAAATAGCATTTTTGGAGATGGCTGTGACAAAATCACTTATACCCAGTGTTGTTCTTAGAATGTGATGGTAATGTTTTTCCCATCCAAAGGTAGGCCCTGTGTTCCCTTCCCTTAGAATTTGGGCGGGCCTGTGAATACCAGAGGTGACTCTATCTGACTTTCGAACCTAGGTCATAAAGGGATACAACTTCCACCTGGTCCTCTTTGGACACTCCCTCTTGAAACCAAGTCACCAAGCTGTGAAGAAGAGTCATCACATGAAGAGGCCACATTTAGATGTTCTAGCCGATAGCCCTGGCCAAGGACTGGGTAGAGAGATGAGACAATAGGTTTAGGTTTTGACACATAGTATTTGAAATGTCTAAGGACAGCTGCATTTAGATGTCTTGCAAGCTGTTGACTCTCAAACCCAGAGGAATTAGGGCTACAGAGACTGATTTAACTATGTTAAGCCATGGGATGACTAAATATTCCCAGGAAAAGAGTATAAAGTGAAAAGAGACCCCAAAACAGAACTCTGAGAAAGCATGCATTCAAGGAAAAAGAACCAGAACAGATCAAGGTGTAATCAGAGAAACAGGAGGAGAATCAGAAGAAATGATTGGCAGAGACACCAAGAAATGTGTGTCAGGAGGGGCTGCTCATTGGTTCAAATGCTCTAGAGATGCAGAATGAAGTGTGAGAAGAAGCTGTTGGGTTTAGTTCTTAGAAGGCCATTGTTGAACTTTGACAAAGGAATTTAGTAGAGGAATTGGAAGTCAGGTTGTAGATAGTGAGTAGTTAAGGAGGAATAAAGAAGCAGAAATGCAAATTACTCTTTCTAGGGTTTGTGGCAGTGTAGAAATAATAGAGCTAAAGCTAGGTGCAGTGAAGTTCAGAGAATCCACCCATGGTCATGAGCTGTGGAAAAGGAGCCATGAGTTGGGGAGATTTGTTTTGCAATTATGAACTGTACAGAGTTGGCATTTACAGCATAGTATGTTGGCCAAGGTGGGTGATTACACAGAGAAAGTTTATTTCTTGCTGCAAACTGAGGTGGAATACTGGTAAGTGAGACAGGTTTTGTTTTGTGGCCTGGAAAATGATTCTGAGGGAAATTCCCAAAGTAAAGTTCCAAAAAAGTTTTGTTTTGTTTTGTTTTGTTAATGTTGTTTTTAAGTAGGCTCCATGCCTAATGTGAAGCCTAATGTGGGGCTTGAACTCAAAACCCTGAGATCAAAACTTGAGTTGAAATCAAAAGAGTTGGATGTTTAACTAACTGAGCCACCCAGATGCCCCCCCCCCAAATATTTTTAACAGTAACTTTTTTTTTTTTGAAAGAATATATTGATTCTTAGGATGACTTTGGAAGACAGTGTTTATTTGTCTGTATAAGTTCTGGTGCCCTGGCAGGAGCAGATACTATGATTATTTCCATTCTACAGTGAAGATAGAGGTACAGACTATCCTGGTATCCTCCCTCCAAAGCGTGGGCTCTTCATACTGTACTGGCCCTCTTTGCCTCTGTGTTTAGAGAAAGTTTTCTTTTGTATGTGTTTTTCCACATTTACTGCTAATGTGGGTAATACTGTCCAGTTTGAAGGTACGGAGGTCGTCCGGGGTTGGGGGGGATTAGCTGGTTTTCCAATCTGTGAGGCAAGACCTCATAGATCGGCCCTACCTTGGTGAAATCACCACCTTCCAAGTCTGGTTCTTAGCTTTGTGCCCCAGGAGCTTCACTTTCCCAGCCTACCAAAAAAGCCAGCTGACTCAAGTGATCTGACTTAGACTAACCGCAATGCTCACCAAATTATCATTTTATGCTGGGGGCTGTTCTTTTACAACAACATGTTCACATCTGTCCTCCAGGAAGCTCTTCCTGGTTTTGAGATATCTTAGAGCCTGTGTGGATACAAATCAGTTGGTTGCTTTGTGAGCACAAAATCAGAACAAAGGGAGGTTGATATTATGGCCAGATATATCAGGAAGCCAAATGAGTCATTTCTGACTCAGAGCAGGGTACTGCCTTTAGTAAGCATATTTACTTTCCTCAGGGTCAGTGTTTGTTCCCCTGGACAATGTTAGATAGAAGGACACTACCAACTTTAGTTGTTCTGATCCCCATTTTCATATTTTGATGTAGACTACCCTCTCTTGCCGCAACATTCTTTCTTGTGAAATATTTATATCACACATATCCTGTGTGGGGGCTAGACTTTTTTTTAAATTTGGCTACCTTTTCCATATGTGTTGATATTTTCAGTCAACTCAGTTTTTTACCCCCTCTGCCTGCCTATACTGTACTGTCTGCACAGACACGGCATGCTCTGAACAGAGTAAGTCAGACAGCTCCATGCAAGAAGTTATTTTTATAATTCTTTTTTTTTTAAAGATTTTATTTATTTATTTGACAAAGAGAGAGACAGCCAGTGAGAGAGGGAACACAAGCAGGGGGAGTGGGAGAGGAAGAAGCAGGCTCCCAGCAGAGGAGCTTGATGTGGGGCTCGATCCCAGAACACCAGGATCACAACCTGAGCCGAAGGCAGACGCTTAACAACTGAGCCACCCAGGCGCCCCAAGAAGTTATTTTTAAAACTTGCATTTTGCTTAGTAAAATACCTGTAAGAACACTGCTGGGGAACATTAAAAAAATAGCATAGCGCTACTATTCCCCCTAAGCTATTATTATAGATTCCAGCCATTTATATTTTGCTCCTATATTGGTTTGTTCTTCATAAAACTCCCTTATCAAAACCCAGAAGAGATCCTTAAACCACGAGCACTGTGTCAGATGGCTATTCAAGTTCTTAATACTTTTCTCCTTTGGAATGTACTCTCCCAGATCCTATCTGCTAACTCCTTTATTAACTTGATCTTTAAATGTCTTTATGTTTATTTGGCTTATATATCTGGGTAAAGGCCATGCTCTCCATTGCAATTTATGGTCTTTAACTAAAACCTTTTTTAAAATTTCTGGATTTATTGTGGATATTCACCTATTCCTTGAAGTTATAACCTCATTCATAATGCAAACATAATACCAGTACCAATTTATATTAGATTCTATCTGCTGGTTCAGTCTCATATTACTTTCAGGCTTCCAACTACCTATGTTCTCTAGCTCCATTGACAGGGAATTTGTGTTCTGTTCTAGGAGTTAAGAAACTTCACTATCAAGTGAGAGTGACTTAAAACCTTCCAAAATACTAACTCATGTTCCCCCTGTACAACCCTGGGGAATTTCAGAGTGAAATTCCTGCATTTGATTGCAGCACGTGCTATCAGTCTGTCAGTGTCTTGCCCACATTCCTCCTTTTGCCACTTCAGCATGACCTAGCCTACTTCTAGCAGCTGGTATCTCCACCTCTTTGAGTGCTCTCTCCAGATACAAAGGGGCAGGCTGGGAGGAAGGAATGGGGAATGAAGATACCTGAGCTCCCTCAACCAAGGACTGATAGGACATGGTGTACAAATACTCAACATAACACTTCCTCCAGAGTGGACAACTTTGAGGTGTATATTACACCATTTCCCCATGTTCCTAGCAGCACTAAGCTCCAGTTGCCCACAATGATAGATAGCTTGATAACGTACCCTTTATTGCTTCCTTCCTTTCCTGTTTCACTTCCTCATCCCCTACCAGTGCTTCCTGCACTTTACATATAAACTACTTTCACTTGAATCATTGTCTCAGGGTTTGCTTCTGAGCCTAAACTGAGGCATGGTATAATGGAGAAAAGGAAACTCCCTACCTGTAGGACCAATCAAATTAATATTCGTAAGTCACAGCTGATGAACTATAATGAACATAGTGCCTGGTAAATAATAATAATTGTTTTATGCATACTCTGCAAACAATCATTGCTTGTGGTCCTCCTTCAAGGAGCACCCAACCCATTGGGAGAGGTTGACATATAAACTATGAGACTTTAATACAGTTACAGCTAGTGCTGTAAGGGAGGTATGAGAAACCTGCTGTGGGAGAATAGAGATGAATTAACAGTTCAGCAGGATGGAATTGGGACTGGAGGAGGGGTTACAGAGAAAGTTTTATTGATGAGGTAACATTAGATAGGGAAGTTGGAAAAGAGCATTTCAAAAGGAAGAGCATGAACAGAAAGAGAGAGAGGGAGAGATTTGAACAAGCTGGGAGAACTGCTATGGTAAAGGGAACAGTGGGCTTGAGCACAGGGTGTTTGGGCAACAGTGAGTGAGATGAGATAGTGAGAGTCCTCAAATGTCATGCTAAGGGGAGTCAGCCTCTTTCTGAAAGTGATAGTGAGACGTCAAAGGTTATGAAGCAAGGGAGCACTAAGATCAGATCTTTGCATTAGAAAATCCTACTTCCAGGGGCGCCTGGGTGGCACAGCGGTTAAGCACTTGCCTTCGGCTCAGGGCGTGATCCTGGCATTATGGGATCGAGCCCCACATCAGGCTCTTCCGCTATGAGCCTGCTTCTTCCTCTCCCACTCCCCCTGCTTGTGTTCCCTCTCTCGCTGGCTGTCTCTATCTCTGTCGAATAAATAAATAAAATCTTAAAAAAAAAAAAAAGAAAATCCTACTTCCAGATATCTGTGGAGTAACTATGGGGCTTAAGACTGTTCTTGGTGCTCTGTTTACATAGATGGGACAGTAGAAGGTAAGTGGTTAAACATGTGGAGTGCTTTTGTTTGAATCTCAGGCTTGCCACTTGCTAATTGTGTGATAAAAATAACTAACCTTTATTGATTCTACTGTGTGCTTGGCACAGTTCTAGATATTTTACATATAAAATTATTAAGTCATTTTTCCTTCAGATTCCTCATCTATACAATGGAGATATTATTTCAATGACAATATTGTATGTGGCTGTCTGGCAGAGTAGTTACATAAATAAGTTTACTTGTGTAAAACTCTTAGAACAGTGCCTGGTACATAGCAGGTAGCAGGTGATTAGTAAATGCTATTGTTATTATTATATGTGCCCCTCTGCTCTCAGAAGAGCTGCTATTAAGGGGAATCCATGGCTTTGCTAAGTTCTCCTACATGTGAGTTCAGACATTACTGAACAGTATCCTTGGTAGGCACATGGCCCACTTAAAGAACAGGTGGGAGAATGATATGGTGCAATGTCGCATAGCCTTACTTTTCTTATACAGTTCTAAGAATTTTTCTCCACTGGAAAAGTGGCATACCTGCTAGACCAGGGCCTTTGGAGAGCTGTCCATTAGTGGAGGTGCTGAAGGAGTTAGAATAAGTTTTTCAATAGCCAAGGCACCTAAGCAGTGTTCTAGGTCTTGGAATCTAGGAGATAAAGGAAGCATGAAATTGGAAGTGAATTCCAGGATCAGAACCTGGAGCAGTGTCTGTCTGTGTTTGATTTCAAGGAGCTTCTGCTCTATTGTCTATGGAGCTGTTTGTAGAGCCTCCAGTGAGCAACTAGTAAGTGGCCCAGCCCACAGAGAAGACTCACATGGCTTTGATTGTGAAGAGGGCTGCAGAGAGTTTCCTTCTGGAAGGACCTTATTTCTGAAGCTTAAGCTATGGTTCTAAATATCCCAAATGAATCAGGCATGACATCTTTTTTTTTTATTTAAGATTTTATTTATTCATTTGACAGAGAGAGAGACAGCCAGCGAGAGAGGGAACACAAGCAGGGGGAGTGGGAGAGGAGGAGGCAGGCTCCCAGCAGAGCAGGGAGCCCAATGCAGGGCTTGATCCCAGGACTCTGGGATCACAACCTGAGCTGAAGGCAGATGCTTAATGACTGAGCCACCCAGGTGCCCCAGAATCAGGCATGACATCTTGAGAGAGAATGAAGACTATGGAGAGACAAGTTATTAAGCTTCTTACCCAGATCTTAGGAAATTTGAGAGTCATAATTATGAATGTGGGCTCTAGGTACCCATGATAATTTTGGATTAGAACTTGGCTTTCAGATTTCTAGAAACAAATGAGGTTTTCAAAAAGAGAGGTGCACTGTACTGTGATTTAGTTTTTATATAATTATAAGTTGAACTAATTTTAACTTTCATGGAAAAGCATTGCATGACCATGTTGCTTGCTTGTATGTATCCTTCCTTATTTTATCCTTTTCACTAAATCTTCTACCCTGAGGAGAGTAGAAGAGGTGGAACTCAACTTTCTCAATTAACATGAGGAACTTGAATCTTAAGAAATTTCATGTTCATGGGGCACCTGGCCGGTTCAGTTGGTTAAGCGACTGATTCTTGATTTTGGCTCAGATCATGATCACCAGATTGTGAGATTGAGCCCTGCAATGAGCCCCACATTGGGCTCTTCATCAGTATGTAGCCTGCTTAAGATTCTCTCTCTCCCTCTTCCTCTGCCCCTCTCCCCAGCTCTCTCTCCTAAAAAAAAAAAAGGAAGAAGAAGAAGAAGAAATTTCATGTTCATATGGAACTGATGGGCCATTTTCTGGTTTCCTAAAAACAATGGGAGAAAACTGTTTACTATAAATTGGGCCATTTATCTATTTTATTGGGTGTGTTTATACCAATGGTTCCTTAATTTAGATCAAGGAAAACTTTTTTTTTAAAGATTTTATTTATTTATTTGACAGAGATAGAGACAGCCAGCGAGAGAGGGAACACAAGCAGGGGGAGTGGGAGAGGAAGAAGCAGGCTCATAGCGGAGGAGCCTGATGTGGGGCTCGATCCCATAATGCCAGGATCACGCCCTGGGCCGAAGGCAGACGCTCAACCGCTGTGCCACCCAGGCACCCCAGATCAAGGAAAACTTTTATTATTGTATCCTCCTTCCTCCACATAGATTCCATGTTTTGAAAGATTTTGCTTACCAAACAAACTGCTTCTACTGAGAGATAATAATTGTTGGTTCATGAGAATTATAGTAAGGGATCCCCAAGAATTTAGATATAAGGAAAATGAAATTGAAATGATTGCCTAATGGATCAGAGGAAAGAAATCTAAAATGAAGGAGACAGAATTGATGCAATTATAATCAAAAGCAAATATACTTGATGTCTCATTACTATGTATAACCCAATCGTAGGTGACTATATAAATTCTGTAATGGAGCCCAATTGGCTAACTCACCATCCATTCTGACACCTTTTTAGTGTGTCTTCCCATCCTGAAGAGGCTCAGAAGTTAAGACCTACATTCCTAAATGTTCCTTGCATCTGAAGATTTGGGTGTGAGCTGGATTCTGCCATACAGATGCACTTTCAAAGAGACTTGAATTGGAATGGAAATAAGTAGGGAAAGAGGCAGGGTGTTCTGGTACCCACTGGCTGGTGTGTACTGTACTAGAGAAGCATGGATCAAGCTGCCCAATTCAACAGGCAGCTCCCTGATTGTGTCAGGGGCAGCAGCTTCCTTGACAGCCCAGTTCTTGAGAAGTGCCTTCAGGAGATGGCCCAGAATGATTCTGAAGCCTATTATTTCAGCCCTCCCAACAATTCCATGAGCCATTAAATACCCTGTAAAATATCTCATCCCACTTAATCTAGCTAGAGTGGATTCTGTCTCTACAAATGGACTTTGACCTATGGAGTTTCCACTGGGAATATTTAAATATTGAAAAGAGATCAAGAACCCATGACTACCTTTTCATATCAATCTAGGCTTTTCCCAAAGGAAAAAAAAAAAGTTGGAACAAAGTAGAATCTTCATTTAATCCATTCTAAATGTTTAGCACCTGTATGGGTATTACAGAGAGCACTTGTTATGATGAGCATCGGGGGTTATATATAAGTGATGAATCGCATAAATTCTACTCCTGAAACCGATATTGTACTATCTGTTAACTAACTAGAATTTAAATAAAAATTTGAAGGAAAAAAGAGTGTAAACTCCAAAAAACAAAACAAACAAACAAAAAAAAACCCCACAAATATTCAGTAATTACATTAAATAAGTGGGCTAAATATTTTAATTAAAAAAAATAAATGGACCAATGCTTATTTCCATAAGTATGTAGAAAGTGTTCATTTTATATCAGCTTCAAAATCCTTACTCTCACAACTAAGAAAATTGATCATAAGTATTTTCTTTTTTTTTTTTTTAAGATTTTATTTATTTATTTGTCAGAGAGAGAGAGAGGACAAAGCAGGGGGAGCAGCAGGCAGAGGGAGAAGCAGACTCCCAGCTGAGCAGGGAGCCCAATGTGGGACTTGATCCCAGAACCCTGGGATCATGACCTGAGCCAAAGGCAGATGCTTAACCAACTGAGCCACGTAGGCATCCCAGTCATAAGTATTTTCTATATCATGTTCATACCTCTCTATTGGAGAGTAAATAAGTTAATCAGCTAATGGTTTGTGTCTACACTGATACAGTCCCCTCCTCCTCAGGGAATTTTAAGGTGTTTGGGAATTTTTAAGCTTCATAAAAAAAGCAAAATATGGCAGCACAGAATTAACTGTGGAATTTAAAAATAATTTTGAGGTGCTGCAAGTTTGCTAAGAACAGTTTGAAAATCTTTAGCTTCATGACAAATGAGTTATTTTGGGGGGAAAAAACTCTACTATTGATTTGCTAATGTTAACTAAGTCAGTCTTAATTGACCAGAATGTACATATTTTTCTTGGCTTACTAAAATAAAAAGATTATAGATCACATTATTTTTTTAATTAAATTTAATATTTTTCCTTGATTATATGTTCATTGTAGAAAAAAATTTCTACAAATCACATTATGGAAATCCATAATCCATAACCCTACTGCCTGTATATAACTATTGATAATCTCAGTACATATCCTTGTCTCTTTCTTTTGTGTGTGTGTGTGTGTGTGTGTGTATTTGTGTATTATTGAGATCATACTATATATGCTGATGTGAAACCTGTTCACTTTTTTTTTTCTTTTTTTAGAGAGAGAGAGCACGAGCAGTGGGGCAGGGGGAGGAGGACTGGCGGAAGAGGGAGAGAGAGAAACTTAAGCAGGCTCCACACCCAGCACAGAGCCCAGGTAGGGGCTCGATCGCATGATTCTGAGATCATGACCTGAGCTGAAATCAAGAGTCAGATGCTTAACCAACTGAGCCACCCAGGCACCCTCTTTTTTTTTTTTTTTTAATAAAACATCAGAACAGAAATACCTTTGATGTTCACCTAACTTTTAAATTTAAGAAGGATGTTATTTTGCAACTTGTTCTTTCTTGTGCCATGTAGGCAACAAATGGTATTTAATCTACATGTTATAGTTCTGTTTTTTAAATACAAACTTCAGCATCTCTTCAAAATAATGTTATAAAATATTGTTATTGTTTGTTTTCCTTATAACAGAGAAAAATAAAATATACTTGTGTCTACAGTTAAATTAAATTACTGTTCTTTACTACCCATTTGGTTAATATGTTCATTATTTTACGTAAAATCTGAAACATTAAGCAGGTTAGGTACCAACTAAGGAAATAATATTAGCAACTATTATCATCAGTGAGGTAAGAAACATACTTTGGAATACCTCCATCCTAAACATATCAGTGATACTAAATTACAAGAATGAAAAAGATTCCAATTATCACCACACAGCATCAGGAACCATCTGACTCTCCTTCTGCCCATCTGTAGAGCATTTCTAAATCCTATGAACAATTAGATAGGAGCAGCTTCACAGGCCTCTGGAGTGAAATGCTTCTTACAAAATCTATTTAATAAGAGGTGAGCCTGAGTTTATGCATTAAAAAAATATTTATGCATCCTATGGCCTTGCTACTCAAAGTGCAGATTCTGGACCAGTAGCATCGGTATTACTTGGGAGTTTGTTAGAAAGTCAGAATCTTGGGCTCTATTCTAGATCTTCGAGTCCAAATCTACATTTTAACAAGATCCCTGACTCATTTGTATGCACGTTAAAGTTTTAAAGGCATTGCATTGGGAGGTAAAATATATACTAAAGAGTATTTTTTCTCCCATCTAATTGTAGAACTTACAAATGCTCCCCAGATGGGCGAGAGAGAAAGTCAGATGGTCTCTTTTCCTTTCCCATATTGATTCTCTATGCAGTGAGGTCTACTGTTTCATGTAGAAGATATCAGACCACCTTGGGTTGAACCCTGCCTTTACCATTCATATAACCTCTCCGTACCTCAGCTTTCCCACCTTTATAAAAGGAATAATAATAGTATCTCAAACAGTTGTGAGGATTAAATAAGTTAATACTTTTAAAACTCTTATGGGGTGCCTGGATGGCTCAGTTGGTTACGCATCCGACTCTTGATCTCGGCTCAGGTCTTGATCTCAGGGTCGGGAGTTCAAGCCCTGCATTGGGCTATGCTGGGCATGGAGCTTACTTTAAAAAATGAAATGAAAAAAAAATAAAAAAGCTCTTAGAACAGTGCTTAGCACATAGTAAGTGTTCAAAAAAGACTCATTAGCATCATAATTTGAGTTTTGTAAGCCATTCTCTTTTTTTTTTTTTAAAGATTTTATTTATTTATTTGACAGAGACAGCCAGCGAGAGAGGGAACACAGCAGGGGGAGTGGGTGAGGGAGAAGCAGGCTCCTAGCAGAGGAGCCTGATGTGGGGCTCGATCCCAGAACGCTGGGATCATGCCCTGAGCCGAAGGCAGACGCTTAACGACTGCGCCACCCAGGCGCCCCTGTAAGCCATTCTCTTAAAACCTCCTGTCCTACTTTAAGGCTGCTCCTGGCCAAATGGTCCAGAGACAAGGCTGGTCAGTTGGAAGAAGCTGAGATAAGCAGATCTGTCTGTAACTCCTTTAGGACAGGTCTAGGTCCGGCATGAGACTACTGTTTAATAGCTTAGTGCCCAAGTGTAAGGACCATGGGATATTAATTACTGACCTCTCTTTCCCTAAATTCCATTCATTAAAATTCACAGAAGATTTTTTAGCCAATTCCCTGAAACCTTATTATCTCTACTTTGTAAGAAAACAAACTTCTTGAGTATAGTGAAAAGCCACTGTTAACATATCTTCTTATTATATAAATTGATGTCATTGGTGGATTCTGGCACCTTTCCATTCTTCTCTTTACCCTCTCCAAATAAGTAAAGATGATAGACTGAGTGAAATGAAAATGACAGGAACCTGATTCAATCCTTCCTCAATCATCTATAAGAAAGAAATGTGCCAGGCCAAGGAACACTTATCAGCCAGAGATTTGGGCTTTAACCCTAACAAGGAGCCTGAGAGTACAAGGAGAAATCTATTGCCTAGGTCACTGCTTCTGAAAATATACAAATAAGTCACCCAAACATCTTGTTAAAATGCAGATTCTGAGTAGGGCCTGAGATAGCTGGGTAGGGCCTGAGATTCTGCATTTCTGACAAGCACTCAGGTGAAGTCAATGCTGCTGGTCCATGGACCACACTTTGAGTGAGTATTAGGCTGTAACTGGTTACATCTAAGTAAGTCAAAAGGATTCTTCTGCCCCTGACTGCCTGAGCCCTCACCCGAATCTTGACTCTCTACATCAGTGTTTCTCAGTCCCAATGGCACATTACAATCACCTGGGATCCTTGTCCCCACCTCCAGATGTTCTAATTTAATTGGTTTGGGGTTCATGGGTGGAACAGAGCCAAAAAAAAAAAAGAGTCAAAAAGAGATGATTCTGGGAAAGTTTGGACTTTCCATCCCTCTACATTAACAATGAAATTCTCCCTTGGTGTTGTGATAAAATAACCTTACCCTCCTGATCCAGACTTGAAGTAGGGAGTCAACAAGAGTGGGAACCCTTGAGCTTTTTGTGGAGGTGAATAATACTGCATGCAGTCAACATGGATGTCAAACCATTTTAATACAACAGCCCTGGCATGGTTTTTAAAATATAATACTAAAACATGTTCTTGGGAGAAAACTAGGTCCAGGAATTCAGAAATGCTAACTTGCTCTGACTCTGGCAAAGGGCCAACAAAGTACATATTCACTTGGGGGAACAATATATACATATACATAGATATAGATATAGATATAGATATATAAAATCTATATATGATCCTTTTCTTTGAGGACCTTATGCTCTAGTGCTCTAGTTAGGGAAATAAAACCTACAGGTGTGCAGTAAAGTGTTAACTCAGCAGGTCTGGGTAGTTCGAACCCCGTACATTCCAAAGAAAGCCTATCTTTATAGGACTGGCCCTGGGCTAGCTCCTGGATCATAATCTCTGAGCCTTTAGAATATCCTGCCCTGTTAAGCATGTTTTTGTATGCCTGAGGCCCTGGACCATGTTGTATCAGTTTGACCTCTGGAGGGCTGCAGTCTGAGTAGTTAAGGTTTGTCATGTGGGCACTGCATGCCTACATGACTGACTTACAATAATAATCCTGGATACCAAGGCTCGAGTGAGTTTCTCTGGCTGGTAATACTTCACATGTGTTGTCATATATCATTGCGTAGAGAATGAAATGCATCCCCATGCAACTCCATTAGGAAGAAACACCTGAAAACTCGTGCCTGATTTCTCCTGTACTTCGTCCCATGCACCTCTCTCATTTGCTGATTTTAATCTCTGTCCTCTCACTGTAATAACAATAACCATGGGATAACAGTTTTTCTGAGTTCTGTTGAGTCTTTCTTACAAATCACCAAGCCTGAGTGTGGTCTTAACCATTGATAAAACATGGAACAGGCAAGACTAATCCTGGATCTCCCCATGAGGAAGTTTATTTGGGAGGTGATCCAGAAAGCAGAAGAGAGAGAAGGACATAAAGTATGTGTTATTGCATCGATCATCATCGTAAGTGTCTATGGCTTGATGTTCCTGGGACATTCCGAGGAGCTATAAAATACGTCTCAGAACTGTCTTCCTAAAGCTTGGCGGGAGCATTTATCCACCCTGCTCCCCATCAATGATTTCTTTTTTTTCAGAAGGATATTGGCTCCTTTAAATTTTGATTACTTAGATTATAAATTCCTGAGTATATCCCACCCTGAGGCATCAAAGAGGCTCCACAGTAGGAAGCAGGAGGTAGTTGGCAGAGCCTAGGCAGGGTGTTGTCAGAGCTGTGCAAAGCTGGTTGCCATGGTAATGGCTAGAGCAAAAGATGGCTGAAAGCATATGAGGCTGAGCATAAGAACTGTTTATTACAGTCCACCCTTTGTACCACAAGATCCACTTGTTGCCCTGCATTAAGTCCAGTCCAGAACCCTCAAGATAGTGGCTGGCCACAATCTTTATAAAAGATTCAGTTCGGGAAGGTTAATGGAACAAACTACAGTCACTACTGCGGCCAGTGGTCTCAAGGCTACAGCTGATATTTATGACCTACCTCTTCTGTTGTCCATTCTAGACTCCCTTCACCCTCGGCCTGCAACCTAGGCCAGCAAAGTGCAAGCTGTAGGAAGTAAGCATCCAGAACATTGAAAAGGAAATATATAAAATGTGTATATAAAATTATTAAAACTCAAACTGATACACTGTCTGGTTCTGCTGGACCCCATGCATGGGAATGGTTGCTGGTTATATAAACAATTTATTTTGTGAACTGCTGTTACTGAAGAGAATACGCTGTATCCTCAATGTGTTCTGAGGCGGAAAAAGGAGATTGAAAACTACTGATCTAGAAAACAGCAAATATTTGAAAATCTGATTGAAATTTAAAATTTTCTTGAGAGTAAAGAAATATCTTGATTAAATATGTACAACTGATCATCCATAATCTATGAGACAAAGAAACACGTTTTATGCTTCTATGAGAATTATACCCTGTCACTTTCTTAGTATCTGCTGGAATCCTGTTTCATAACACTGGTCACTAAGGCCCTAATCTATTACAGTAGTCTAATTATATTAAGACAACAAAATAAATGTTAATGCCATCCCTGTTTAAATCAAATCACCAGAGAGCCTTAGATTTAAGAAAAGCTCAGAAAGAAGAAACACAGACATATACACCCATATATATATAAAACAGCATTCTCTATTTCTGTTTGAACTAATTTCCTATTTAAGAAGTTAAAACTCAGTTTGATGTCAGATATACATTTATCCAAAAAACATCATGAAGTCAAGAGTTTAGCCATGTTTTTCCTTCCTTCTAAATAGATAATCAGGGCAAACCTATTTAGAAAAGTTAGGACATATTCACATTATGATGACAAATGCTATATATAATTATATATAATCTTATATATATAATCATTTTGTAAAAAACATAAGGTGAGGGGTCCCGGCTGGCTCAGTCGGTAGAGCACGCAACCCTTGATCTCAGGGTTGAAAGTTTGAGCCCCATGATGGGTGTAGAGATTACTTAAAAAATAAATAAATAAATAAATAAATAAATAAAATCTTTTTTAAAAAACCCATGAAGTGAGATAAATCTATAGAACTTAACCTTTACCATCATTGTTATTATTATTATTATTATTAATTATTCGGGTCTATAATTCCTTGTCTAAAGCCCTTGGAGTTAGATGTGTGTCAGTTCAAAATTTTTTAGACTTTTGACAAGTAATACCATATATTTACAGTGTATTACAGAACAACTGCCATTTGGTCTGGGAAAGAATCCTGGAATGAACAAATAAATATTTATGCTACAAAATGTTGGAAATTCACACTAAATGGTATAAATGATATAAATAAACGGCTATGAGTAGTCTTTACATTTCAGGCCAAGTTTTGCTACCAAATTAATTTAGTTTATGTCGGGTTTCACTGCCAAATGAGTTATGAAACCTAGCTTGGGGCTTTTTGGATTTTAAAATTGCAGTTATGAGTTTGTGGACTCTTCCATTATTTTCATTTTATAGCTCAAGCTTGGATTAAAAAGGGCAAATATCACCTGCGCCCAGAATGTTTGCTCAGTGTCAATGCTTAAAGCCCCACATACGGCAGGAAGGAAATAGGTTTTTTTGTTAGACAGACCTGGTTTGAACCATCTTGAGAAAATCGCTTACCTTCCCTGAACTTCATTTTTCTCATCTATAACGTGTGCATAGTAACTCTGTGGACCTTCGACATTCCACAGGATGTATCTTGAGATCTTATAAAACTACAAACTTATGAATCTTGCTTGATAACTCCCTCACAAAATTCAATCTGTTTTTAGTGAACCCAGTTGCTTATCCACTAGCTAATCTGTTGGCACTTACAAGTAGTGAGACAGTCTAGAGTTAATAAAAAATGAATATTCAAAAAAGCACTTGGAACAAAAATTACTGTTGTTGGTTTTTTCACTACCTCACATACAACAACTCTTAAATTATTTATGTGGAGACATGCTTTATTCTTTATATGTAACTGGATGGTGCCTTGGGCATGACATATCCATGAGAAACATCCAAATATAAAATAAAATACGAGGCTTAAGTATGACTTTTTAAAAATGTTTTATTTTATTTTATTTTATTTTATTTTGAGAGAGAGAGAGTACATATGAGGAGGGGGTGGGGGCAGAGAGAG
The DNA here is from genome assembly GCF_024610735.1 of Ursus americanus. NCBI lineage: Eukaryota > Metazoa > Chordata > Mammalia > Carnivora > Ursidae > Ursus > Ursus americanus. The sequence continues at coordinate 41,329,654 of NC_142134.1, forward strand.
AATATCTTAAGCAGGCTCCACACACACAGCCCAACGTGGGGCTCGATCTCATGACCCTGAGATCATGACCTGAGCTGAAATCAAGAGTCAGACGCTTAGCCAACTGAGCCACCCAGATGCCCCAGCTGGAACTTTTGATGCCATGAAAAGAAAGTGCATTTGAAGGTCTCTACTTGGGAAAAAAAAAAAAAAGTATGGAAAGTATTGAAAAGAACAGTCATTTACATGAAGTAATTCAATAATTTGAACTTAAAATTTCCCCCAAGAGATTGAGGAAAAATAGTAAATAATTTTTAGATAATGCCTACCAAAACAAGAGAAATTTAAATACTTAAATTTGCAGGAAGCTTTGTCATAAAACAAACTTTCAAAAACTTAAATTTTCACTTTTAAGTTACTTGTATTTCTTGTACAAAAAAGGCATCTGAAAATAGACATTTCACTGAGGTTGTTATTTTTAATATAATGAGTGACAAGTATGTAATTTCAGGTACTTTTGTGATGTTTAAGAATCCTCCATTTAAGGAGATATAGGATTTGGGGACTGTCTAGAGCCATTTGCATTTACCATAATCACTTACAATTTAGCTGGGCTTAAGTACAGTTCATAAATCTAGAGTTGCACAGGATAAAGTTAAATAATTCAGGGTGCCTGGAGTGTGTCATTTTTGGTATATAATATTCAAAAATGAGTCAAATGAATTTCAAGATTTTGTAATTAATAACCAAAAAGTAACACTTCAATTCTATTTCAGACTTAGGGAATTAAAATGACTCTCACAAAATCATATCCTCACAAAGTAGAAAGTCACAGAATTAAATAATCAATCAAGCCTTGGGAAGAAAAGAGACATTATGCACTTGATATCTTTATAAGTTTTAAATGAGTACTATGTGTGCCTGGAAATGAAAGTCTAGCTATCAAAGCTACTGACAGGCAATAGCACCCTTCTCTGTCCCAAGAGAATGTTAATAATTCTGAGAGATGATATTAAGAACGAACTATTTTCTCTGGTCTATCCTCTGATGTAATAAAAATGATCAGTTATTTTGTGAGACTGGGTCTCGATGATGTCCTTTCTGGAGTGTCCTTACTGTGATTTTTAAAAATGGCAACCGTTGTAGATGAGAATGCTAATAGTTGGCAGTTGTGGTGTCACTAATAAATATAAAAACTAATTTCTAACAGATGAGAACAAAAATAATACATTAGAAGTCTATACCCAAAAATAATATTTCTTACTCATTTATTCATCTATTATCTGGGCAAGTTATTTAATCTCCTTAAGAGATTGAAAATAATGCTAATGATTTAATAAAATTTGATTACAATGTCTTTAAGTAGTTTTCCATGCTCCTGGGATAATCAAAGTGCCCACTAGAATGGCTGTAATCAAAAAGACAATAACAAATGTTGGCAAGGTTATGAAGAAACGGACACCCTCATACATTGCTGGCGGGAATATAAAATTATGTAACCACTTTGGAAAATAGTTTGTTTCTTAAAAAGTTAAACATAAATGTACTATATGAGCCAGTAATTCATCTTCTACTTCTCTACCCAAGATAAATGAAAACATATGTGAAAACAAATACTTACATATGAGTATTCATAGCAGCATTTTTCATGCTAGTCAAAAAACAGAAACAACCCAAAATGCCCATCCACAAATCAATGGATTGAAAAAAAATTAATGGATAAACAAAATAAAATATGTCCACATAATGGAATATTATTTAGCCAATAAAAGGGAATGAGGTACAGATCTATGCTACAATATTAATGAAACTCAAAAATACTGTGCTAAGTGAAAGAAACCAGACACAAAGGGCCACATATTGTAGGATTCCATTTACACGGATTTTCCAGGAAAGGCAAATGTGTGAAGACAGAAAATAGATTAGTAGTTGCCTGGCTTGGGCGTGGGTTTGGAAATTACTAGAAAACGAACATGAAGAATCTTATTAAGATGCTGAAAATATTCTAAAACTAGATTATATAATTGCTCATCTGAGTAAATTTACTAAAAGTCATTCAACTGTACACTCAGAATGGGTGAATGTAATGATATGTAAAAGAAGCCAGATGTAGAAGAGTATATTCATGTATTATTCCTTTTATATGAAGTTAAAGAATAGGTAAAATTAGTCAATGGTGTTAGGAGCTAGAAATTGGTTGCCCTGAGGTAAGAGTGGGGGACTACTGACTGGAAACAGAAGGGAACTTTCTGGAGTGATGAGAATGTTGTACATCTACATCTCGTTTTGGGTGGTTGATATTCAAATTGTTAAAGGGGATACAATTGTTAAAACTTGACATACTGAGCACTCAAGATCTGTGTGTTTTGTTGTATGCAAATTATATATTCATTAGAAGTATAACAATAATTCCTTAATACTACCAAATATCCAGTTTTGAATCCCCTGTTTATTTCTATATACGTGATTTGTTTAAATTAGTATCTAAACAAATTCCACACATTGCCCTTAATTGGTATGTCTCTTACCTTTTTTTTTTTTTTTCTCAAGAAAAATAGCAAGGGGTGCCTGGCTAGAGCATGTGACTCTTGATCTCAGGGTTATAAGTTCAAGCCCCACATTGGGTGTAGAGATTACTTAAAAATAAAATCTTAAAAAGAAAAAGAAATATAACAAAATTGATTTGTTAGTAGTGTGTTTTGCACATACATTTCGTTTGCTCTATTTTTAGTACCTTTTTGAGAAATTATATATAATAAAATTCAAACGGTTCAGTGTATATAGCTTGATGATCTTATAATATGTACATGTATTTCTAATTAGAAAAGTAATTTAACCACATTGTGCAGTATATGAAAATGAGAGAAAATAAAACAAAAACAACCATAATTACCATTTTGGTGTATTTCTTTTTATCTTATTATGCAACTGCCTCTTCTTCTGTGAAATGATATATGTAAAATACAGTATTTATTATTATTACTATTATTATTTCTTCCACAGGCATATATTCCTGAGGAAATGGTCAAATTTGTAGCTATAAATCTTAGTAATGCAACCATATTGAATTTTGAAGCCCCAAGCATACTATCTGATACTACTTTATCATGGTCACAACTAAGATGTAATTAGGAAAAGGATATCCATGTGTGCAGCAGCATTACGCACAATCACCTGTCTTCTGATGGATTGATTTCTTTCTCTAGGGTGTACACAAACCTGCTGAAACGTTTCTGAGGGTTGCAAAGGTCTTTGTGTGAGTTTCAGGGGAAAAGATATGGAATTATTCCATACACAGGCCCATATTCACTTTCCAGTAGTTTTCCAGTTAACAGAAGGAATGTACGGGTCTTTCCTTTGACATTTTCAGGTTCTCAACTGAGTATGTTTTCTTGAAAATGAAGTTACATCCCAGCATATGTTTTGATCTCTTGTTGTAAGCTGACTTACTCCACACATGGGCTTTTTGAAAATAGTTTCCATGTAGCACTTGAAGCATTGATCTTTCTGCAATCTCATTAACTCCCATGTAAATGCCAGGTTTTGCTGAGGAAGAAGAAACTATGTTAAATGATGGGAACCTTGAGGTTTGGGTATTACTTTTACAAGCAGCAATTCTTCCTGGTTTGGAAAAGGTCATAGCTTTCCTGCTCTTGTGGGGCGGGGGAGTAGGGGAGGGACTGGGCTGCTGCTGTTCCTTTTCCTGAGATGTAATGAGATGCAATTGATCTGTCAACAAAAATGACTTTCAGAGGCTACAGTAAAATCAAATCAACACAAACAAGATTATCTGAAAGTGATTTTTGAATAAAAGTGGTTATCCTACTTTCTAAATAGCTTTGAAAATACCAAAAGGATGAAACACAACCATAGGTAACTTAATGTTTTTAAAAGTTTATGAGAGCTGGGTGCCTGGGTGGCTCAGTCAGTTAACCATCTGCCTTCAGCTCAGGTCATGATCCCAGAGTCCTGGGACCAAGCCCCATATCGCACTATGCTCAGCCGGGAGCCTGCTTCTCCCTCTCCTTCTGTCTTCCCCCTCCCAAGCTCATGATCACTCTCTCTCCTCTCTCTATCTCAAATAAAAAATAAAATCTTTTTAAATATTGAGAAAAAAAAAGTTTATGAGAGCCTTTTCAAAAGATGGTGCAGGAGCAAGTGGACATCCACCCGTCAAGATTGGACAAAATCTTGACTTAAACCTTATACCTTATGTAAAATTTAACTTAAAATTAATCACAGGCTTAAATATAAAATATAAAACTACAAAACCTTTAGGAAAAAAAGTGGGAGAAAACATTCAGAACCTAGAGTAGGTGAAAAACTTTCTTTCAGATGTGACACCAAAAGCATGATCCACAAAAGGGAAAATGTGATAAACTGGACCTCATCAAAATTAAAACTTTTGTGGCTGGCATAGTCAGTAGAGCATACAACTGTTGATCTTGCGGTTGTGAGTTGGAGACCCACCTGTGGCACAGAGTTTATTTAAAAATTTTTTTAAAAGATTAAAACTTTTTCTCTGTGAGGGACCTTGTGAAGAGGCTGAAAGGCAGGCTACAGACTGAAAGAAAATATTCAACATAGACCCTGTATCTATTATATATAAAGAACACTTAAAACCCAACAGTAAAAAAAAAAAAAATCTAATTAGAAAATGGGCAAAAAGACATGACCACACATTTCATTGAAGAGGACATACAGATGGCAAATAGGCAAATGAAAAGATGCCCAACATCAATAGCTCTTAGGGAAGTGCACATTAAAACCACAAGAAGATATCACTATAGCTAAAACAAAACACAATGATAACACCAAATGCTAGAAAGGATACAGAGAAACTATATCATCCACTGCTGATGGGAAAGTAATATGGTACAGCCATTCTAGAAAATAGTTTGTCAACCTCACAAAAATTAAATAAGCACTTAGCATATGCTTTATTCATAATAACCAAAAACTGGATGTCCTTAAACGGTTGAATGGCTAAATATACTATAATAAAAGGAACAAACTAATGATACTACTTGGAAGGATCTCAAGGGAATTATTGAGTTTTTTAAAAAGCCATTCTCCAAAGGTAACATACTATATGATTCCATTTATATAACTTATTTAAAATAACAAAATAATATAGAGGAAGAATAGATGACTGCTAGGATTAAGAATGAGGATGGGGGGGCACCTGGGTGGCTCAGTCGTTGAGCGTCTGCTATCGGCTCAGGGCGTGATCCCAGCGTTCTGGGATCGAGCCCCACATCAGGCTCCTCCGCTAGGAGCCAGCTTCTTCCTCTCCCACTCCCTCTGCCTGTGTTCCCTCTCTCGCTGGCTGTCTCTATCTCTGTCGAATAAATAAAAAATCTTTAAAAAAAATTATACACTTATGAATAATAAAACTGGACCTTTCAAAGGTCAGTTATCATCCCAGGTCTTCCAGCTAGCAGGTGGTGTTGCCATGACTCAAAGCCAGTTTGGCCAGCTCCACTGCTCTTGTTGTCAATCCTCAGGTCTTACTGCCTCCAAGAATTCTTGCTCTCCTGGTTAGATAATCCCAGTTCCAAACAAGATTTCCACATTTATTTTTATTTTCTACCATATGTTTATTGACTTTTTAAAATAAAATTTCAGGTTCTGAAGTCTCCCAAACTGAGTAGAACAGAATAGGAAATAGAACCCAGGAAGATTCTTTTTTTTTTTTTTTAAAGATTTTATTTATTTATTCGACAGGACAGAGACAGCCAGCAAGAGAGGGAACACAAGTAGGGGGAGTGGGAGAGGAAGAAGCAGGCTCATAGCGGAGGAGCCTGATGTGGGGCTCGATCCCATAATGCCGGGATCACGCCCTGAGCCGAAGGCAGACGCTTAACCGCTGTGCCACCCAGGCACCCCAGAACCCAGGAAGATTCTAAGCAATGCTTTAGACAGTGAAATATCTCTTCATTATTCTCCTATGATTTAAAGGTGTATCACCATTTATAGAGTAGATATATGCCTAAAGATTGTATAATATTATAAATAAAAGTTTAATAAATTAGATTATTTTCCTTATTCATATATATAAATACTTAAATTCATTCATATGTATATTAATTATATTGATATATGAATGAATATAAATGAATGACATATATTCATATATATAATATATAATAATACATAAATGAATATATATTTATATATATGAATAATATATGAATATAATATGTATTATATTCAATATATATATATATATATATATATATATATTTAGTGCCCACTATGTGCCAAGCACTCTTAACAACACCAAGAACTAGAGACAATAGAACAATATGAAAGTGAACATAAAATAAGCATTTTTTTAAAATTAGGCTTCATGCCCAACATGGGGGCTTAAACTCATGATTCTGAGATCAAGACCTGAATTGAGATCAAGAGTTGGGTGCTTAACCAACTAAGCCACCCAGGTGCCCCTAAAATAAGTGTTTTTAAAATGATAAAGGAGATTAAAATCCTGACTTGGAGTCCCCCTCCCATAATGGGAGACAGATCATAAGCAAAACAACAACTACATTGACAGTTATCTAGTATGGTCTACCAGGTGGTAGTATGGTAGTAAGTGCCAAGGAGGAAAGGTCAAGCTGTGTCAAGGAGGTAGAAAGTGCTGAGAGGAAGAAGAGTGCTATTTATTATCAAGTGATCAGAGAAGGAAGACATCATCAATTAGGCAGCATCTTATCTGCCTCCAATGCTTTGTCCAGTAAAGAATTAATGATGTGGGGGGATAGGTCAGAGTTAGAGGTAATTCCTTGATATATTTTTAAGAGAATGAAAGTACAAGGAAATAGAAGGGTGAGAAAAAGAAGTTCAGGTTGATTTTGATTGACCAATGACAATTGCCACAAACCAACTGTTGGCAGTTGAACCCATAGACATTAAACATAGATGTCATGACAGAGAAGACCAGGGTGACCTGCTTAGAAACCACTCAGTTAAGGCAGTGATCGCCTTCACTTTAGTTTGCAGTTTTCTCTAAGAAGTAAATATATTATCTAGTCTATTTCTGCTTTTTCCCTTAAGCTGTTTAAAACCTCTTAAATTGGGGTTGAAACTCAGTCAGATTGAAAGTAGCTTATACCTGAAATCCTACCAATGGGTGAAAACATAGGGAAAGGACCTGTGATTCATTTTTGAAAGAAAGGTATTTGATTACAAATGAACAAAGGTATGGCATTGGCTAATTTTATCCTTTTCAGAAATTTCTTAAAATGATATCAACTAGTATTTGATTTAGAGCAGTATGACATACATATATATAGCACTTGCAGCATTTCGTGTCTGCATGGTCCACTTAAAAAATCAGAGCTCAAATTATTTGAGACACTAGAGATAAAATGAGTAGTGATTACTCCTTTTATGAGACTAACTGAAATATCACTAGTTTTTATATTCAGAAATTTACTCCAGGTCTCTTTTGATTATTTTAACATTTTTTAGAAAGATCAAATTATACCATTTTCTACTCTTTATTTCTTCCAATTACCTTTGGCCAAATGCAATAAGATTTTTTACTTGAACATGTCTATGTAAGGAAATTATGTATTTTTTAAGTACCAGGTATCTTTAGAAAATGTAATAATGTTTTAATGCATTTTTAGATAGATTGAAAACCATCTAGTGATTAAAAAATGGTTTTACATTCCACCGTGTAGAAATAATAAAATTTACTTTATTTGCCCTTTTATTTTTATAGCTATCATTTAATTGTAGGTTCTGTTTTTATAAAACCTCATATGTCTGGAAGTGTTTGTTTTTCTGCCAGCTTTGCCCTGATGTGATTCATAAATATGTCAAGAAAATCTAATAAATCTTTCATTAGTATGTATTAATATTTTAATTGCAATTTAAGGAACAAAGAAGAGATTCTGCCTTCAACTGACTGAATTTTTTTTTGTCATCATGTTTCAAATTAACAGTAACAGTGCTGCTTCTCTGTAATGGCTTTACCCTCAGAACATCTATCATATGAAAAGTCTAGCCCCGTGGGCATTGATGTAACTGCAAAAAGTTATTGACTTTTGCCTTTTAAAAAATTCTCTTATTACTTTTCTCGAAAGGAATTTATCTCTAAAGGCTTTGAGATAAACCTGTGCTGCTTTCAGTCTGCATGTTAACATTCCCTGGACTGTGCTGGGAGAATTCATAGACAATATTTCTACCCACAGTGCCTCTTGACTTCAGGAGGTTGAAGAGATGAAACCTAGGTCCTTTTGCAAAAAACAAAAAAAAAATTTTTTTAAACAATAAAACCCCAAAACATTAGCAAGAATGTCTCTTGGACATACAAATTTTTTACTGGTCATAAGTCCATATCAGTCACCATGTGCTTTGGAAAACACCATTAAGGAGAAGGACTTATAATAATGTTGCTTATTATTTCTGAAACTGTTTAAAATTAATTCTATCAAAACATTAAATTAAATTAAATCAATTTTATCATGTAATTAGAGAAAAATTTTAAAAAGCTTCTTTTTCTTGTAAAAGATGTTGTATTTCTTACAATTATGTGGCTGCTGTGTCATTATCAAGGCAGTTAATTATCCAACAACAGAAAGTCTCAAGAAGTGTAGATGTATTTGGTCTCTGGTCCTCCATTTTTTTGTATTCACTGTTCTTCTGTTGTCTTCTAGAGGAGTTTTTCCTGGAGTGATTTCTCAGTATAGTGTGGTTCATCCAAAAGTCCTTCTGAGTCAAGAGATTTTCCTGGAAGCAGAGAGGTTGATATCTACATAGTTTGAAGAGATAGATGGGAAAAGGAATAATTAGGATTATTGGAGTTACTATAGAACTTACGCCAATATTAGTGCTCAAAGAGAAGGCAAACTCAGTTATAAAATGGGAATTTCATCCAGATGCCAAAGATGTTTGTGGAGAGAGCTGAAAGGTATCCTTGTCACTAAATAATAAATACCCATCTTCTGAACCAAATAAATCCACAATCACTTGGTCATTTTCCTGTTGCAAATGACCATCTCCTGTTGAGCCTCAGCTCTGTAGCTCTACAACTAGCTTCTACCCTGAATCCTATTTGGAGACCATAGGCCAAATTGGGTCTTTGGAGTCACTGGCTGTTTTATTTATTAATTAAAAATTTTTTTTGAATGAACTATTTATTTACTTTTTTCTTTTCTCTTTTTTTTTAAGTGGACTCTACACCCAGTGTGGAGGCCAACGCAGGGCCCGAACTCCTGACTCTGAGATGGAGACCTGTGCGGAGATAAAGAGTTGAATGCCTAACCGAATGAGCCATCCAGGTTCCCCTATTTATTTACTTTTTAAAATTTTTTATTTATTTATTTTTAAGTGAGCTCTAATGCCCAAAATGGGGCTTGAACTCACCAACCCAAGATCAAGAGTCGTGTGCTCTACTAACTGAGTCAGCCAGGTGCTCTAGGAATTGTTAGCTTTCAACTTCCATAACCTCTATAGAGCTTTGACTCTTAGGTATTAGAAACTCTTAAGCAAAAAGTTTTCTCTACATTTCAAATTTGATATTAGGTTGGTATTTCTAAAAGATTTATCCTACATGAGTTCGGCAGGAAGTAACAGGAAGTAAAGAAATGGATGGTAGGTGGTCTTAGAGAAGACAAAACAGGACACAGACTTTTCAGCATTTTGTGAGTCTATAACTCTTACAGCTGACACTGGCTTAATAAATGCTCACTGAATGAATGAATGAATGAATGAATGAACATCCTATAAAGCATTCAAGTTATCATTATTTCACAAATAGTATCCACTTCCCATGTTTTAGATAATGACAATATTCATAGTTAACAGTTATATCAAAGTGACCATAAAGACAAGGTTCTCCATCTGGGTGTAATGAAGTATTCCCTGACCTGAAAAAAAATCAAAGCTAGCGACTATAGCATAGTCATTGATGCAAACATGACTTAGGTGAATGTCTTCACCAAGTGAGAGAGAAGGATCTCATAGTTGCCAAGAACATCCAGGAATTAAATAGCAAATTTTGTATATTTCATGCCAAAAACAGGTAAAACTTCCCTATGCTAAATTTTTAGCAAAGACTGCCACCATCTACTCCAACAGGTCACCATCATCATATCTGACCTAGACTTCTTTCCTCTTTGAAAATTGAGGTATAATTTACCTATCATAAAATTTATCTTCTTAAGGTATGGAATTCAATGGTTTTTAGTATTTGCAAGATTGTGCAGCCATCACCATTGTCAAATTCCAGAACATTTTTATCACCCTGTAAGAAAACCCCCTTACTTATTAGCCACCACTCCTGTCTCTCTGAGCCCCTGGAAACCACTCATCTATTTTCTGTCTCTGTGGAGCTGCCTCATACAATATGTAGCCTTTTGTGACTAGCTTCTTTGACTTAGCAAAACATTTTCAAGGTTCATCGAGGTTGTAGCAAGTATCAGTCCTTCATCCCTTTTTTATGGCTCTGGTATGGACTTCTGCAATGTCCTCCCACCTTGTCACCCTACCTGCATCTACTACGGTCCTCAAGAACCTGTTCACCATTGAAGCCAGAGTGATCTTTGGGCCATGTCCCAATGGGGACAAGAAACAAATGGGTGGGGGCGCCTGGGTGGCACAGCGGTTGGGCGTCTGCCTTCGGCTCAGGGCGTGATCCCAGCGTTATGGGATCGAGCCCCACATCAGGCTCCTCCGCTATGAGCCTGCTTCTTCCTCTCCCACTCCCCCTGCTTGTGTTCCCTCTCTCTCTCTCTCTCTGTCTCGCTGGCTGTCTCTATCTCTGTCGAATAAATAAATAAAATCTTTAAAAAAAAAAAAAAAAAAAAAAAAAAAAAAAAAAAAAGAAACAAATGGGTATTTCACTGAAGAGAAGACAATTATAGCCAATACATTTGTGAAAAGACACTCACCCTCATTAATGATGGAAACTGTAAATTAAATCCATAATAAGATGCCACACCCACCAGGCTGGCAAAGCTTTTTGCAAGGACATTTCATGCACTGCTGGTGAGTGTAAATTGGTATAACACACTGGAAAATAATTTAAAGTAGAATTTAACCAGATTTTCTCCCATGATACCTCTACTTCTAAGTCTATACTCCTGAAAACCCTTGTGCACGTGCACCGAGGGCATGTACAAGGACATTCCGAGCTGCCAGGTTCATGCAGAGAAGCACTTGCAATACATGAGTTGTTTCTTTTGCTAAAAAGCATTGAGGCCACTATTTTCAGGCTTCTCTGTTCTCACTGACATCTCAACCCCCACAGGCTGCTGAGGCAGACATCTTTCAGTGCACCTCCAGCAAACCCAAGGAAGGCAGTGGGGAATCAGAGCCACCTCCACCTGCTGACATCCTTTGTACTACCTGTTGACTACTTTGGGAATAAATCAAAGCATAAGGAATCTTGAATCAAATCTGTCCTCATCCGTCCTTGATTCTGAACCATGACTCTAATCCGGCCTTGCTCACATGCTGCCTGAATATAAAGAACTGAAAAAAGGTAGTGATTATTATTTTTTGTTTCACATTACCTGTCAGGATTACACGCCTGCCTCACTCCACTTCTGACAGAGCACTATCCCAACCTGCCTTGTAATACAGCAGGGATTTCTTCCTGCTACTAAATGTCCTAGTCTCTAAGGCCATGCTTTGCCGAAAGTGGGTTGCACAGTGCATGTCTAATGCATTAAAATCCCCAACTTAGAGAAGAACCATCTTCACAGAGGGGCCTCCTTCACAGGCTGATGTCCTTGGGCAAACAGTTTAATATCTCCAAGCATCATCAAATGAGAGTCATAATACTTTTATATCCCTGAGATGCCATGAGTGTTAAATTAAATAGCATGGGAAGATGTCCCTTAAGAAATGTTAATGTACATCCTTTCTACCCTTTCCTCTGTGTTCCTTTCGAAAGGAGGTCAGATGAGATCAGTCTTCCCTCTTTCTGTAGAAGGAAATTAAAACAGTATCAGCCAGTATTTCTGGAAGAGACTGCTTCCTGGACATTTCCACTTAGGAAGTAAAGAAAAGTATGGAGGGGGATAGCAGAGCTCCGATCACCCTAGAAAACAGAAGGCAACAGCTAGGGCGTGACAGCAGGAGAAATGCATAGAAAAAGGAGTAACCTTGGACTTGGAAATCCATAAGACAGCCAAAGACCTTCCAGACCTATTGGAACGTTTGTATGTGTGGTCAAATCTCAGCAATCCTTTCTTCTCGACCTTCTTCAACAGATAACTGCGTTTTCCTAAATGATCTCAGACCTTGCAGTAATTTGGGGCACACCAACATCACCACTGCTGATATGCACTGAGCTGGTGCTGGGAGCTGGGGATGAACGAGTCGTGAGCAGGACAGAGGCGCTTCTACAAAGGTAGAGGCATGCACAGTTGGTGGGCACAGAAGGCTTCCCGAGAGGGTGAAGAAGGGGCATCCCTGGCAGACGTGAGAAATGAGAGAGCGTCGCCACCAGCAAGCTTAAACCCCCCCCCCCCCCCCCCCGATCCCAGCCTCTCCCGGCCTCCTGGTTTGCCATCCTCCTCCGGCTCCCAATCAAATCCTTGCCAAGAAGCCAATGGACGTGCAGTGTTTCATTTCCATGCTCATCCCAAAGCCCGAGGGCGGGCAGAGAGAAAATGCGCGGTGCCCTGAGTCACAACTATGGCCGGGGGCGGATCCTGCTGCGGGTGGGGGGCCGGGGGTAGGCAGCGGGTCGCGAGTGACGCGACGGAGGCCGGGGGCGGTGGGCTGCGAGGTGACGCGCGTGGGGACCGCGCCGCCCCAGCCCACGTGTCCGCGAGATTTAAAAGTTGGCGGCGTGCGGAGCCCCGCGAGCAGCGCGCCCGAGACACAGAGGCACTGCCAGGCCCCCGCGTGGAGTGCTGGTCGGCGCAGCAGACTCTGAGCCCCGAGCCTCCCGCCAGCGCCGAAATGCCGCGAGCAGCCAACCGCCGCCCCGCGCCGGCCCCCGGACAGGTGGCCGCCGCTTCCCGGCCCCTGCTGCTGCTGCTACTCGCCTGCTGCGCGGGCACCTGCCTAGGTAAGCGGGCCCCGCGCGCCTCCCGGGCTCCCGTGCCACCGTCCCACCCCGCGCCCGCCGCTTCTTGCGCCTTTCTCTTGGCCACCTGCCGCGCTCTCTTCCCTCCTTTCTCGCCTCTTCGGTTGGCTTTTGGTTCTCTCCTTCCCCTCCTGCTGTGGGGGCTCCCCAGCATCTCGCCTTTGACAACCCGCACGCGTCGCCGCCCACGGGCAGCGAGCGGCGCAGGTGCTAGTGGCCGGGCTGGAGCGCAGTCCCTGCCCGGCCGAAATCCCCAGGCCCTGGGCAGCCTGCGGTTGGAGAAAACTTGTAGGCCTCCCTCACACTCGGGATGTCCCTGGCCCGCGGCCCGTGAAAACTTTAATAAATTAACATAGTGAAAGTTAAAATGCGTTCCCTTTCATTGCAATTACCAGAGGGATTGATGGCTGAAGTAAAACGAGAGTTTGGTATTTCACCTGCTGATGCCAGGTAAACTTGGAGAGGGCGCATCTTTAGTGAGTGAGCTCCTATTCCGTCTAGATAACCCTGACAGGCCCCATTCTAGCCGTTTAGAAGAGGCCATGGGTGGGCTCTGTGCCTTTTAGGTTTTGATGAACCAGATCAGGAAAAAGAATGGAGACTTTTTTTTTTTTTTTTTAATCGTAGTGTTGGAGAAGCAAGTGCGCAAGCCGGTCTTCCAGTCCCTGCTACAGCTAAAGCCAGTGAAGGCAGATGTGAATCGGTAAAATAGGGACTTCTTGTGCGTGGTTTAGAGAAAAGAAGTGGGAAAAACAAAAGCGAGGTCAGGGAGGGCTGTCTGATGCTTAGAAGACAAGGTAGAGGCAAGCCCAGCATGTTCGAATGGGGAGATCACTTCCCTATTCCCTAAAGGTTATGTTTCTAGGGACCTTGAGGGATCCATCCTTTACCTCCCACCTCTAACCCAGAGTCCTCTCCAGGGCCAGCCACTATCCTGCTAAGACCACGAATTTTCTAACTCCACAGCAGCTTCTCTTAGCTTCCCTCTGCTCTCCTGTCAGTGAGGCAAAGGTGGGCAGGCCATCTCATCATTGTTCAGAACACTGGAGACTTGAAACCCTAACTGCAGGGACCTTTCAGAGCATGCAGGCCAGCCCTCAATTAGAAGTGGAGAAACTGGGGACGCCTGGGTGGCGCAGTCGTTGAGCGTCTGCCTTCGGCTCAGGGCGTGATCCCGGCGTTATGGGATCGAGCCCCACATCAGGCTCCTCCCCTGGGAGCCTGCTTCTTCCTCTCCCACTCCCCCGGCTTGTGTTCCCTCTCTCGCTGGCTGTCTCTCTGTCAAATAAATAAATAAAATCTTTAAAAAAAAAAAAAAAAGAAGTGGAGAAACTGAAGCTAGTCTTCTTTTCCAATGTATTTATTTTTATTGCTGTCCTTTCATTGTTGTGACTTTTCCCCCTTTCCTGGGGACGTTGGAGAAGGGGGCAAGGAGGGGCACTCCTGCTTAAAAAACGAGGTCATGTGGCTATGGAATCTAAGCAGTCAGAAGCTAGACCTAAATCTTCTCCATCACACAGCCAGCAATGATATAGCATAACTTATGCAAAGTAACGTTATTTACTTTGTTTTATTTTTGGGGTTTTTTGTTTTATTTATGTTTTAAATTTGTTATTGGTAGAATTAGGATGGCAGTTTTATCTATGTTATTAAGGAAGCAGATAATTAGAGGGTTTTTTTTGTTGTTTTTTTTTAAAGATTTTATTTATTTATTCAACAGAGATAGAGACAGCCAGCGAGAGAGGGAACACAAGCAGGGGAAGTGGGAGAGGAAGAAGCAGGCTCACAGTGGAAGAGCCTGATGTGGGGCTCGATCCCAGAACGCCGGGATCACGCCCTGAGCCGAAGGCAGACGCCCAACCGCTGTGCCACCCAGGCGCCCCTAGAGTTTTTAAAGTGTCTTTTTCTTTGTAAAGCAAATGTACTTGCCATGCATGTTACATGTTATGTGCTTACAGTGATATTTGCATCAGCTGGAGACAACTGCTTTTTTGGGAGGCGGGGGAATTTTCAGGCTGCTGGTGATTAAGCAGAAACTGTGGAAGGCTGCTTTCCAAAAAAGACAAGTCTTGGGTTTTATTTCGAAAAAGAGCCTATCTGCTGGCTGACCAATCATCTCATAAATATCCCCAGTATTTCTCAAGCAAAGGGACAAGATGTTTTTTCACCTCACAGAGACCCCCTAGACTACCATTTTGTATCTTTTCCCCCTTTAGACCTGCTCTTGATATTAAAAAAACAAAACAAAAACAACTAATCTTATCTCTCTAAAGATGTGTGGGGGAGGGGAGAGGGAGGACATATAGTGTGATCTTCCCTGATCTGGAGACCCTACAAATGGCACTGGAGGGGAAGCATGACATATATAACCAACCTGGGAGATAATCTACCAAGATTAATTATTATGCAAGATGCAACTGGATGTACCTAAAAAAACAACAAGACAAATGTCACAAAGCCAGAGGGAAATAAAAGTGTCGGTAAGCGGAGCATCCTTGGCAAAACGAGTTAGCCGAGCCTGCAACAGCAAGAGAAGATGAAGAGCCGCTACAGGTTTGGTGGATGAAGCAGTTTACTCTTCGGAGAACATTTTTAAAATAAAGAAGGAAATTTCCTAAAAAAGGACACATTTTGGATAACTGCAACAAACCTTGATTTGATTTGTGATGGTACGTGATCAGAGTGCCCAAGACTAAATGAAGAAGTGTTTTTTCCTACTCAGACCCCTACCCATAGAGTAATTATTAAAATTCAGTCAGCAGTAACAATTTCTCCCTTTCAAACCCTACACTAGTGAAGTGCTAGCAACAAGAAGAGAAAATGAGCACCAGGTTTAATCAAGTCTGTTTTTCAGAGAAAGATAAATACTGTATGATCTGACTTATACGTGGAATCTAAAAGAATGAAAACAAAACAAAACAAAAAAACCCAACAAACCAAAATCAAACCAAGCCTGAGGATACAGAGAACAGATTAGCGGTTCACAGAGGTGGGAGGTGGGGGTGTGTGAAATGGGTGAAGGAAGTCAAAAGGTACAAACTTCCAGTTATAGAATAGATAAGCCATGGGCGCGTAATGTACAGCAGGGTGACTATATGGTATATTTGAAAGCTGCTAAGAGTAAATCTTAAAAGTTATCATCACAAGAAAAAAAAATCTGTAACTATGTATGATGATGGATGTTAACTAGACTTATTGTGGTGATCATTTCACGATATATACAAATTTAGGATCATTATGTTGTACCCATGAAACTAATATAATGTTGTATGTCACTTATACCCCAATAAAAAGGTCAGCTTTCCTTTCTCTTACAGATGGTGTATTTACAGATGCAAAAGCTGTCTTTCTGTATGATTTACATTAGTTAGACTGTAAAAATAAGGCTAAAGGTTTTACTTTACTAGATAGTACGTAAGTATAAGTACCTCAAAACTGATCAAAAACAGTGCAGTTTTCATGATCTAGAAGATAAGGGCAGTATCTCGGACTATTATTTGAGAAAGTATCTAGTATCTGTATTTGACAATATAAAGCCCACATCTACGGTATCTTGGTGGGGAGAGGTGGAGAATCACATCAACTTTCCTTAACGGTTACACAAAGGAGAGAAAAATAATTCCCCCTAAGGTTTGCGTTGGGTACTAAGATACTGGTGGGTTTCTAAAATTAAAAACATTTAAAAATGTTGGCTCCTCTAACCTTTTTACCTTGGAACTATATTTACATGTGTTGTGTAAGAGCCACAAAGTACCCCTTTTTGATTACATAAGTGCTTGGGACTAAGTTAAATATAATGGCAATTTCTGTGTGGTCCAGGCAAGCTCACCATTGCTGGGAGAGAGTGTGGAGGTAGGAGCTTCCACTTGTACCGGAGGGTGGGAGACAGGCAGGTGTAGAAAGAATATAAAATTGTATTCTTTTCACAGGAACACCCTGTCACACAGAACAGTGGTAGAGTGAGTGGAGAAATCAGAAGTACGTCCCGGGGAAGACTGAATCCAGAGTGGAAATCTTTGCATTTTCCCTTTGCATCAGTACTTGGCTCTCGTTCTGTTCTTTTCAGTCAAATCCTGCTCTTGCCCTCCATTCCTCTTCTTTCACCTTCCTATTATTCAGTTTTAGTAACTGTAGACAAGACGCGCATCCAAGTTGTGAGGAATGGATGGGGCAATGGCCTTTCATTTTTTTAAAATATTCTTTATTTTTCTTAAATTTTTTAATTTTTTAAATAATTTTTATTATGTTATGTTAGTCACCATACAGTATATCCTTAGTTTTTGATGTAGTGTTCCATGATTCATTAGTTGCGTATAACACCCAGTGCACCATGCAATACATGCTCTCCTTACTACCCATCACCGGCCTATCCCAATCCCCCACCCCCCTATGGCCTTTCAAGACTGTTTTCATGAAGACATTCATATCCCCCTTTTGGAAATGGTCAGACTTGTTAAAGAGAAGCTTAGACCCAAAATGTTTGTTGGAGCTGCTTCGTTCTGTTGAGTAAAGAGGCATCCTCCATTTCTTTCTACAATGCAATGCTCTGTCCCCCTGGATATTCAGCGTTACCCATGGTCCAGCAGCATTAGTGTCACCAGGGAGCTTGCTAGAAATGCAGACTCTTGGGGCTGCCCTGACTGACTGAATTAGAATCTCATTCAGTAAGATCACCAGGTGTTTTGTATGAAAAGTTGAGAAGCACTGCTTTAATCCCTTCTTGAAAACAGAATCAGCTCAGGGTAATGTCCACCAGGCAACAGAAACTTTGAGATATATGTTCGTATGTTGCTATGGTGAGAAATATGTAATTGAGAGGTTTACCCACCTTGAACAGCTGTCCTATAAAAGGGGATTCAATTACGTTCTGAGATAAATCAAAGCTCTATTACAGACTGCATTGAGTCCTGTAAGTTACTTTTAATGCTTGGTACCACAGAAAATGTAGCTAATAACGTTAATATTATTAGAACTTAAATAATAGTATAAATTTGTGTGAACTTAAGGCAAGACTTGACTGAAAAGTGGCAGAATTAGGGAAAAAAAATTTGTCAGGATTTGGAGTCTGCCAGAACTAGTTTGAAATCAGTCTCTGTTATGTATCTATATTGGTGACCTGAGACAAATTACTTCATCCATCCTTCCCTCGGTTTCCTCATCTTAAAGTGGGAATAAGATAATACCTACTTCAAAAGTCTGGTTAAGGGGCACCTGGGTGGCTCAGTTTGTTAAGCGTCTGCCTTAGGCTTGGGTTATGGTCCCAGGGTCCTGGGATCCAGCCCCACATTGGGCTCCCTGCTCAGCAGGGAGTCTGCCTCTCCCTCTGCCACCCCCCCACCCCTGCTCATGCTCCGTGCTCCCACTCTCCCTCTCTCTCTCATGCTGTCTCTCTCAAATAAATAAAGAAAATCTTTTTTAAAAACTCTGGTGAAAAGACATATTTTAAATGCTCAGGATAGTGACTGACATCAAGTAAATGTTCAATCGGTGCTGGTAGATGGTATCTTATTATTTTTAAAAAGCTCTTTTCTTTAAGCCTGTTCTGTTAAGTATTTAACTTTGCTACATTTGAAATCTTAGGAAAATTTAGTCTTTTACTACAGGATGTTTTCTTGATTTTATTAAAGATAAATGTGTATATATAGGAAAATAAGTAGTATTTACATTTAATATTAATAAATATTATCTCAGTGTTTTTACTGAGATAACTTATATAGCATGAATTAGAAAATTGAATCTATGGAGAAATTATTATTTTAGAGGATGTAAGCTAGTTAACATTTTACTTCAATAATAATTAAGGGCCTAACAAGTTATTCTTTTTTTAAAAAGACCTTTATTGAAATATACTTTATATACAACTTAGTGGGGTTTTTAAAAAGATTTTATTCATTTATTTTAGAAAGTGACAGCACGACAGCAGGCGGAGGAGCAGAGGGAGAGGGAGAGGGAGAGAGAGGTCATCTCCAGCAATCTCCACACTCAGTGCAGAGCCTGATGTGGGGCTTGATGCCAGGACCCAGAGATCAATACCTGAGCAGAAACCAAGAATGGAACACTTAACCAACTGAGCCACCTAGATGCCCCAACTCAGTGGGTTTTAAGTAGACTTCAAGAACTGCGCAGCTATCACAATAATACAATTTTCCATGACCCCCCCAAAATCTGTTATGTCAATTTGTAGTCAGTCTCCATTCCTACCCCCAGCTCTAGGAAGCCACCAATCCTTCTATTATTATAGATTTGCCTTTTCTGGACATACCATATGAATGGAATCATATGATACTTGGTCTTTTTCATCTGGCTTATTTGATTTAGCATAATATGTCTGATATTCCCTTTGATGCAGCATATATCACTTCATTCCTTTTTATTGCCAAATAGTATTCCATTATGGGCACTCACCACAGTTTGTTTATCTATTCTCAGATAACAGACATTTGGGTTGTTTCCACTCTGGGGCTCTTATGAAAATGCGGCTATGCACATTCACGTACATGTTTTTGCATAGATGAAAAGAAATCCATTCTTAGAGTAATGTCTTTGAAATGTTATTAAGGTTTATTTAATAATTGTTTCCTTATACTAAGTCAAATGCTGAAATATCTATTTGAATAGGAGGGTAATGATGTACAGTGAAAATGAAAAATGTCATTCAGAACTGAATTATATATAAATGTTTAACTTTAGAAGAAGTGCTATAAAAATAACATTAAGTATAACTTTATTTTTAGGTGCTCCTGTATTATCTCAAGGATTGCAGCCTGACCAAGAACTACAGCTGTGGAATGAGGTAAAGCATTGTCCTTATACAAACTGGTCGAAACTTTACCTACTTTGAATTAGCAAATGAAATAAGATAGTTGAGTTTTGGGACAACTATGATTTTACTAACATTCTGATACCATAATATTCAGAATTATTATTCTTGAAATGAAAGAAGGAAAGACAAAAAGAAACAAAACAATTATAGTAAATGGTAAAGTAAGATGGCAGAAATAAGCCCTAATAATAGAGTAATTACAATAATGTGAATGTACCAGAAATACCACCTAAGGATAGAGATTCTCAGATTGGAATTTTTTTTTCTTTTAAAGATCCAACAATAAGTTGTCTATAAAAGTCAAAAAAGAAAAAAAGGCTAAGCAAAATGTATGGAAAAGGACAGACCAAGCAAATATGAATTGCAAAAAAATTGGAGTAGCAGTCTTAATATCTGATAAAACAGAATTCAAATAAATAAACCATCATAGCAAAGAGGAACCTTATTTTATGCTTTTGTTAAATTATGCTCAGTATCTCAGTATGCTCAGATCTTAAATTATGCTCAGTGTTTTATGCTGATAAAAGAACAACAGGGCAAAAGATACAACCATTATTAATATGTATTTTTAAAAACTCAAAATTTACTTAGTAACTGATAAAACTTAAGGGAAAAATAGATAAGTGAACATTCGTAGTTAGAGTTTTTAATATATCTCTCTCAAAACTGATAGTTAAATCAAATAACACATCAGTAGACATAGCAAAGACTTAACCATACAATTAATAAATTTGATCTCTTAGAAATATTTTTTAAAACCTACACTAAATAGTATACACATTCATTTTGAGTATAATTGGAACATTAAACAAAAAGAGACCCCTGGTTAGGACACAAAGAAAATTTCCGTAAGTTAAAAAGGAACCCTTTTAAATGTTTGCCAATCATAATGCAATAAAATTAGAAATTAACAACAAAAGTATGACTTCAATATCCCATCTGTTTGGAAAATAAGTAACATTTTGGTAAATAACCCCACACTAAAGAGGAAATTACAAAATAGTTAGAATTAAATGACATAAAAACATTAGAAGTCAAAATGTGGGGGCACCTGGCTGGCTCAGTCAGTAGAGCATGCAACTGTTGATCTCAGGGTCATGAGTTCAAGCCCCATGTGGGGTGTAGTTGGACTAGAAGGACCTGAGAGTAAATGCTCCCACCACTAAGAACACCCCTCAATTGGTGACCCAAGGGAGTTGGTGGATAAATAGCACAGCTGCCTCTTCCCTCAGTTGGGATAACAGATGTATTCTGCATTGGTTCCTAGAGATCCCCAGACAGACTGATCCCAGTTACGCATGGTGCTAATCTGCTTGATAACATATCCTGGCTTCCTTCTCTTCCATGCTTGTCTTTTCACTATTCTACCAATCATCTCCCTAATAATCTACTCATAGCCACATCACTATTTCAAGGTCTGTTTCTGGGAGAACCCAAACTATGGCCGAAATGCACAACTTACAATAAAAGTAACATTAAAAATCAGAGGAAAAAGCACAGATTGTTTGGCAAGTGAAGGCTGAGAAACTGGCTTGCTGTATGGAGAAAAATAAAGCTAACACCCCATTCACCATTTTGTAATGTATATAAATAACAAATCACGATGTTTGCGCTTGAAATTAATATATTGTATGCCAATTATTCTTTAATTAAAAAAAACTAACAAGTGGGCTCTAAGTGGATTAAAGACCTAGATATAAAGGGTAAATTATAAGAGTTAATAGAATCTATCTTTTCTATTAGGAAAATATCTTTGTGAGCTAGGAGCAGGAAATGACATCTAAAACAAAATTTCGTATATAAATCAGAGAGCCAAAAAGATGATGGATTGAATTACATTAAAAGTGAAGATTTCTTTCTAAAGGACTACATTTAAAAAATAAGAGCCTTTGAAAGGTGTTGGCTATGTCTAAAGTTGACAAAGGATTAATTTCTAAAATCTCTAAGATACTCCATCAAACCAATTGGATAAAGATAGGGATCCAAAGCAAACGTAGTCAAAAGATAGAACAGAGAGTTTACAAAGAAGAAACCTAAAGCCCAACAAGCATCTAACGAGATGCTCAGATTCATTAGTAATAATGAAATGAAAATCAAGACAATAACAAAGTGTCACTCTCTACTCATTAGACTGGCAAAAAATTGGAATCTAGATAATGGCAAGTGTTAGCAAGGATGTGGGATGTACAAACCTCATGCATTGCTGGTGAAGAGTGTGTAACTGGTGGAGCTATCTGGAAAGCAACCAAGAGAGCCCCATGATCTAGCATTCCCCCTCCTGGGCATGTAGCCCAAAGATGTCCTCCTACAGATCCCGAAGTGGGGGACAGATACAAGGAGGTTGGTTACAGCTTTGCTTGTAGTGGAATTGGAGGAAACCCAGCTGTCTATCACTGGGGAGTGGGTAGGCAACAAACATAGGGTAGGTGCACATTATAGAGTATTCTATAGCAGTTAGGAGCAACATACTAGATGTCTCCAGGAACATGGATAGATCTCAAAGTATAGTGTTATGTGAAAAAAAAGGTAAGAAAATACCATACATGCACACTGAATAGCAATACAAATTTTACAAGAACATAAATAAACGAAGAATACACTTCAAATACGTTAGAAGAGTTGCCCATGGAAGGATGGGATAGGAGTAGGAAATTGAAATATAAAAGAACAAATAGGGGCGCCTGGGTGGTGCAGTCGTTAAACGTCTGCCTTTGGCTCAGGGTGTGATTCCAGCGTTCTGGGATCGAGCCCCACATCGGGCTCCTCCACTGGGAGCCTGCTTCTTCCTCTCCCACTCCCCCTGCTTGTTCCCTCTCTCGCTGGCTGTCTCTCTGTGTCAAATAAATAAATAAAATCTTACAAAAAAAAAAAAAAGAACAAATAAAGAGAGCTCAATAATGATCATGAACTAGGAGCTGAGGAGAATATTCTGTATACCTGAGCCACCTCTAACAAAATACATAAAGGAAGAGATAAGATGGATAGTTAAGTGCCAAGTACTACACAACCCCTAACAGCATAGGAATTCATAAAGTCTATTACAAGGTTCTCTGCCTTGGTGTATCAAAATACATACTAGAGGTATATAAACAAAATGAAGAGTAATTTAGACAACAGACATTAATGTATAATACAGAAACTTTTATTTTAGCTTGAAATTATCTCTATTTCTGTGAAAATTCTTTGAAAAAATATTTTAGATGATAAAGCTGGGGGAAAAACTAGACTTGTAAAACACTATAAATTCTTTTACAGAAAAAGATTTAAAGAAATTAAGACGCTAAAACATGTACTTTTTTGCTAGAGGTTTTAAAAAATGACTGAGCTATTCAGACACTAGAAACACATCCTTTTCAAACCTTAGACAGAGACCTAACCTTTTCAAACAGATTCATCAAAAGACTCTACAGAGTTCTCAAAAGCAATTAGTGGCACTTAAAACCATTAGGGCCACAAGCTGAGTAAAATGAACAAATGCTTATCCAAATGGAAAGTGGGTGAGCAGCGTTGCTGTGCCTTTTAAAGAAAAGAGAACAAAGACTGAAGAGCTTTGCAATTATCTCCTAATTTGATTAATTGGTGTTTTTTCTTATTCTGATATTTTTATTCAATGTGGATGCCTGATTAGTTAGCCCTTAGGCTCAAGGGTTGGCGGTTCTTGGTCGTGGCCACCTCCCCTGGGGGGCAGCCTGGTCTGCAGGTGGGCAGCTTTGCCTTTGAGCACGTGGTATCCTCGGTACCTGCGGACCGCGACAACGTTACAGAGGAACCAGCCACTCCGACCCTACTGGTGCAAACGAAGTCACTTTTGGAGGTGATATATTAAAGCATCGGTCACAATTCGAATCTTTAGAAAGGCATCTTTTTGCCTTTCTCCTCTCAGTTGACTTCTCTTTTTATTTTCTTTCCACAAGTTCAGTGCAATTTAATTAAAGAATATTGATTGAGCGCTTATTCTGGGCAAGTCAGATATGGCATATA
Organism: Ursus americanus; assembly: GCF_024610735.1. NCBI lineage: Eukaryota > Metazoa > Chordata > Mammalia > Carnivora > Ursidae > Ursus > Ursus americanus. The sequence goes on from NC_142134.1 coordinate 41,353,488, forward strand.
ACCCCTGCCCTCAAGAAGTTTATCCCCGTGTGTGTGTGCCTTTGTAGTCATGATTTCGAATTTGTATGGCATGGAAGAGGAGCTGGAGGGTGGGCACAAGAGATGAGAGGAATAAAAAAAAAATTTCTAAATATTTGCGACATATGGAGAACATGACAGGCTCTGTAAAGATAAAAAGGAAAGAGACATTAAATCTTTGGTTTTCTGTAATATTGTATCCCTTCGTTATTCTCTAAATTGGAGAATCATATGTTATAGTACAAGTTCATCTTGGAAGCAATGAGAAGCGTGAGGAATTATGACCAAAGAGTATGATTATCCCCTCTCCGGTACAGTATAATAATGGAAACTAAATTAAGCTGATCAACAAAGAATTCTGAGATGTTAGGCCATAAACAGGACTCAAATCATCCCATACAGACAAGAAATCAGTACTATTGTTCCCAGTCCCATTTTAAAAGGCCACCAAAGAAATAAATGCCATAAACTACTCCAGACATCCAGCTTTAGGGCTTAACTTCACAGCACAGTTTTTTAATGTTTAATATAAATCTCTTACACTACAGTTTAAAGTCTTTCAGTTTTTCTCTTTAGGATAAAGCCTGCAAACGGCTGCAACTGTAGTTCAATAAACCTTTTTTTTTTTAATCTGTAAAGATTTCTTTATTTCAACCACAACAGCTAATATTCCCTACTTCTAACTATTGCCATTACAAAAATGCAACAATATTTTGTTGTATTGCCACCTTCTTTTTCATCAAGATCATCTGATACCACATTTTATTTATAAAATTCAAAACATTCCTTAGTAATACAAAACAGGAGATTTCCTAAACATCTCTATCATGGTAACATACATGAATGTTATAAGTCAGCCACAAACAGTATCTCCATTTGGATTTTCATCATATATCGTGTATTATATTGTCGTTAATCTTCAAAGGAAAATTAGATGTGCACGAATCCCCGGAATGAAGAAGGGCATCATATTATCTTTGATGCAGCACAATCACCCACATGACTTCACACACCCACTAGGAATACAGGCGTTTCATGAAGTGATTGGAGAGTAGAAGTACATTAAAATTTGTCAAATAGGGTCAGTATAAAAAAGCATGTTGTACTTAATTATACCTGTCCAAAAACCCATCCCCTTTATCTTTTGAAGCATACTAGCAAATACCTAAGCATTTAACTCATATCCCTGTGATAAATGCTCTGACCTGAAGTAATGTCTGAAAAGAGTGACTGACTTACTTCTGTTGATTGTGACATTTATTGACATTTGATGTTCCATGAAATACTTTTCTCAATTTTTCTATCTGTAAAGTTATTTTTCTTTATGCACTCCCTGGTGTTTCCTAAGGTGTATTTTTTAAAACAGAGGTCTTTTTTTTTTTTTTACATTTGTAGGGTTTGAATCTAGTGTGACTTTGGGGATCCTGAGTAATGACTGAATTTCAGTTAAAGGGTTTGCCACTTTCTGTACATGTTATGGTTTCCCTCCTATATGAGATCTGTGTTGGTGAGTAAGTTGTGAGTTCCAGCAAGAGGCTTGCTGCATTCTTTCTATTTGTAAGGTTTCTCCTCAGTATGAACTCTGTGACGATGGATGAGGGTTGAGAAGTCCTTAAAGATTTTACCACATTCTTTACATTAATAAGGCTTCTCTATGAATTCCACGATATTGAATAAGCTTTCAGCCCTAATTAAAGGGCTTCCAAATTCTTCATATTTGTAAAATTTCTCTCCACTATAAATGCTCTGATATCGAGTCAGGGATTAGCATTGTTTAAAGTCTTTCCACATTCTTTAACTGGCACTCAAGCCTTACTGAACAGCACAGAATTCAGAAATCTATGAACTTGTTAAACGTGGGATGATGCTTAACGATCCATCAGTGCCCAATAAGTATCAGAGTATCAGTCATCGGGAAGAACTTTACCTGTGCAGTGAAATGAGAAAGGCCTTCACAGAGGAGTCAAACATACAAAACTACCAGAGCCCCTGGGGGAGGGAAGGAAAAATAAAATAAGGAAAACAGAGAGGGAGGCAAACCTAAGAGACTCTGAACTCTAGGGAACAAACCAAAGGTTGCTGGAGGGGAGTTGGTAAGGGATGGGGTAATTGGGTGATGGGCATTAAGGAGGGCACGTGATGTGATGAGCACTGGGTGTTATATGCGACTGATGAATTACTGAATTCTACCTCTGAAACTAATAATACAGTTTATGCTAATTAAATTGAATTTAAATAAAAATTTTAAAACCCTACCAGAGCCTTTATAATGGAGAGAGAGTAGATCAATGCAGTGAATCTGAGAAAAAGTTTAAGCAAGGCTCAAATGCTATAAACACCTGAGGAGTCACTTTCCAGAGAACCATTATAAATGTAATAAATGTGCAAAGGTCAGACCTTATTATACATCAGAGTATCCAATATGGAGAGAATCCTTATAAAGGTAATGAATGTGGGGAAAGCTTTAAAGCAGTCCTCCAGTCTTGTTGAACATCAGAGAATTCCGGCTGGAAAAACCCATAGAGATGTAATAAATCTGGGAAAGTCTTTAGGCAGCGGTCACGTCTAAATAGAAGGATGACAAGCTGAACTGGAGAGAAAACTTTCAAATGTGAAGAGTGTGGCAAAACCTTTACTGATCCCCCAGTAAACCTTCGCTGAACTAGAACCCTTTCCTAATGCTGGCTCCCTGCTAGAGAACGGGTAGACTGCTGTTGTGTGGAGTTTCTTCTGTGTGCTATTTATCATTTAGCACTTATGCTATTATCTTGTTCATGTAGATGATGTGATCAGATTTATGTCATAAAGAACCACATGATAACAGGATGCTCCTTAATCTTGAGGCCGTTCTTTCTATTTCCAAGATGTAACCGGCATTTTTATTTTCTACAGATAGATGACGCTTGTTCGGCCTTGCTGTCCCTTGATTCTCAGCCTCAGGTAATTCCGATTGGAGGTGTTTTGTAGTGACATAAGTAGGTGTCACTCCATTTCTCCCTTTGGACCCGTCATAACTTTATGGACTCATTAAAACATGTCAACACATTAGAAATTATTACATCATCGGCAGGTAATAATCAGTGCCCTGAGTTTATGTTGTAAGGTCATGCTGGGGCCTTTCTCTCTAAGTGAAATAGATTTGCAGATAATATGCACATATTTTGGAAATGAAAATGCTAATTTCAAAATCAAATTCTGTGTTAGATTAAAATTAATGTATCTGTTGTTGCATTTGGAGGCCAATATCCTCTCCCTCAATTGAGTTTGAAACCCATAGAGAGAGAAACACGGAGTCAGACTTACAGAGATCAAAATATCACTGTAACTAAAAAGTCAATTTATGAATGTGGCCTTAGATCTGACACCAAGCGTGTTTGCTACTCCCAGAATTTAAACTGGGCTTAGACAGTGACTCGAGGCCTCCCGGCCAGTCAGGTCTCCTGGCCTAGGGCAGAGAAAGCCCCCGCGAGAGTAGTCAGCCAGAAAGCTGGCTCCAGAGGAGGAAAGAGCTGAATGGAGCCTGCCCGGTTTCCTCCTCCCAGTCATCGATCAGGTGACTCCCTCCTCTTCCCACAGGAAAGAGTTCAGAGAGGGCTGGGAAGTGAGGAGTGTTTGTCTAGCTCTTCCTGTACGTGGAAGCGTGAGGCGTTGAACATAAGCATGCCCTCTCTCCACCATCTCGACCAGGTGCTGCTGCTTCTGCTTCCTAGTGCGACTGTGGCAGAGTTAGTGTCAGTAACTAGTATCTTTCATCATCAGTATCACTAGTTTCCTGGGTGGAGAGGAGGGCCTCATTCAGACCAGTCAGCGGTGTGCCTGGGGCGTAACCCCTACGTGGTCTGGCTAAGGTGCCATGCTATGCCAAGGTCACGTTGTCCTTCCAGAGTGTCATCACAACCCAGGTGCAGAAGCAGCCTTGTGCAGGGCTATATTCTTCCTGCCTCGTGCACGGAGCTCGTGGCATGAGATGGAAAAGCGAGACCAGGATCACAATAGATGACATTTATGATTTGTATCTCAGGTTGCTGGAGGAACACTGATGGCTGTGTAACAGGAAGGATGTTAGCCAGCGTATGAACTTCTGCATTGTATTTAAAATTCACGAACACCCTCAGAATCATTTCATTTCTTCAGTACTAAAAGGATGAATTTAAAACACTCACCTAGACACCATGAAGCCAGACGAAGATTTACTAGATTTGGAGACTGTGCACCTTTTGAGGAGAGCTTTGGTAAATTTACTATGGAATCGTTTACATTTACTGATACAACTTTTAAAAATCATTATTTTTCGCATTAACTATAATTTTATTATTTATGTGATTATCCAAACATTCACATATGAAACACTCACATTCAAAACACTTTTACTAAAGAGGAAAGAAAGGATCTTTAAGGTCCACAAATAAAAAAGAAAATATTAAAAACTTAGTATAAGAAAAATCCTTAAAGAATAGTTGTAGTTCAGAGAATAATGACTTCATGAGAAGAGTGGCTGGAGAAAATGCAACATGTTTTGAAACTTTTTCCGTCAAACTTCAGTCTTGTTGCCAAGCCTCGTCCGGCTTCAAAGCTGTGTTCTCAGGAGACACTGATTTTATCTGTGTGTTAAAGACACATGACATCACTAGATATTTTCTTCTTATTGTTTTGTATTTTACAGCATTTCTAGATGGGCCATAAAAGGAGGTTTCAGGAATTTGTTTCCAGATTTTTATGGGGTGACCTATGTAGCCAGTCCTGATGGGAAAAAGTGGGAGGGAGTATATCAGTGTTACTCTTTCTCTCATCCAACCCCACAGCCACAGGCTTAGCAGTCAATGCCAAGGAGATACAGGAATGTAGACGGCCGAGCTCCACACTGGATCAACTACTGGCCGCTTCCTTCACACACGAAAGATCTCACAGTCGTGTTTTAAGGACAGTATGCGAATTAAGTATCTGAAAGTGTTTTGCAATTTATTGAAACACTTATAAATAGGAGCCCTTTCATATTATTCTTAAATATCCCCACAATCTGCATGGCAGGCACACAAGTGGACGAGAACAAAGCGGATCTCTGATATGCTGGGGGGATGCTCAGAGAAGCCAGTTCGGGTCTCTGTCTGGATCCCTAGCTACAACCCACCCTGTAAACACATTCTGCTCTTCCAAGGGTGAGACTCTTGGCGGCCCCAAACAATCCTTTATGGCATGTCTTCTAAATTAAGAGTCATTGCCATCGTAAACCCAGCTTTACAGGCCACACATTCTTTAATGCTATTATCGTCAACTAATTGCTATGTACCTGGCACTGTGCTAAGAGCTCTACCTACACTTAATCCTTCCAAGAACTCTCCGAGGTGATGTTGTCATCACCAACTTGCAGCTGAAGACACCGAAGTTTGGAGAGGTTAGGTAACCAGCCCAGGGTGACACAGCCGAAGAGCAGAACTGGAACTTGCGCTGCTTCCGAGTTGCACGCGGCTCCGCTCTACAGCCCATGTTTTTAACTACTATTGCTATCACCCCCCCACCTTCAGCACTGTTCCAGCCCCTCCGTACTTCTATGCATTTATTAAGGAATCAATTGTTCATGGTGCTAGTGTGCTTAATTCTGTGCAAAGCAGGTTTTGCCCCTGCTTGTCCATTTGTGTTACTTCTCACCACACCCAGCTGGCTCCTAACCACAGGGAGCCCTGCCCTACTTCTGTGCTCTGATGCTTTGAAAAACCTGATCCAGGGGTGTGCAGTCAGCAGCCTGGAAGGGTGGTAACTCAGGTTAGGTGCACCGTGTACGGCTTCCTCCCCTCCAACTCCCATTGTTTGCGAGCCACTGCAGGATTTTCAAATTAGCCAATAATGAGTAATATTCTGCGAGGCTCACAGCTTTGGCATGTAGATTCAAACCCTGCTACAAGCTGGAAAGAATAATCCTCTTTTGGCCCTGTTCTGGTTTCCCTCAGTCGTAGAATTTCATGGGCCCTGAGCAAGTACTGAGAACTGTGTATCTGGACCATAGCGGAAGCCTTAATCCACGCATATGTCCAGCATATAACATTCACCCCTCTGGTCGCAAGGAAGGTTTTACTTTCAGGAGCCAAGTTTTTGTCATGAGAGAAAGCAATGGATTCCTACAGAGTTTTAATGGGACACAAGAAGGATTCTATTCTGGGTATTTGGAATATCCTTGCGCTCCTAACATTCGACAGTTCTATCTTCTACGTCAGTGTTGTGAAAGCAAAAGCTTGGCCTACGTATCTTCTCATTTGCATTAGGCATCCAATGCATTGGAGGAGCTTTGCATCACAATTATGGGGATTGCACCAAAGCCCCAGGTAAGGTTGAAATAATGTTTTATTTATAGGCAAAAAATTGCTCAGTGATACCTTGGAATTCCTTCTGGAAGAAAACATGCCCAATTTAGGAAGCATTTCTTGAAGAGCTAAAAGAGCCTAAGTTGATTTTGGATAAGAAACAAATACTTCAGCTTCTCAGATGTCTGAGAATTTAGCATCAATAATAATGGAGTTTACAATCATCTAATTGGAAAATCATATGCTCCCCTCATAAGATGTATTCTACTTCTGATGAGAGAAATTTGGGGTCATTTTGGCTCTTTTTGTCTTCCTAACTTATACTACAATTGGAGAACAGATATGTCTCAACTTAGAGGTTAAAACATTGTACTTTGTCAGAGAGAATATGAAAAAGGCAAACTATATTGTCAACATCAGTTTGAAAATTATATTCTTACTGAGACACCTGGGTGGCTCAGTCGGTTAAGCATCGGACTCTTGATTTCAGCTTTGGTCATGATCTCAGGGTTGTGAGATTGAGCCCTACATTGGGCTCCTCGCTGGGTGTGGAGCCTGCTTAAGATTCTCTCTCTCCCTCTGCCCCCTCCTCACACACTCTCTCTCTCATAAATAAATAAATAAGAAAGAAAGAAAGAAAGAAAGAAAGAAAGAAAGAAAAAAGAAAATAATGTTCTTAGTGTGATGTCTTGGTTTCTTATTAAAATTATTTGATTCTTCTAGGAGAACTTTTTGTCCTGGAATGAGGATAAGTAAGAACTTGAAAAATAGCATAATGCACTGTACCTCAGATTGTATTCTGTATCCTATAGATGAACTTATTTTAAAACTACTTGATTAAGGATAAGAGCCACAGATTTAGAATTACATTTTTCATTAACAATTCTATCTAACTATGATCATTGGTGCATTCTGACTTACACCTTTCACATACAATAATTCAAAGAAATCTTGATATTTTAAAAGCATAAATGTTTCTGAAACTAAAATAAGTGTTTACAACTGTATTGTTTTTAGTGTTTTTAGTGGTGTTATTTTCCAAAACACTTAATTGACTTTTTTTCTTACTAAGATAGAAGAAATGACAGTGGTGTTTACCCATGAGATTATTTTTGTATTAAAAGCAATGAGAGCAAAAAAGAACAACAAAAAGGAATGCTATGACTCATTCTTAATAAAATAGACTTTTGGAGGGAGAGAGGAATATAGAAAAGTTTATGGAAAAAAACAAAACTAACTCGTAATCTTATTATTTAGTGGTAACAGCTACAAGGATTTTGATGTGATTCCTTACAGCCGTTTTCTCTCACTAGTCTATCGTGTGATCATATCATAATTTCCCGTTAAACTATGAGGATGCTTCCAATTTTATTATTTACTTATAAACAGTATTTATTTAGTTTGCCATTTATTTTTAGAGCAATATATGCTTAACCAATTTCAGTCTTATACTTTATATATAACATATGTGTCACATATTTTTAAAAATTAGAATTAATTTTACAATGTAAACTTTATACTACATATATTACAGTATAGGATTATAAAATATTCTACAATAACATAATATAGTATTTTATATATTATATATTATAATTTTATAATATGTTATATATAATATGATATTTATTTCTCTTTTTTCAACAGGAAACAGATGAAAAAGATAATGCCAAAAGGGTAAGGTGATTTCCATAAATACATGTGCTAAAAAATAATAAAAGAAACCGGTAACCATCTATAGTAAATCTCACTACTTTTTTTTTTTTTTTTAACAGTTCTTATTTCATTATTCGAAGACACGGAAGTTGGGCAATTCAAATGTTGTGGTAAGTTGTAGAATTACTTCTTATTAGTTACCACTGGTATTTTTTTTAAATCTGTTTTTGCAGTTTCTCTACTAGAGCTAGATCAGAATTCATGTTTTTTCCTTTAAAAGTTTATATGTGGATAAACAAATGGAATTCAATTTCTATTACACATTTAATTTATTTTATATCTTAATAACTACATGTACATTAAGTTTACTTATTCATTCATTTAACAGTTATTTACTGAGTATTATGTGCTAAGCACAAGTCTAGGTACTAGAAATATAGCAGTAAATAAAATATAAAATTAAAAAAGAAATCCCTCCTGGTATGAAATTTACATTCTAGATGACAAAAAAAAAAAAAAAGCACAAATGAGTAAAACATATTGTTTTAGATATCGATTAGTACAAGAAAAAAACAGATTTAACCAAAGTCATTTTAAGAATTAGTTTTTTTAAAATGATTGCCAAAAATGTCATTAAATATAACTAGAACTATCCACTTCTATTCCTCAGCTCTCTGTATTTGTAATTAGGCTTTTAATGTGAGAATTTACTAAGATTAGCCAGATACCAGTAACGTGAATTCAGTTCACTCCTAAATTGTGTGGTTTTCATGGTAGTTTTTCTCTTTATATGAATGGATTTTTAAAGTGCTATTCTGGTGTTTCAATCTGGAATGCTTAGTAATTATTCGACTATAATGTTCCCTCTATGCTTGTGACTCACTCCCATGGACCAACTTAGGGAATGAGGAGCATAGTGTATTTTAAACATATGTGTACCTGTGAAAAGTTAACTATAATATAAACTCAGTTTTAAATGTTTGTCATATTGAATATTCTTATGTATGAGGAGTTGAATGTTAGGTTGAATTAGTTAACAAATAACCATTACATAGGGCTTAAAGCAATCCATTCAATAAATGAATTTAACATTTGTGAGAAGGTTCAATTCAAGCCATGCCTTTGAAATGAAACTGTATCAGGTAGCCACACGTCTCAAATGTACTTTCATTTTCTTCCACTTGACACCTTTACATTTTGAGAAAATGTATCTTAGTCACATTGGTTCACGATCAATGACATGTCTGTCACTTTTTGTGTCCCCTGTTGTCTTGTCCCGTATGTTCAGTTTTAAATATAATATATATTTTGTGAAGGAGATTCCCAGACGTGTGTCCAGAATAATCTTCCAGACAGACATCTTCATAGTGGGAATCTGATTCTCACAGAGTTGGTTTCATCTGTCCAAACCATTTTGCGTAAGTCTGGGAGCAGACAGCTTTTTGCCTCTCAGAGACGCGGGCGGATGACTTATTTGCTGGCACCTGGTGACGGAGCTGAGGCCCTAGAAAAGTGTTTCTTCAGCGTAATGACAAGGATCCTAGCATTGAGCCACCACATTTTATTCAATCTCTTGGCTTAGTCTCCACGTTCTTTGAAGTGCTCTCAAAGGGCTACATTACGTAACATCTTTCTTGTTCTTTTTTGTCTGGAGCAAGTAGGGTGGGTAAAACCAAAACCAAAACCAAACAGATAGGAAACCGTCTTTATGCCCAATGCCGAGAAGCTTCTGTGCTCATCACGTGTGTGTGTTCGTGTCTCTCAGTCGTCTGTCGTGCATCCCTTACTGCAGCTTGTGCCTCAACTGCATGAGAGAAGAATGAAGAGATTCAGACTGGACGTATGTAACACAAACTGCATGCTTGCTTTGCCACTCTTCGTGGGGCCGTTAATTCCCAGTTGTGGTGATTTATAAGACACTCTTTTTCAGGATAAGCCCGACATAAACACCCTCTGGAAGAGCATCTGTTTGCAGAAGTGTTTTCACTCAGGAAGAAGAGAATGGTTCCCCCGCCCCATAGGACTTCCCCTTGCATTCAAGCTGAGGGCAATGAGGGAGGCTGGGGTTACATTCCCGTCCAGGGCCCGTGACCCTCCCAGTGAGGAAACCTATTCTTGGTTTAAGGAAAGGACACAGCAACCTGCCTAGTCCTTAGGTAGGAACAGGAGAAAAGATGAAGGACAATTTTACCGCCCCTCGGTGGACAGGTTGGCTGTTGGCTAGGATGGTAAACTTTCTACCCAAGTATTAAAATGTTAGGAAGAGTAAGGCTTGTGAGGTAAATATATCAGAAACTAAACACAGGCATTTTGGGCTTTTCACTATGAAACAGAATTATGGCCCCAATCCAGAATCTGTGTTTAAGAGGAATACAACTGAGTTTTAATACGTTTTTAACTAGAGATTGTGGAGTTTTAATTGTCATTTAAAAAGAATGTTTAACTCTTTCATTGATGAAAGTTTCTAAGTATTATTTTTAAGTAATGCCTTACGTTGTCGTAATTCATTATAGTTTTAAGTCTTATATTATCTCTGTTTATTCTTTTGGCAATTCTGTTAGTACTAACACAAGTATTGCTATCCCCCAGTTTACTAAAAGAGAAACAGCTCAGAATAAAGGTGTTTCCCCAAATCATACTAGTAAGTGAGATTAGAGATTACAGCAGAGTTTTCTGACTTCTAGTCTAGGCAAATATTTTTTTTTCACTATGCTGTCTTTTTATTGTCTAATCTTGGATACTACTATTGTTTCTTTAAAAGATCTTAAGTAATATCTACAACCTAACATGGGGCTCCAACTTACAACCCTGAGATCAAGAGTTGCACACCCCACCGACTGAGCCAGCCAGGCACCCCACATACTTCTATTATTTTATTGTTAGATTTTCCCTTAATTTAAGTACCATGTTAATTTTATTCTCAAAATACTACCAACAAACGGTCTTCAAATACTTTTTAAAAATGCATACAGTTTAGGCAAATAAATTCCTCAAAATTCATTTTTATGGTCACTATTTCCTTCCTAAATTCTTCACATTCTTAAACTAAGCTTCCATCAGGGAAGACAATATCTGCTGCCAACTCGAATAAGAAATGTAAGAGGGACCTTAATAGCCTCTCAAAATTTTAGGATTTCCAGTATGAAAAAAGGAAATCGAATTTGTTGTCAACAAACTTCCTAGAAGTAATATATGCTTTTTTGAATTAACTTTTACTTTCCGAAGACTTTGCTTGACTGATGAATAGTGTAAGATTTCAATTTAAAGATGCACTTTCTTAAAACACACCAATAAATTATTAGTTTACTCTGTCACTTCAGTGTCATTGTTTACCAGAGCTAAACACTCATGTTGTGGCCAGTTTGGTACTTTGTCTGAATGTTCCACCTTGAGTGAGCCTATATTTCCAGAAAACTAGCTGAATATGTAACCTCTGACTTAGCAGTCTATCCTGTTGGACAAATAACTCCTAAAAGTATTTTGCAACAAGCCAAGTTTCAAAGGAACCGATGAAAGAAAAGAATGTAAGACATGAACAGAAAAAAAATTACAGTAGAGTGTTAGCTTTGCTGGGCCTAAGTCACCTAATTTTTAAAACAGATTTTTGAGGGTGAAATGTTTTGGGTTCCTAAAGAAAATGAGTTTTCAGATCTTAGTGCTTTCAAATACTGTTCTTAAATGTTCTTTGCTAGACATCTTCACTTCCATCCCCACATCTTTTTTATTTCTACTTCCCAAATTCTTTCACCACGAATAAGACTAAAAAGACCTGTCTGTTTGGGCTTGAAAGTTTTAAAATTTGACACTATTTACGTTACATTTTTCCCTGCCTTTTTTTCTGTTTAATATAACATACATAACTTTTCTTATATAAGCATATAAATATATAGTTTTTATGTGTACATTTAAAAATATTAAGTAATTTGGGGAGTTTATAGTCAGGATGAGAATTAGGTACAAAATATTGAGAATTTAAGATACATTTCTTGTAAAGCAAGGATTTCAAAGTTTTTTTTTAAGTTTATTTATTTAGGTAATTTCTACACCCAATGTGAGGCTCGAACTCATGACCCTGAGATAAGTCATATGCTCTTTCGACTGAGCCAACCAGGCACCCCAAATTAATATGGGATTTCAGAATTTTAATAGATGCCAGAGCCATTTCTTAGAATTTAAAAATTTGATTATACTTACATTATGGAATAATTTCAAAAGGCCTTCATGCCAAATTCCATGGTGATTGCCATCCTCATACTTACTATAAGAAGTAGTTGTTGAAAATAGGAAACCATAAGAACCTATTTTATGGAAACCATAAAACATTAAATCTTTTCCATTGTTTATTTTTTTAAAAAGATTTTATATTTGACAGAGAGAGAGACAGCAGCGAGAGAGGGAACACAAGCAGGGGGAGTGGGAGAGGAAGAAGCAGGCTCCCAGTGGAGGAGCCTGATGTGGGGCTCGATCCCAGAATGCCGGGATCACGCCCTGAGCTGAAGGCAGATGCTTAAGGACTGAGTCACCCAGGCACCCCTCTTTTCCATTGTTTAAAATGCAATGTTTTAAGAAAAGAAAAACTTCAAAATATACCCATTATGAAAAATTAGTTTGTTCTTATTTGGTATTTTTTTCATGATCATTTCTGTGAATATGATTATATTTGGAAAATCTACTCAAGTCTCCTTGAGTAAATATAGTTTACCAAAGTTGTCCCTCAATTTCAATTTCAGTTCCTATAGAAATACAGTATATTTTAGCTCTGACATGATCCTATTTTATATTCTTTCCTGTTTCTGTGTTAGCACATACAATATGTATTTTAAGGAAACTATTTCATTGTAACAAAATGCTGAGAGGAGATTTTTAAGTACAGGAAGTTATCTATGAACTGTCATTTCTCATTCTGCTTACTGATGAATATACACACAACTGACAAACTTCCTAGAAGCTGTTATGTTGATAAGGAAATTATTTTATTATAAAAAAATTTTTTAAGTGGGCTCTACCCCCAACATGGGGCTCAAACTCATGACCCGCGATCAAGAGTTGCACACTCCACCGCCTGAGTCAGCCAGCTGCTCCTAGGGAATTATTTTAAAATACAACATTCTGGTGATATTGCTAGGTGAAAAGGATTATTTATTGATAGGAATGATGTACTCAAGTCCTTGAGTTTCATTATGGTAGTTAAAAATAACTTGGAGCTTCACTAAGAATTTGCACTTATTTTTCCTGTTGATTTGTAATGCCCTCGTTTTCTCTTCCAGGAAGAATTCCAAAGTCCTATTGCAAGCCAAGTTCGAAGACAGTTTTTGTTCCGGGTATGCAAATACCATATTTTAAAAAATCACTCAACATTAAAATTGAAAAATACCCTCACTGTGCATGTATTTACATTAAGTTTTTAAGTTTGTTTATAGATATTTGACATCAGGTGTTATAGTCTGAGATTCACTTCTTCCCCCGCCGTATTGTTTTAATATTATGGTGTCTCTGATCTTTTCTCTAATCCACTCCTCATGTTTGTAAATACCCCAAGTGACATTCACCTATTAAACAGTTTAGTTCTATAAAATTTCATGTGCAGGAAACAAATGTCTTCAAGATGCATTACTCCTTAAGTTCCGAAGAATCATTTACTAAATATTTGATTCAGGAGACTGGAAGAGTTATGACTATTTTCATAAGTTTTTAAAAGTAAAAGAATCAACTATTCTAGAGGCTGTAAGTAGACAAAACTTTGTAATTGCATTTCGTATTTTGTATGTCCAAATTGTGTACAAAATATGAGTTTGATTCTTTTTTTTAAGATTTTATTTATTCATTTGAGAGAAAGAGAGAGATCTAGAGAGTGCACAAGCAGGGGGAGAGGCAGAAGCAGACTCCCCACTGAGCTAGGAGCCCCAGGGTGGGACTCAATCCCGGGACCTGGAGATCATGACCTGAGCGGGAGGCGGATGCTTAACCATCTGAGCCAGCCAAGCGCCCCTATGAGTTTCTTTCTAAGCAGCTTTACTTTCTATAATGTTTGTATCCTGACTACATTACCAGAGATTTTTTATTCATTCGTTTAGCAACTTTTAAAAATTTCTCCTGGGTGCTGGGCAATGTTGCAAAGACTAGAAGAATACGGATAGATAGAATTCCATTCTTATGCTCTAAGAGTCTACAGCCTAATGCAGAAAACTGACAAATAAACAAATACAAAATTCTCTGTTAAATGCACCTTCAATCCAGGCGCTGTGGTTTCTAAAAGAAAGGCATTTAACCAAGCCAGAGAGTGGAGGAGGTACAGAGAAGGCTTTAAGGGCTGAATTTGAAGAATCAACAGGAATTAGCCCGTGAAATAGTTAACTAAGGAATTTCAACTTTATTGTTAGGCTAAAAAGAGCCATACAGTAAGATTTAAATTTTGGAAACTAATTCTAACAACAAATTGGAGAATGGATGGAAAGAAGAGCAAAACTAGGTAAAAGGAGAAAGAAGAACTCCCACCAAAATCGTTAGGTTGCTTTGTATGAAAGTTAACTTCACTCCTTAGTTACACTGATTTATTTCTTATTTATTATTTTCTAGCCACGCAATGGAAGAAGGTCAGAAGGTTACATTTAAAATGGTATGTATTTCCCAATTCAACCCAGTTTGAAAATTTCTATCATTTTCAGATATTCACAAATTAAACTATGCACAGTATATTTCTATTACTTGATTGCATGTGTACATTAATATTCTGTATCTACTCACCATTATGGGGCAGTGGGGGCTTTATATGAGGGAAAATGTCAGCATTTTAAGGCCAGATTTTCTTTGCCCATGTCGTGTGTTCCTCAGACTATGCCACAATAGTCCTCATTGGTTTTGTAGACATTTACTTTATCATTTATTGTGCAAGTGATATATCAGGGATTGTGTTCTTATTCTGGTAATAATTATTGTGTTAACGTCCACAATAATGGGCCGGAACTCACAGATTGAATGCATTTCTGTCTTCCAAGTGACCTGTATTCAAAGATTCTTTATAAAAGCTGTGATTTACCACTTCTAGAGAACTAAGAAAATGTGGAAAGAAATGAGAGTGTGACTTTTACTTTGGGACCCACAGAGTTTCCACATCAAGCCTGGAGATAGAGTAGATATATGGGTGGCCCTACATAGTTAATAAATATGTTAACCCTAGTAACTTATTAGTCTGTGAATTTTGAAATTAAACCCAAATGCAGATTGATAAATTTATACCACACAAATAAAAGTACGTTTTATTAACTTCATGTAATCTTAAATGCAGATTCTATGCTTAACATATTTTTGCAAATATTTTTTCACATCACTATCTCAACACTTAAATACATAGTTAGCTTAAGAATGTTAAAATTCTTAGTATTTTTTCATAGAAACAAAAATCGAAATGCACTATTTCTTTTCTTTTTTAAAGATTTTATTTATTTGACAGAGGAGATACAGTGAGAGAGGGAACACAAGCAGGCGGAGTGGGAGAGGGAGAAGCAGGCTTCCCCCTGAGCATGAAGCCCGATGCGGGGCTTGATCCTAGGGCCTGGGAGCATGACCTGAGCCAAAGGAAGACGCTTAACGACTGAGCCACCCAGGCACCCAAAATGCACTATTTTGTAACTAATGAAGATAATACCAAAAATTATACAATATCTAGAAAATAAAGAGATAATAAAAACACTGCATGTTAAAATTTATGGGCCTCTGCCAAAGCCATATTCAGTGGAAAATCAAGGCCTTAAATGCTATCAAGCGAGAAAGAATGAGTGAATTAAGGATTTAGTTCAAAAAGTTAAAAAAGAACAACAAGGTGAACCTCAGGAGAGCAAAAGGGAGGAAATTATAAAATGAAAAATGAAATTAATAAATTGTAAAATAGTAAAATAGAAGAATTGGTAAAGCAAAATCCAATTATTTGCAAAAAATAAAATGAACTAACCTAATCAGCCTACCCTAATCGAGGAAAAAAAAAAAAAAAAGAGAGAGAAACCATAAATATACAAACATACAAATGAAAGTAAGGAAATTAAAACAGATATAGAAGAAATGGAAATCATAAGTCAGTACTTTGCAAATCTCTGTGCCTATCAGTTTGAAAACCTGAATAAAATGGAGGATTGTCTAGTAAAGTAGGTACTACCAAAATTGGTGTCAGAAGAAAGAAAAAAGAACCTCTGAACAGACTAATGGCCATGGGAAAAAAATTGAAAACATTATCTAGAAACTCCCCCCTCAAAAGTACTAGACCAATAGATTTTGAATTTTTATAGCTCAGAGATAGAAGAAAATCTCAAAATATTTTTTATAAAGCCAGCAAATACTAATACCAAAACCTTATAAAAGTAGTATAAAAAAAGAAACTCTAAGTCAATCCTATTTATACATATCAATGTAAAATGTAAAGAAATATTAGTAAATTGTATTCAGCAGTATATTTTTAAAATTATATAACTCCACAGAAGTGAACTTTGTTCCAACAACTCAGGGTGGTTCAACATTAGGTCTATTAAAATATTTTCATTATTAGAAGAAAAATTACTTGATCATCTCAAAACTCCACATCCGTGTCGGATGTTTTAAAAGAACATCTTATAGAAAGAGATGAATCTTTATTAACATTATTTATATAATGGTCTCAAAGTCAGTAGCAGTCTTGATAGTAAAACACTTTGGAGAATTTCTGTTAATGTCAGGAACAAAACAAGAATACTCCGTCACCTTTTATTTAATGTAGTTCTTATACATTAGCCAACTCAGTTAGATAAGAAAGAAAGAAAAAAGACAAATATATTGAAAAAGTGAAGAAAGAAATTAATGTGCTCATGGGACATAATTAGGAACTTAAATTTTCAGACTATATTTGGCATTAATTCCTGTTTCAGCAAAGGCCTGTTCACATCAGAAATACGAGCAAATATATTCTGAATTTTTTTCTTTTTTTAAGGAACTAAGAACAAAAGGATAATGGAAAAGGAGCTATCTTTTATAATATTACAAATGTAGAGACATTTATAAAATGTGAACAAAAAATAGTTTGATACTAAGTGGAAAAAAATGTCTGTACTTGTAACCCCAAACTAAGCAGTAGAGAGCTCACAAATGTGAAATGGAATTTAATCTGTGATTTGGTTAATGTCGTAAAAACTTGTCTCTGAGGAAAATAGATTTATTTGGATTTTTTTCAAGATTAGGGCTTACACGGACTAAAAGATTTCATTTTATTTTGTCAATAGCAAAACAGTTCAATAATGATTTTTTCTTTGTTTTTCTCTTCTGAGGACTTATATTTATTTAGAAAATGGTTAGACATAAAATAGGGTGATTTAATTGCAAAACAAAAGGAAATAAATACATGAGGAGTAACTGCAACTTTTGAAATATTTTATTCATATATCTTATTGACATCAATGAACTTTAGGAAACCACTTTTATATAGTTAAATACTATAAAATTTTGGAAAATTCAAACATATAGAAGTTCTATCAGAGACATATTAATAGCTAAAAATATACAGACTGAAGAATAGCTGAGAAATCTCTCTGATGTCGATTTTATCATATATGAAGAAATATTTATAGAAATGTCTATATACTAACATTACATATACACCTTCACATACTTACTTATACTTGACTCTAATTTAATTTTTCTTTTTATACAGGATACCAACTATTCTCCACAGAAGCAGCCCCAGGGAATGCAAAATGTTGACATTTTGTTTTCTTCTCAGAAACAATTCTTGCTAAACTTACCATGTTTGAGAATCCCTGTGTTGTAAACATTCTCAATAAAAGTTGGTTGAGATTATAAATGTTTAATTTGTTGACAATTTTAAAAGCATCTTAAAATGTTTGTTCTTATGTAATAAAGCTCTAAATAATGCGGTTCCTTAGATCCCTGCAGCTTCTGACAGTACTGTCGACCCTTGAACAACACGGGTTTAAACTGCAAGATCCACGTGTACATAGACTTTTTTCAAAAAATACAGTACAGTACTTTAAATGTATTTCCTCTTATTTTTTTTTAAAGATTTTATTTATTTGAGAGAGAGAGCGCACACACACAAGGAGGGAGAGGGGCAGAGGGAGAAGCAGACTCCCAGCTGAGCCCTTTGCTGGGCTCATCCCAGGAACCCAAGACCATGACCTGAGCTGAAATCAAGAGTCAAAGGAACGCTCAACTGACTGAGCAACCCAGGCACCACTGTTTCCTCTTATTATTTTGTTAATAATATTTTCTTCTGTCTAGCTTACTTTATCGTAAGAAAACAGCATAGAATACATATAACATACAAAATATGTGCTCAATGACTATGTTATTAGTAAGGCTTCTGGTCAACAGTAGGGTATTAGCAGTTAAGTTTGGGGGATTTGACTGTGCGGGGGTCCTTCTAACCCCTGTGTTGTTCAGTGTGTACTGACACACGTGCTCTTTTTTTATTTTTATTAAAGGCACTCTGAAGAGAGTTGAGATTTAATGAGCTATATTTTAGTTCATCCTATTTGGATTTCATCAGTGACAAAATCACCAGCTCTTTTAAATACCATAGTGTCCAGTAGCTAACTATCTTAGAATGTGACTAGCAACTGAAACTACACTAGTTGGAGAATTTGTCCGTGATCCATCCAAACGGTCCAAGAAGCAAGTTCTGATTTGTCTACCGTAGAAGAGATGTCTGATTGCTACAGACATATCAGGGGATTAGCTTTTTCTACCAACTGGTAGTGTTCAATTTATCTCAAAATAAGTCATTTCGCCTGCAACATCAGAAATTAAAATTGTGTCACTAAAAACATCTTTTCTTCTTTTCCAAATCCTATCAGTGTATCTCTGTGACCATGTATATAACCTTATTTGGTGATAATACCAAATGTTTTCCTCATGTTCCTGGCAGCTCCCAGTAAACATCCTTTCCTTAACGTAACCACCAAGGAACCCGACTGTCTAGGTTTCCTACCTAAAGCCAGAGCTCCTGTCTTATAGGGCAGTGGGTTTTTAAGGTGGGGCTGGAGAGCCATTTGAGAAGCTGATGAAAGCTCTGGTCCTAAACCACCAATCCCTCCCCCTCCTCCAACCAACAAATGTACACATACACAAAATTATGTACCATTGGGGGTTGTGGGCTAGGGATCCCCTAAAATCCATCCAAATATAGGCTATGGGCTCGGGTTAAGAAACCCTCCTCTGGAGGGTTGTCTCCCCAAAATTTTGTTATTTCTCCATGAAGACAGGACTCGGGGTTGAAGGGTGCCAGAGGCTCAGAAACCACTTGCTGATTTGGTGGTGGTGGAAAGAAGGGTGGGAAGAATGCGAGCACCAGTTCTAGACTGTCAACAGGTGAGGCACCACTTAGGATATAAGCGGCAGACCTGGTGCATCTGTACCCACAGCAACCCCCAGGCCACGCCTCCACGTTGCCTGGCAACAGAGCCGCACCCTGCGCACATGCGTAGGAGGCCGTTGTTCTCCCCTCCCCCTCCCCTTGGGCGGTGGAAAGCGCTAGGCCTGGCTGGCCTCCGCCCGGAAGGAGACTTCGGTGTGAACCAGGAGTCCCTCGCCAGGGGCTGGACGACGTCGGCACGCGAGGGGCGAAGGGGAACACCATGCAGGTGGGCACCCAGGGGATTCCGGCTGGGCCTACAGTGAGCACCAAGGTGGAGGGCGGCCTACCACGGGTGGGTTCTAACGTTTGTTCTGGTACCAGCTGTATTTTGTGTGCGTCTCTGTCGAAGTTTGAGGGAAGTCCGAATTGGCTCCAGGAGAGCACCATTTTTCAACACTCAAAACTTCGGTTTGTCTCTGGGAGGAAGCATTCGGGGTTGTGGAGGATTGTGTGTCACGCCTGAGTCCTTGGAGCTCTACTGCTGCACTATTTCTGACTTGAGAAATAGACCAGCAACTTTAGCCCAAGTGTAATTCCATTTTAGTATTCTGCTCCCCTATCTTAAAAAAGATCAGAACGGAACCCTGGTAGTTGCATTGTTTTGAGAGAAACCAGCTGTCCTGGAGTTTCTCCTACCTGATCGCAAAAGCTATTAGACTTCTATTTATTCCTCAGAAGGAGGCTCCTGTGTCCAAAGCTTCCTTATTAACCAGAAGCCTGTGCCTTTGTCTCTTCTTTTATCAGAGTAAAATTCTCACTTCCTGACTTTCTGAAACAGCTTCTTCACACCTGCTCCCCCAAATTAAAACCAGTGTGATTTTTCTTGTTTTACGTATTTTTTTATTTGCATATACTGTATAATTTACTAGGATATTTTGAACATAAGTTATGTATAATTTTTAATGGATAGCCCTTTTGTGTGAATAGATTCCTAGCAAGTACATTTTATCCAATCTGTAAAAACATTGCAGATTTCTCTGGACTTACACCTGCTCTTCAAGAAGTAGGCCAACAAATAATTGAGAGTGAAGTTAACAGCACATTAACCTTTTTTCATTTATTCATTGATTTATTCAATAGCCAGTTATTCAGTGTTTATGTTTAGTTATGGACTTATTCTAAAAGAGTTTACTATGGGGGAATAAGAGGGAGACAGATGTAACTATTTGTGATATGATAAAAGCCATAATATTTCAACAAATAGATTATACCTATTTTTTTTTTTAAGATTTTATTTATTTCTGTGACAGAGAGACAGCCCTCGAGAGAGGGAACACAGCAGGGGGAGTGGGGGAGGAAGAAGCAGGCTCCCAGCGGAGGAGCCCGATGTGGGACTCGATCCCGGAACGCCAGGATCACACCCTGAGCCGAAGGCAGACGCTTAACGACTGCGCTACCCAGGCGCCCCTTGTACCTATTTCTATCAGATATAATTTCATAGATAATTTCTAAAAGTGAAGGCAAGAATAGACTAGAGAGCATTTACTGTTAAATTCCATTGTAGTGAACTCCTAGATCAGTTACGGATACCATGGGAATGTGGTATCATGAATATCAAGGAAGACCATTTTAACAAGAAAGGAATGAGAGTCTCTCCAGTTCTGCTTAAGAGATCAAACGATGAATATCCATTGAAATGAACAGCATGGAGCTCGTAGGTGACATTAGCTAGAGCACTTTTGAAAGTATTGGAAGCAAACTTTGGAGTGGGTTTAAGAGTTAATGGGAGGTGAGAATGGTTACAGCTTATGTAGACAATTGTTTCAGGAAGTTTATGAAGGAAAAAAGAGAAGACGGTAGGGGATGTCAAAGGCAGAGGGAGTTTTTAAAAAGGTCGTGCTGGAATTTCTGATGATAGTGAGCTACTCCCCTGCTGCATACAAGTAAAAATGTTGGCTAACATGTAAAACATAGTTCCTTAAAAGCGTCAAAGGGATGACATGATGGTAAGAAACTATGAGACCAGAACTGAAGGCAAATTGGAAAGCTAGGTAAATGGATTTCCACAATTCCAAAGCCGCTTTTACCCTGGAGGCATTAGCAGTCTGTGTTTCCATCCTGGGTATAATCACAGGGTGAGAAGGAACCAAAGCAGTAAGGTCCACCAAAGGATGGAAGACTAATGGGAGTAGGAACAAGAGATAAACTCATGTCTAGGGGAACTCAGGGAAGGTTGTCTTGATGCTTAGTGGAACAGGGGAGAAAAAGAAAAGGAGTAATACCTGTCCCCAAGAATTTGTGGCCCAAGGCAGCTCTCACATAGATTTTAACCTAAGGCATGTTGTCTGGGTGGTCTAGCAAGCCTCAAATTATGAATTTGATACATATTAGTTATATACTTAGTGCCCATAAATGCCTGGAAGAAATAAAAAATTCCTCTGTGTAGGGGTGCCTGGGTGGCTCAGTTGTTAACCATCTGCCTTCGGCTCAGGGCGTGATCCCAGAGGCCTGGGATTGAGCCCCACATCAGGCTCCTCCTCTGGGAGCCTGCTTCTTCTGCTCCCACTCCCCCTGCTTGTGTTCCCTCTCTCGCTGGCTATCTCTCTCTCTGTCAAATAAATGTTTAAAAAAAAAAAATTCCTCTGTGTAGGGAGATATCTTTATCTTAGGCCTCAAAGAATTCCCTCAGGTAAGTTCTCAAGGACAACAAACAAAATAATCAAAACTAACCAAGCACACAAGGAAACAAGGCACCATGAACATGAACCAACAGAAGACTTTTGTTAGAATAATCAGAAACAGGTTATAAATTATGTTTATTAGTTTAAAAAAGTAAAAGACTAGTTGAAATTATCTGCAGGGAGTAGTGAGCTTAAAAATTTGATGAAGACATATCTATACACTACAATGAATAATCCAAAAGAAAATTAAGAAAGCAATTCCTTATATATTTGCATCAAAAAGAATAAAATATTTAGGATTAGGGATACCTGGGTGGCTCAGTCGGTTAGGTGTCTGCCTTTGGCTCAGGTCATGATCCCAGGATCCTGGGATCGAGTCCCCCACATCAGGCTCCTTGCTTAGCAGGGAGCCTGCCTCTTCCTCTCCCTCTGCTTCTCCCCCTGTTTGTGTGCTCTCTCTTTCTCTCTGACAAATAAATAAGTACATCTTTAAAAAAAATAGAATAAAAAATAAAATACTTAGGAATAAAATCCAAGAAGATAAAAGACTTGTACACTGAAAGAAAGTGTTACAAAACACTGCTGAAAGAAATTAAAGAAGACATAAATAAGTAGAAAACAACCCATGTTCATGGATTGGAAGACTTTAATTGTTAATGTGTCAGTACTTCCCAAAACAGTCTACAGATTCAGTGTAATCCCTACCAAAATCCCAATGACAGTTTTTGTAAAAATAGAAAAACCCATCTTAAGCTTCATATGAAATCTTAGGAGACCCAAAATAGCTGAAACAGTCTTTTAAACAGTGAACAAATTGGAGGACCCAATTTCTGATTTCAAAATATACTGCAAAGCAGCGGTAATCAAAACCATGTGGTACTGACAGAAAGATAGACATCTAGACCAATGGAATAAATTAGAGAGCCCAGACAGAAACCCTCACTGGTCAAATGATTTGCAACAAGCATGCTAAGACCATTCAAGTGAAAGGACAGTCTTTTGACAAATGGTGTTGGGAAAACTGGATATCCACATGCAAATGAATGAAGTTGGGCTTCTAACTCACATTATAAACAAAAATAAACTGAAAAAGGATCAAAGACCTAGATGTAAAAACAAAAACTATAGAACACTTAGAAGAAAACATAGAGGGAAATCGCTGTGATATTGGACTGGCAGTGATTTCTTGGATATGACACCAAAAACAAAGGCAAACAAAGAAAAAATAGATAAATTGGACTTCATCAAAATTTAAAACTTTTATGCATCAAAGGACATTGCTCTATCAATTGAGGAAAAAGACCACAGATGGGAGAATATATTTGTAAATTATATATTTGATAAAAGATTTTAATATCCAGAATATATAAAGAACTCTTAAAATTCAATATCAGAAAGACAAATCAGTTAATAATAAGCATAGGAAAGGATTCTCCACGTCTATGTCATCAGGGAAATGTAAATTAAAACAATAAGAGACCACGACACACCTCTCAGAATGGCCAAAAGCTGGAGCTCTGACACCACCAAATGCTGGCAAAGATGTGGAGCAACAGGGACTCTTGTTTATGGCTGGTGGGAATGCAAAGTAATGCAGCCTTTGGAAGACAGTTTCTTATAATATTATACATACTCTTACTATTCATTCCAGCAATCACATTCCTTAGTATTTACCCAAAAGAGCTGAAAACCTGCACATGGGTGTTAATAGTAGCTTTATGCATCATTGCCAAAACCTGGAAGCAACCAAGATGTCTTTCAGTAGGTGAATGGATAAACAAATGTGGTATATCCAGAAAATAGAACGTTATTTAGTGCTTAAAAAGAAATGAGTTATCAAGCCCTGAAAAGACATAGAGGAAACTTAAATGCATATTACTAAGTGAAAGAAGGCAATCTGAGAAGACCACAAACTGTATGATCCCAACTATATACCATTTTGGAAAACTATGGATACATTCAAAAGATCACAGGTTGAAAGGGGGGAAGGGATGAACAGGCAGAGCACAGAGGATTTTTAGCACAGGGAAAGTACACTGTATGATACCATAATGATGAATACGTGTCATCATGCACTTTCCCAAACTCGTAGAATATACACCAAGAGGGAACCAACAATATACACTCTAGACCTCGGGTGATTATGGTGTGCTGATGTAGGTTCACCACCTGTAACAAATGTGTCATTCCGATGGAGGATGTTGGTAATGGTGGAAGCTGTGCATGTGTGGGGCAGAAAGTATATTGGAAATCACTGTATCTTCCACTCAGTTTTGCTGTGAACCTAAAACTGCTTAAAAAATAAAGTTTTAATAAAAAAATTTTGTTGCTGTTTTATTTTGGCTTTTTTTAAAATGTTGAACCACCATTTTATTTATCTGTTTATTTAAGATTTTATTTATTTGAGAGCATGAGAGCAAGAGAGAGAGTGCAAGCAGGGGGAGTGACAGAGGGAGAGGAGCAAGTAAACTTCCTGCTGAGCAGGGAGCCCGACTTGGGGCTTGATCCCAGGACCCTGAGATCAGGACCCGAGCCAAAGGCAGACTAAACCACCCAGGGGCCCCTTATTTTAGGTTTAAATGAGGAATTTGCTTTAAACAAAGGTGCCACTCTGGTGGAGGATGTTGATAATGGGAGAGGCTATGCATATGTGGGGACCAGGGTATATGGGAAATCTCTTTACCCTTCTCTCAATTTTGTTGTAAACCTAAAACAGCTCTGAAACAATTGTCTTAATAAAAAAAATTAATAAAAGGTGTTTAAAGATGGGCAAAGAACTTGAATATATATCTCTTCAAAGAAGATATACAAATGGCCAATAAGCACATAAAAAGATGCTCAATACGATTAATTGGTAGAGAAGTATAAATCCAAATCACAGCAGTACCGAGCTAGCTCAGTTGGTAGAACACATGACTCCTGATCTCGGGGTTATGAGTTCAAGCCCCACATTGGGTATAGAGCTTATGTAAAAAAATATATACATAAAAATAAAAAAATAAAAATAAATAGGGGCACCTGGGTGGCATAGTAAGTTAAGCATCTGAATCTTAGTTTCAGCTAAGGTCATGATCTCAAAGTCATGAGATTAAGCCCCATATCAAGCTCCATGCTCAGCGCAGAGTCTGCCTAGGATTCTCTCTTCTGGGGCGCCTGGGTGGCACAGCGGTTAAGCTTCTGCCTTCAGCTCAGGGCGTGATCCCGGCGATCTGGGATCGAGCCCCACATCAGGCTCTTCTGGTATGAGCCTGCTTCTTCCTCTCCCACTCCCCCTGCTTGTGTTCCCTCTCTCGCTGGCTGTCTCTATCTCTGTCAAATAAATAAAAAAAATCTTTAAAAAAAAAAAAAAAAAGGATTCTCTCTTCTTTTCCCTCTGCCCCTCTGGCTTGTGCTCTCTGTCTCTCTCTCTCAAATAAATAAATAAATCTTTAAAAAAAAATAAAATCAAACCACAATGAGAGACCACACTCACAGGATAACGATCAAAACAGAAAATGACAAAAAAAATTTTTTTAAAGATTTTATTTATTTATTCGACAGAGATAGAGACAGCCAGTGAGAGAGGGAACACAAGCAGGGGGAGTGGGAGAGGAAGAAGCAGGCTCATAGCAGAAGAGCCTGATGGGCTCGATCCCATAACGCCGGGATCACGCCCTGAGCCGAAGGCAGACGCCCAACCGCTGTGCCACCCAGGCGCCCCAGAAAATGACAAATGTTGATGAGGATGTGGAGAAATTGAAACCCTTGTGCATTGCTGGTGAGAATGTAAAATAGCGCAACTGCTGTGGAAAACATTCCTCGAAAAGTTACACATAGAATTAACATATGATCCAGCAATTCCACTTTGAGGTATACAGTCAAAAGATTTGAAAGCAAGACTCAAACATATTTGTACATTGATATTTATGGCAGCATTATTCACATTAGCTGAAAAGTGGAAACAACCCAAATGTCCATCAGTGAATGAGTGGATAAACAAACTGTGGTATATACTTAAAATGGAATACTATTCAGCCTTATAGGGGAAGGAGATTCTGATACACGTTTCCACATGTGTGATCTTTGAAAGCATGCCAAGTGAAATACACCAGTCACAAGAGGACAAATATCGTATGATTCCACTCATATGAGGTAGCTAGAACAGTCAAATTCATAGAGACAGAAAGTAAAAGAGTGGTTACCAAGTCTAGGGGTACAGCTCAAGAATGGGCAGTTATTAACTAGTAGGTACAGAATTTCAGTTTGGGATGATGAGACATTGTGAAGATGAATAATGGTGATGGTTGTACCACAGTGTGAATGTACTTAATGCCACTAAACTGTACCTTTAAAAACTGGTTAAGGTACTAATTTTTTTTTTATTTACATTTGCCACAGTAAAAAATTTTGGTAAAGAGGGGCACCTGGGTGGCTCAGTCATTAAGCATCTGCCTTCGGCTCAGGTCATGATTCCAGAATCCTGGGATCGGGCCCTGCGTGGGGCTCCCTGCTCAGTGGGAAGCCTACTTCTCCCTCTCCCACTCCCCCTGCTTGTGTTCCTTCTCTCACTGTCTCTCTCTGTCAAATAAATAAAATCTTCAAAAATATATATATATTTTTTTGGTAAAGAGCTAAATGAAACCTCTTGAAGTGAAAATGTGCAATAAAAAAAGTAAAAAAATATTGGTGGATAGGTTTATCAGGTCACTATAGAAATATGGAAAGACAAAAATTAATAAATAAGGAAAAATCTGGCATTTCAAATTGGATTTCATTTGTAGAGGTGAATTTTCTAGAACTTTTAAAAGATACTATTCTACAATTTCTAAAAGCCCAGTGATTCCACACATGATAAATGAAAGAAATATGTGAAGGGAAGGAAAAATTCTCTTCTACCCTCAAGGTCTTCCAGCTGGACTAAATTAAATTTGCATGAGATATATGAACAAGAGAAAAAAACCAAAGTTTTATTATGTGCACATGGAGACCCAGTGATGCTACTGAGATTTAAAGAAATGACGGAGGCAGACAGTTTTATACTTTTTAGATAGAGACAATAAATGTGTGAGGAATTGACAAATCAAAGAAAACTTAACTTTGGGAGCTTCTGTTAGTAAGGAATTCTAAACAGAATTTGGGCTGTGGTAGTAAATTAGTAAAAAGGAAAAACGGTTATTAATACAGGCTTCTGGGCTCTTAATTTCCCATCTCTGATGATAAGGATGTGTCTTTACCTCGTGGTGCAGGGATGGTACTTTTCACATGGAAGATTTCTTTCCTGCTTTCAGAGGGACAGAAGACAGTCTGAGCGTCCTTGCATAAGGCTGTCTCTCAAGTAACTTTAAAATACCCAGTGTGCCAAAGTGGCCCATCTTGAGGCAGCCTGCCCATGGGCCCTACATACACAGCTAAATACATTATGCGAAATGCAGAGAACTACAAAGAAAATCTCAAATGCAGGCAAAGAAGAGACAGATGATCTTCAAAAGTTTAAGAGACTGACAACTGATTTCTCAACAGTGGATCTAAAAAGTGACTATCTTAAAAAAACTATACTCAGAAAAATTATTTTTTTAGGCTTCCAGATTTGTTAGATTCTATTCTATTTCATTGTTTTTTATTGAAGTATAATAAATATACAGTGTTATATTAGTTTCTGGTATACAATATGATTCAAAAGTTCTATATATTTTTTCAGTGCTCATGAAGATAAGGGTACTCTTAATCCCCTTTAACTATTTCACGCATCCCCTCACCCCCCACCCCTCTGGCAACCACCAGTTTGTTCTCTGTATTTAAGAGTCTGGTTTTGTTTGTTTGTTTGTCTCTTTTTTCTTTGTTCATTTGTTTTGTGTCTTAAACTCCACATAGGAATGAGATAATATGGTATTTATCTCTCCGGCATTTCACTTAGTCTTATAGCCTCTAGGTCCTTCCATGTTGTTGCAAATGGCAAGATTTCATTCTGTTTTATGGCCAAGCAAAGAAAAATTATTTTTATAAAGAGACCAAAATAAAAACATGCTTAAGATATTTGAGAAAATAATGCTCTGGCAAGTCCTGACTAAGGGGAATTCTCAAGGTCATACTTCGGGCTGAAAGAGTATTTCCAGACAGATGGTCTGAGATTCAACAAGGAATAAAGAAAAAAGTGGTAAATAATATGAGTAAATCTAAGGAAATGTTGGCTAAAATAACAGCAATACTAAAAATGATAATGTATTATTAAGAAAAAATATGAACAAACCATAAGAGACTCAATCTCAGGAAACAAACTGAGGTTTGCTGGAGTGGAGTGGGGTGGGAGGGATGGGGTGGCTGGGTGATTGACATTGGGGAGGGTGTGTTCTCTGGTGAGTGCTGTGAATTGTGTAAGACTGATGAATCACAGACTTGTACCCCTGAAACAAATAATACATTATATGTTAATAAAAATAAAAAATATTTTTTTAAAAGAAAAGAAAAAATATGGAACTAAAATGAGTTACATAAGAGTAACTTATGGTCTGAATGTTTGTTCCCCCTCCCCCAAAATTCATGTTGAAATATGATCCCCAATGTGATGGCATTTGGAGGTGAAGTCTTTGGGAGGTAATCAGGTCATGAGGGTGGGCCCTCATGAATGGAATTACTGCCCACATAAGAAGAGGCCAGAGAGCTAGCTTGCTATCTTTCAGCCATGAAATGCTGCAAGGAGAAGGCAGCCATCTGCAACCCAGAGGAGGGCTTTCACCAGGACCCAACCGAGTTGGCACCATGATCTCAGATTTACAGCCTTTAGAACTGTGAGAAATAAATTTCTGTTGTTTATCAGCCACCCAGTCAACAGTAATTTGTTATAGCACCCAAACTAAGATAGTAACATATAAGTTGGAAAAGGGTAAATGGAATTGATGTATTATAAACATAAAACGGAAAGGACCAACAGAGAAGCACAAAATAAAATGGTAGATCTAAACCCAATATATCCGTATTTACCTACAATTTAAATGGACTCTATGCTCTAGTTAGAGACTTTTAGATTGGATTAAAAACAAAAAACCCTAA
The DNA here is from genome assembly GCF_024610735.1 of Ursus americanus. Lineage (NCBI taxonomy): Eukaryota > Metazoa > Chordata > Mammalia > Carnivora > Ursidae > Ursus > Ursus americanus. The sequence goes on from NC_142134.1 coordinate 41,382,497, forward strand.
CTATATGCTATTTATGAGATATGTCTAAAACTTGTAGATACAGTTGAACATAAATGGGTGGATAAGCCACAAAAGGGAAAAGGAAATTCTGCTTTTGAGTTATAAGTAACTGTGAGCTTTGAGGAGCCCTCACTATCCACAAAAAAATCCATAACAAATACAGTCTGCAAAAAAACTTGTATGTAAACTGAGGGTTGTTGGAGGGGAGGTGGGCGGGGATATGGGGTAACTGGGTGATGGGCATTAAGGATGCACGTGTGAATAGAGATTGAAAGAACGGAGGAGACATTTTTAAATGGGTTAACATACGTGTAACTGGAATCCTACAAGGTGAAGAAAGAGGGCAGAAAAAATTGAAAGAAATAATGGACAAAATCGTTCAAATTTTAAGAGAAGACGTAAAGTTAAAGAGGATTACTACTAGAAATAAAGAGGAAGATTTTATAATGATAGAAGGAGAAATTCTTCTGGAAGATATAACAAATATAGCTGTGTATTTGCATAATAATTATACTTCTAATACATAAAGCAAAATCTGACAAAATTCAAGGGATAAATAGACAAATCTGCAGTCGTAATTTGAGATTCAACACCTCTCCTCTTAGTAATTGATAGAACAGCTAGATATAAAAATTGCTAACAAAATAGAAGATTTGAACAAATCTGTCAAGTGTCCTTTGATTTTTAGAGAAATCCCATCAGTGGCAGAATGCACACTTTTTTCAAGCATTCATGAAGATACATTATATACTGGGTTATAAAACAAGTCAATATGCTTCAAAAAATCAAAATTTAACAAAGTATGTACTCTAACCAAAGAGAATTAAATTATAAATTATTAATAAGATATCTAGAAGAGTTCAAATTATTTGAAAATTAAGCAGCATCCTTCCAAATAATTACAATGGCAGTAAAAAATTACAAAAGAGTTAGAAATATTTTAAATTGAATGATAATAAAGGTACAGGATACCGAAATTTGTATGGTGCAGCTAAAGAATTTTTTGTAAAGGGGAAATATATAGCCATCAGTGGTCATATTAGAAAATAAGAGTTCATAGTCAGTGATCTAAGCTTCCACCTTAAAGTAGAAAAAAAAAGGGGGCACCTGGGTGGCTCGCGTTAAGCGTCTGCCTTCAGCTCAGGGCATGATCCTGGCGTTCTGGGATCGAGCCCCACATCAGGCTCCCCTGCTGGGAGCCTGCTTCTTCCTCTCCCACTCCCCCTGCTTGTTTTCCCTCTCTCTCTGGCTGTCTTTCTCTGTCAAATAAATAAATAAAATCTTTAAAAATAATAATAATAAAGTAGAAAAAAAAAAGCTGAGCAAAATACAATAGAGAGGACCCTCATTTAAAATGTTCATATCACCTGTCAAGAGTTCCCCTTTTACATTGCTAGTATTGGTTTTTTGTGCTTTTTCACTTTTTGTTTTTTGATCAGTCTTGGTAAATGTTTATAAGTGTTTATCAATTTCATTAATCTTCTCTAAGAATCAGCTTTTCTCATTGTTGATCCTATTATATATTCACTTTTCATTGCACCATTTTCTATTTTCAGTCTTTCTATCTTTATTTTGATTTTTTTTTTTTTTGCCACTTATGTTGATTTTCTGAGATTTTCCGACTTCCTTGGTTGGATTCTTAATATATAAACCTTTTTTATTTTATATAAATATCAAATTAAGGGTATAAAATTTCTTTTATGAACTGCTTTAGTTGCAGTGCACATATTTTTGATATGTGGCTTTATTGTTATCATTCAATTCCTAATGCTTTTTAATTCCCATTGTGATTTTTTCTCTGACCCATGAGTTATTTAGAAAGTGTTTTCTTAAATTCCAAATATATGATGATCTCCTAGTTATCATATTCTTAACAATTTCTCTCTTTGGTCACTGTGCTCAGATCTGTGAGCCTTTATTCAATTTCTCAGCTTCTTGGCCTCTTCCAGAATTAGTAGTTGGTCCAAGGGGAATGGCCCCAAACACAGAACTCCTCACTAGGTCTCTTTCTCCTCTAAGATCTTCTCCTGATAATGCTCTTCACTGCCTTGTTGATTCTCCAGTGCTTTCAAATTTTACTAGATGTTCTCAGCAAAAGGCTTGATTCAAATTACTGAGTCTACCATTACCAAGTGCAGAACTCCTACTGATGCTGATTTTTTTTATTGTTGTGTGACATATAGACAGAATAGGGATTGGAAGATCTCATGGAGAGACCAGTAAAAGACAAAGAGTAGATAGAAAAACAAAACTTCGGCCAAAGAATAAAATGAAGAGGACAAATAAGATGATACTTGTATTTGTGATTTATTTTTACATGAAAAATCACCACAAACTTGGTGGCTGGGGTCAGCCAAAGCTAGGGTCTCATTTGAAGGCACAACAGAGGAAGGATCCACTTCTAAGTTCGCTTACATGGTATTTGGCAGAATTCAGTTCTTTTGGGGCTATTTGACTACGGACCTCAATGTCTAGCTGATTTTGGGGTATGCATAGTCACATAGTTCTCTCCATAGGGCACCTCACAATATGGCGGCTTGCTTTATCAAAGCCAGCCAGGTGAGAAGCATGCTGGCAAGATGGAGTTATAACATGGAGTATAATCACAGAAATGACATTTCTTCATCTTTGCAATGTTCTTTTGGTTAGAAGCATATCACAGTTCCCACCCATAATCAAGGAGAGGAAGCTATGATGTGATGTGAATACCAGAATGTGGAGCTCATTCAAGGTCATGAAATACTTTGCCACAGTATTCCTTCATGTATATAAAGTTCTCTCTTTTTCTGGAAATATCAGAGAAAATGGACAGCAGACTAGAAAGAAAAGAGTTAATATATTACAACCTCTGGAAAAGTGGCAAATAAAATATCAAAGTCTAAGTTACAAGGAAAAGATTAACTTTCACAGAAAGAAACTACGATTAGACAGAATTTAAACTATGGAAAAATTCCTAGCCTCTTCTTTTTTTAAGATTTTATTTATTTATGTGACAGAGAGACAGCCAGCGAGAGAGGGAACACAGGAGGGGGAGTGGGAGAGGAAGAAGCAGGCTCCCAGCGGAGGAGCCTGATGTGGGACTCGATCCCAGAACGCCGGGATCACGCCCTGAGTCCTAGCCTCTTCTAACATTTAGCCTGGGAGTAGGAGCCCTTGAAGCTGTACAGTTGGAAAAGAGATGCATGTTCACGTGGAGGTCTTAAATTCCTATGTAGAAAAACAAAACAGTATTTGTGCATGATGTGAATTGGTTTTGGCCTCTATAGTCATCAGAGAATTTTCCATGATTTATGAGTTTACTTCATTAATATTTGATATATGTGTTCCAAATTGATTTTTTATTAAACATCTCAGGGTAACTTTGAGGGTAGAAGATGTATCCTATTTATTGAAGTATATATACCACTAGTGCTGGGAAGTGAGGAAAAAGTAGGCCTTTCTTCTAGTCTTTGAAACTAATTATCTAGTTATCATAGAGCTCATGAACAATTGCATAGTCGAAAATGCTATATATCAATTTCACATACACATATTAAAATGCATAACTATGTTAATAGATTTTCTATTTTTTTAATAGGATCCAAATGAAGATACAGAATGGAATGAAATTTTAAGAGATTTTGGCATTCTTCCTCCAAAAGAAGAGCCAAAAGATGAAATTGAAGAAATGGTTTTACGTTTACAGAAAGAAGCAATGGGTACAGTTATGCATTTAGTGGGCTGGATGAAGGAGATAATGATAGTGAAAATTTATTTCATAAACTTAGAGGGAGAAAGGACATTAGAAATCCCACCCATATTTTTGAAATTAGGATGCTGACACGTAAAATTTTTAATTGATGTGTCAAATGTCACAAGCTAGTTAGTAGCAGAGCTGAAATGTCCTGGTATCTAATCTAGTGAGCCTTTTCTCTGCCATATTGCTCTACCTCGTGATTATCTTCTATTTTGATCATTTATATAGTTTGTTTCATTTGTCAAGATTTTCAGGTACTTGGGGAATCTAAATTAATCGGGTCTAATTGATGTTCACATCTACTTTAAATGTAGCTTGATAGTTCTGTGAACTTGGAGGGAAACTCACACTTTAAACAAACCTGAATCAGTCAGCCACAAAATAGATTTATATACTGGAGAACCTGGAACATTAAAGATATTCTTTATCTCCATTTACCTATATATTGTTTTTTTCTAGCCATGTATTTAAAAATTGTTTTTAAATAATTCAGTTATCTAAAATTTATTTTGTTTTAGTTAAACCATATGAAAAGATGACTCTTGCACAGCTGAAGGAAGCTGAAGATGAATTTGATGAAGAAGATATGAGAGCTATTGAAATATATAGGTACAGTGATTTATTTGGGCAACTTATGAGTTTTTGAATGGAGAAGTATTATAAGAATGAAACAAAAAAAGCGCTATTTTTTCCTACAAAATAGATTTTTAAAAGAACAAAACTAGTTTTTAAGAACATTTTAGTTTTTTTAAAGATTTTATTCATTTATTTGAGAGAGAGAGCACGCAAGCATGAGCAGGGGGAAGGGCAAAGGAAGAGGGAGACACAGACTCCTCACTGAGCAGGGAGCCTGATGGGGGGTCCTTAATCCAAGGACCCGGGGATGATGACCTGAGCCAAAGGCAGATGCTTAACTGACTGAGCCACACAGGCGCCCCAGGAACATTTTAGTTTTTTGTTTGTTTGTTTGTTTTAAGTAAGCTCTACACCCAACATGAGGCTTGAACTCACAACCCTGAGATCAAAAGTCACATGCTCTACCAACTGAGCCAGCCAGGTGCCCCTTTAAGAACCTTTTAAAACCAACTCACTTTATATAAGATGAAAATTTTTTTCTTGAATATTTTTCCTTTGCTTAAGTAAAAAACTATCCGGGGCGCCTGGGTGG